>NW_021320099.1:0-106857 GCF_001605985.2 Dendrobium catenatum
ATTTGTGGAAGAAAAATTGCTTAAAATTTTGTTGTAGTATTTCAAAAATAACAAAAAAACTCGAACTCTTGTTTAGGGTTATTTTTATTAAGAAAAAGATTTTCACAATTCACCTCCCCCCCTCTTGTCATTTAGTAATTTCACAATGCACAATAATGGATCATACTGGCCGAATTTAAAAACATTTAAAGCGTTGATATGTGGATCGTCCAGGACGAACATGTGTATCGTTTGGGATGATTACCAATAATTGAGTATAGATTGTGAAGATCATCCAGGACGAGGAGAATCATCCAGGAAGATCACAAATAATTAAAATAGAAGATGATCCGATCATCTAGGATGATAATGAATCGTCTAGGATGATTAGAAGCAGAGGAGTCAAAATAGCCATTAGTTGAAATTTTAAGAGTGAATTGAACAGATCGTCCAAGACGATATAAATATTATCAGGGATGATTTGACAAAAAAGTTTCAAAATAGAGAATAGTTGGAGATGATCAAAGAATGCCCAAACACATAAAAAACAACTTAAAAAAAATAAAATACAAAAAAAAAGAATAAAAACAAAACAAAGGTTTTTTATTTTATTATTATTTTTTTAATCAAAACTTGAATATGATAAATTCTCCATGTAATTGAATTAAAAAATTTATAAGAATCAATGAGTTAATATCATCAAAATTCGAAAAAATTGTAGAAAAACCGATCCTATTAGCTCTAACTCAAATTTCTCCTAGGGGAAACCATCTTTTGAAAATAAGGATCTAAATAAAAAACCAATTGGATAAGAAAAAGAGATCCGTTCAAGACTTTGTTTTAGAAAAATATTTTATAGAATAATATAATAGAGTAATTAGTTATAATCATGAATTCTGAAATCAAGCCTTTGAAAAATATTAATAACCCTGAATTCTTTCTAAGATTTTAATAAATTTTGAAAGAGAAGAAGTTTGCTATTTGTGGGCTTAATTTAGCATCCTTGACAATTTTGATTGCGCTTCTTTAGCACATCTTTTGATTTTTTGCATACACTTTATGTATATATATATATATTATAATATATATATTAGTATTTATATAGTAGTATATATATATAATATTTATTATATCAATATATAATTTATTTTATATATAAAATATTTATAAAAATTGGCATCATTGGCCATTTTTTTCATTTATTTTTTACAAGCTATATCCCTTTTTCAAAATTATTAAATATTCTCAGTTGTGATATATTCTACCAAATATTAGAGAAGAAAAACAACTTCTAATATATAGGAAGAAGAATTCACAAATAGAAAAAAAAAATCATATGATAAATTTAAACGGGCACAAGATTACAAAAATCTTAAGCAAGAATAAAGACTTTGAATATTATATATATAAATAGAATTACTATAGCAAGAAAATTAAAAGATACTCAATTTCAAAGTATAGTTATTAATGTGAGATAGATTTTTATTTAGTAAAGAAAATTACACCACTAAAAGAAGTTAGAGAGAAGGAAAGTGTTTTCCCCCTTTAACTGATTTAGAGAAGTCAATCATTGACTGCAAATTTTCAAAAATATAACATGACATAAGATATCAAATTAGTAGTGATTAAAAGAAAAATAAAATAATGAATAAAAATAAATCAATAAAAATGAAATAGATAAAATATATAATAAAAATAAGCAAGGAAAAAATGACAAAAAGAAAACAACAAACAACATATAAAGGATCAGAAATCAAGTCATGCATTTATGTCAATCACACCCATTCTAGTTCTTAAAGTGCTGAAAGTTTCGAAGGCCAGTGATTTAATAAAGATGTCAGCCAGTTGATTCTCAGTTGCCACATGGTGTAACTCAATGTTTCATTTGGTCACATGGTCTCTAATAAAGTGATGCCTTATGTCTATGTGCTTGGTCCTTGAATGTTGGATAGGAATCTTAGAAATGTAGATGGCACTAGTGTTATCACAATGAATTGAAATTGTGCCTACATGTAATTCTAAATCTAGAACTTGCTGCTTCAACCAAAGGACTTGGGCCACAAAACTTTCTAAGGAAATGTACTCAGCTTCAGTAGTGGGAAGTGCAACTGAGTTTTGTTTCTTACTAGACCAGGAGACTAAAGATTATCCTATGAATTAGCAAGTCTTAGAAGTGCTCTTTCTATCCACCTTACATCCTACAAAAATTGGAATAATAATATCGAACAATCTCAAAAGACGTGCTGTGCCTAGCATACCAAATTCCTATATTTTGGGTTCTTAAGAGGTATCTAAGAATTCTCTTAACTAAAATATGGTGGGATTCTTTAGGATCAACTTGAAATCTAGCACAGAGATAAATACGAAACATTATATCAGGTCGGCTAGTAGTCAGGTAAAGTAAAGATCCAATCATCCCTCTGTACTTCTTTTGATCAACTTATTCCATTTGGGTGGGTCCTTGTCCAATTGAACACTAGAGGTTATGGGAGTATTAATTTGCTTTTCTTTATCCATTTCATATTTCTTCACGATATTATTTATGTACTTTGATTAATTTAAAAAGGTTTCATCATCTAGCTGTCTTATGCTAAAACCCAAAAAGTAGGACAACTCTCCCATCTTACTCATCTCAAATTCCCTACTCATTATTTTAGAATAATTATCACATAGCCTTTTATTAGAAGATCCAAAAAGTATATCATCAACATAGATTTGAACAATTAGTAATTCATCTCCTATTTTCCTTAGAAAAAGGGTGGTGTCAATGCTCCCCTTAACAAACTCCCTCTCTAGTAAGAATGTGCTAAGCCTCTCATATTATGATCTAGGTGACTACTTTAATCCATATAAGGCTTTTTTTTATTTGAAAACATGATTTGAAAATTGGGAAATCTCAAAACTTGGTTATCACTCTATAAAAACATCCTCTTTTATTACCCTATTTAAAAAGTCACTCTTAACATCCATTTGGAAAAGCTTAAATTCTTTATAACAGGCAAAGGCTAGTAGAACTCTAATAGCTTCCAATCTAGCTATAGGGGCAAAGGTCTCCCCAAAATCAATCCCTTCTATTTTGTTGTACCCAAATCATTCAATTTATTCTTAAAGACCCATTTGGTTCAAACTATACTTTGTCCCTTTGGTCTTTCTACAAGCTCACAAATATAATTCCTAATAAATTGGTTTAATTCCCTTACATTGCTATGATCCAAAACTCTTCAGAAAGGGTTTGATTGATTTTTGTGGGTTCAACCATTGAAATAAAGGCATAATGGTTCACTTCCTTCCTACGTCCATTCCTAGTCCTAACACCTTCAGAAGGGTCTCCTATGATCAGTTCTTTAGGATGACTCAAAGGATATCTCTAATCTCTAGGCAAGGTGTGCGTAGGTTCAACACTTTCCTCCAAATTTGCATTTTCTACTCCTTGGGTAATCTCACCTACTCCTTCAGTGTTTTGTGGTTCTACCCTCTTCTCTAAATTTTTAACTCCTATGGTAATCTCTCAAACTTCATCTTCATAATCAACTCTAGACTTCTTAAGATCAGATTCATCAAACACTACATAAGTAGTCTCCTCCACCACCAAAACATCCTAAAGGATTTCCCCACACTGGAATATCATAAGAACACTTCTTTATTAGATTTTGGGTCAAATTTTCCTAAGTGTGACTTCCCATTATTAAGAATGAAAACCTTACAACCTTAGTTGGGTGTCCTACCCTTAAGGATCTCATAGGGTGTCTTATCAAGTTTAGCTCTAACATTCACCCTATTCAACACATAACAAGCTATGTTTACTACTTCAGCCCAAAAGTATTTTGGAAGTAATACTCAGCAAGCATGACTCTAGCGGCTTCAACTAAGGTTCGATTTCTTTCAGCTATCCCGTTCTACTGAGGGATCCTAGGAGATGAGAAGTTATGACTAATCCCGTTATCCACATAGAAGTCTCCAAATCTCTCATTTTTAAACTCTCCCCAATGGTCACTATGGATGGTCAAAATCTCACAACCTAGCTTTTTCTGAATCCAACTGAAGAAGGATCTAAACTCATCAAAAGACTCATTCTTACGTGACAGAAATATAATCCAAATAAACCTCAAGTAGTCATCGCTAATCACAAATCCATAGACTTTTCACCCTAAGATGGTAGTGCTAATGGGTCCAAACAAATCCATGTGAAGGACTTCTAAATGTCTAGAGGTGTTAATGTCCTTAATGGAGTGAAAAGAGGTTTGAACTTGCTTCCATAATTGGAAGGCACCATAAAGGTGATCTTTAGAGAATTTAAGCTTGGGGACACCTCTAACTAGGACTTTTTTTGTCACTCTCCTAAGGGTTTTCATACTGGCATGACATAACCTCTTGTACGATAACCATGAATCATCAGCAGCGATTTTTAAGCAAAAAGAAACAGCACATTTAATATTATTTAAGTCAATCATATAAATATTATTGAAGTGCTTTCCCTATAAAATAGTTTTGTTATTTAAGCTTATAATGTAAGTATTTACCAAGAATTTAATGATAAAGCCTTTATAGCAAAGCTGACTGATGCTGAGTAAGTTGTGTTTCAGTCCATCTACAAGCAAAACATTTTCAATTAAAAGGTTCTTGGAGTTTCTGATTATACTTGGGCCCACTACTTTCCTGGTGGTGTTGTCTTCAAGAGTAACCTTGCCTCAAGCCCTGGCCTCTAGCAAAATGAATTGATTAGCATCTCCAGTCATGTGTTGTGAGAATCCATTGTCAGGGTACCACATGCTCTCACAGGTTTTTTGTGAGAGCAAGCCTACAAAATTATCAAACATTAGATTTAGGAACCCAAACATATTTGGGTCCCTTCTTATGGAAAGAAGAATGTAATACATGTATGTTATGCTATGAATCATGTAATTTGGGTCTCTACACACAATGTGTACTATAGTGAATAGTTCAAGTGTGTGAAATGTGTTCTAACATGCCATATGAAAAACATATAACACCAAAAAAAGGATTTACTAATCTATTCGAGTAGTAATGCTTCATTTTAAAGTTATGTGATGCATGCAATGTTGGTTTGTTATTTTCAAAAGCTTTGAGATTTTCTAATTTCTTAAACTCTTTTTCTAACTCAGCATGAGATGACTTCAAGGAATCACGTGCATTAGATAATTCAGTATTCTTTTTGTTTAATGCATCAAACTCATCAAGTAATTACATGTGATTTCTATCGATTGTAGAATGATATTTAAGTAAAATTTTATGCTCTTTTTGCAAAATTTAAAAGCTCCAATTTAAAACTAGCATATGATTTCTTAAGTTTCCTATATGATGCATGAATTTGTTTTTTTTTAATAATCAAATAAAGCATTAATCATGAAAATAGCAGAACTATAAACTAGATTCCTCCTTCAAAAAGCTAACAAAGGAAGGAGGAATCTTATTTAAGCTAATGTCTTCCCAAGCAAAATTAGAAATGAGAGCAAAGCCAGCACACATGTCAGCTAGCTTTTTATTGTTTCTATCTATACATTTGAACAAAAAAAAGTTAAAATCATTGAGAAAGTGTAAGTTTTCCTCACCTTTGAACCTGTCAGACATGGCTTGTTGAAGAAATGAAATAACATTAGAGCTATCACTCTCAATAATAACACCTTTGAATTTAAACATCCAATCTTTAATAGATTCTTTTAGAGCTTTGATGGCAAGCAACTCCAATTGGTAGATGTCCCAATGAATATAAGACTTCCCATATGCCATCAAAAATCCTCCTCTATAGTAACGTATGACGCCTCCCATTCCAGCTCTATAATCTGATGCCAGTGATGCATCCACATTAATTTTGATCCAATCGATCGGGTGGAGGGGGTTGCCAAGAATTAGACAGTCTAGAAGATTAATGAGCATCCCACCTGTCCGAGATAGTATTGCAAACTAATTTGGAAGTATATGTGAAACTTACTGCATTTGCAACAATAATAGTGGGGTTTTCTTCAAACTTATCATGGATAAGTTTATTTCTAGCTTTCCAAGAAAGGAAAACAACATTGCAGAAAAGATTACTTAGCAACCCATTGTTATGGACATTAATCTCCATCCATGCAAAACAACTTTCTAAACTATCAAATAATTGAATATCAAATCCCCATTTATTTAGTAATGAGAAAACTTCTCTTACTTTAGTGCCTTTGATAACAATATGCTCCACATTTTTAATTTTAGCTCCACACCTTGGACAAATATCAGAAGTTTGTAACTTCCTTCTAGCAAGAAAGTGAGAGGTTGGAATGTCATCTTTAAGTAATCTCCACCAAAAAATTTCAACACGAGGTGACAATTTAGCTCCTTTAATCCACTTAACAAATTTTGGTTCAGTTTGGCTATGTTGCATTTTTTCAAATGTTAAAGTTGATAGAGATTTTCCAGAATTCTGGAATAACAGCTGCCGGTAATCTTCCCAAGCTTCTTGACAATTTTAATTTGGATTATCAACTGAACCAAATCCTTCCCAAATTATTTGAGGAGTTCTTCAACATCCCATGATCTGTTATAAATGAATTTATCCAACAAGATAATTTCATCCTCTTATTTTTTTATTTTTGAAACAATGCAAAAGCAATGAATTAACGAGAAAAGGAAAGCCTAGATACAAGCTAAAACAGTAACATCTAAACCTTGATTAAATCAATCAAGGAATTAGGAATGATACCAAAGGAAAAGCTATCAAAAGTGAAACTACCATCTAAAGCTAAAGTAGCACAAAAATCAGCTACTTCATTACAATCTCTATTAACATGATGAAAAATGACCTTATTGAAGTCACTTAAGAAGTGAAGCTCTTTAGCCGGCCAACTATCCAAATGCCAATCAACCTTCTTCAAAGAATCTTGTAAGAATATAATTACATTGACATTATTACTTTAAATGATAATGCCACTACTTTCAAACATCCAACTTTGTAACAAATCTCTAATATCCACAATAGCCTCCATCTCTAGTTGAGCCACATCCCAATGGAATTTCTTCCTACAAAATGCCAAAAGAAGTCTCCCTCTTTGATCTCTGAAAATACCTCCAATGCCACCTCTATTAGAGCTCAATAAAGCAGCATCCACATTAATCTTGATCCAATCTAGTGGTGGAGGGCTCCAAGAAAAAGATGACTCCCTAGGGAGATTAGCACCCCAGCTAACTAGAATCGAACAAGACTTTAATACAGCAAGGGAAAGAACATTTGCAGCAGTCACAGAGCATGGTAAAGCATTCTTACCATGCTTTACAAGATTTTAGTTTTTCCAATTTAAGAAAACAGCTACACAAAAAATTCTAGCAAGCCCAGAATTCTGCAGGGAACACCTTCTTAACTGCAGCAGGCAGCCCTCCAAAGAGTGAAAAACCGGTAAACAACACCCCCAAGCACGAATGCAGTCCAGCACTTCCTGTAAGAATTTACAATAAACAACAATATGCTCATAATTTTCCACATTCTGACATCCTCTAGCGCAAAGATCTTCAACAGCTAGCCTTCGAACTTTAAGGAAGTGGTTAGTGGGAATAGCAAACTTAGAAAACCTCCACCAAAAAATTTCAACATTATAATTGAGTTTTAAACTCTTAAGCCAAGCAAAGAAAACATCATTATCACAAATGCCTTTTGTTCTCAGGACTTCATCATATGCCAACATAGAAATAGACTTAGCAGAAAGTTTAAAGTCTCTAGCTGATCATCCCGTTGAGCATCCACCTGCAATTCTCTAATATTGCAAACCAGGTCTTCATTGAAACACGTAGCTGATTTAGCTACATCGCACTCTCCTGAATAAAAAATAAACTGATGAACATACATATTCTCCAAACCACCACAATCCAGGAAAGTTGGCCACTCATTAAGACACCGGTCCAAAAGCTAGATATCATTCAAAACCAAAATTCTGTCTCCTTTCCCCCACCCTCCACCTCACAATAGGCTTCAAAAATTTACCACCCTCCTTTAGAATTTTCCACACATTAGAAGAATTTTTCATTTTACTGTCACTGAACACATTGTCTCCATATTTAGCCATCATAGCTCGGTGAAACAGAGTATCTAGTTTCTTGATAAAATTCCAAGCAAGTCTAGCTCACAGAGAACCTGTTTTTTCAGAGAAAGACTGTACACCCAAACCTCCTACATTCCGTGGATAACAAATATCCTCCCAAGAAACATAGTGTAGACCTTGTTTCCCACTTTGCTTGTGCCAAATAAAATTTTTGCAGGATTTTTCAACCTCCAACATCACCTTCTTAGGAACCAAGGAATGAGCAATAGCATAATTGGGAAGTGAGAGCAATGATGATCTAATAAGTGTGATTTTACCTCCCAAAGAGAGAGACTTTCTCCCCCAAACATTTAATCTATTAGTAATACTGCATAGAAGATCTTGAAAATCCTCTTGAGGAACTACATAAGCAGGCCATTTGTTTAAGCATTTGTCCAAGATCCAAGTATCCCTATAAACATTAATAGAAGAGCCATTTGTAATCTTCCATCTTATCTATGGTAAAAACATTCTTTTACCATCTGAAATCAATTTCCATGCAGCTGTGTTGTGAAGGATTGTATTGACTACGTGCTAAAAAAAATTTATGTAGTACACAAACGACCGGTTCCTGTTCGTCCCCGACTATTTCTTCATAATCTTCTTCACCCTCAACGTCAGCCACGGAATTGTGAGGATCCGACTCAGCATCAAGGAGCTGTAGTTGTTGACGATTCAGGCATTCATTAGACTTATGTTCAGGTTGGAAACACCAACCTCAACCTCTTTTTGAAAATTCTGTATGATTTCGCCTTCTTCAATATGATCTAAAAGAACACTGAACTTGATGTTAGAAGTGTGAAAGCTATAATTGCTGCCCAACTATTGTTCTTTAGTTTGTAAAGTGTCATTCACTCCAACAAAAGATGGAATTTCTTCTGTTGTCTCCAGAGTTGAATCCAGAGTAAGACCCAAAATTGCTAAAGATTTTTTGCCTTCTACTTCCTTCCAGGTTGAAGATACTCTTGGTTTGAGAAAATTTCTTGAATTACTGGATACATTTCTTCTTCTATTGACTACTAACCAAGGTCCATATCCCATATCATCTTTGCTCAGGTCCCCTTTGGTTTTGATCTGATAGATCTCTTCTGAATTAGAAATATTTGAATTTAAGTTCTTCTCACAAATGGTAGCATAATTGGCAGAATTTAACTTTACATTTTTATAATGTTCCTTGCAATGACCGATCATCCCACAACTGTAACAGAATATGGGAATTCTCTCATATTCTATATTTTGGAAGAACTTTCCTGAAAACCCCTCCACCCAAACTCCAAGGGGTAGCTTGCAATCAAGCTTGATTCTGACACAGACTCTACTGAATTCGCGCCTTCCCCCTTGGAACATATTTCCATCTAAAAGGATAGGCTTCCCCACCATAGAAGTAATCCTGCAAATGTTAATTTCATCCCAACATTGAAGAGGGAGATTAGGCAATCGTATCAAAATAGGAGTCGTCCGTCCTTTAAGAGAAGTATATGAGAAATCTTGCGACCACCTATCAACTCCTATAGTTTGGCCTTTAACAAACCACAGACCATTAGATAAAATAGCTTCCAAGTGTTCATGTTCAAAGAAGGAACATAGAACCCAGCCCATTCTAAGCATTGTAAGATGAAACTTACCAAATTGGGACCATTGTCTTCTAAGCTCCGAACTGATAAAAGGAAGAGGAGCTTCCCCACCGAAAACTTTCACTACCGGTGAGTTAGATAATTTTTTTTTGAATTTTCCAATTCATTTTAAACATGCAGTTTAACTGTATTTCCATCTTCATACATGAAATTTCCCAGTTCCAATTCATTTTAAACATGAAGTTTAACTGTATTTCCATCTTCAGACATGAAATTTTCCAATTAATCAAATCATTTCTTGCCACCATTTCTCCCTTCGTAACATTTTCTACATTTGTTTCTTGGTTCTGATTTTGAATCTTTTTCTCAGGGATGTTACTATAAGTCTTTGACTTGGCCGAAGGCGAAGCATACGGATCACCATTTTGAAACTTAACATTTTTATTTATGAGGACATAATCTTCTTCCATAAGAATTCCTTTACCTTTTCCAGGTACCTCAATCTTCTTTTTAAATAAACATCCTCCCTCATTGATGATAAGAGGCATACCAGATTTCAAACTTGACTTTGGCAAATGAGCAAATGACTTGTCATCACCAAAAGCTGGGGGTGACGACGAGGATGTTCAAACAGGAGTAGTCACAATCTTTGAAGAAGGACAACGATCTTCAAGTTGTCCACCAACCATGGATGCCGGTGAACTTTCACCACCATTTAGTGCGAAAGAACTACGTAGAACAGATTTTTGAATTCTTCAATGGAATGATTTCTACAAAGCTTCTCTCTCTACTCCAATTCAAAAGTATTGTGTTGTTGTGTAGTCAATGAATTTGTTTAGAAACTTTAAGTAATAATTTGTATGTTAGTTCACATATCGCTTCTTAGTCAAACTGACCAAGATGATCGTCTGACATTAAGCACAAGTTTGTAGTCTCCTCTTCAGCTTTAGTCTTAGAGGAGTCCAATGCTGAATCCACCCAGAATGCCTTTTAGAATTTCATCTTGTACTTTTTGAACTTGTGTTTCTCCTCACCCTTCTCCTTGCTTGAGTGAGCTTTAAGTGTAGGACAATTAGCTTTAACGTGTCCCAGCTTCCTGTATTCAAAGTAGTTCATACCATTAGAATTCTTAAAATTTTTCTACCGTTACCTTTATTCCACTTTTGATGGTTCTTGTGCTTCTTTTGTAAAAATCTTTTGAATTGCCTCGTGATTAAGGCAACATCATCACTTTAAGATCTGGAAGAATAAGTGTTTGTGTTGTTGGCCTTCAGTGTCATAGTTTTCTCCTTCTTTTTCTCACATGCATCAAGATTTCTTTGATTCACCCCTTGCTCATAAGCAATGAGTGATTAAAGCAAATTATTAATAGAATAAGTAATTAAATCTTTAGATTCAATAATTGCAGTGATTTTAGCATCCAAAGAAGAAGGCAAATATCTCAAAATTTTATATACTCTTTCATAATTAGTTAGCTCTCTTCTTAAAGCATGCAATGAGGTGACAATTTGAGTAAACATTGTATACATGTCAGAAATTGATTCAGAAGGTTTCATATAAAAAAGTTCATAATCATGCAACAATATATTCAATCTAGATTTCTTAACCTCATTGATTCCTTCATAAGTAATACACAATCTATCCCAAATTTTCTTACCAGTTGCATAAGTTAAAACACTCATATAATCTTCATATTTCAAAGCATAGAAAAAATAATTCAAACATTTTGCATTAAATTATGCTAAATCTCTTTCATCAAAAGTCAATTCAGTAAAAGAAAGTTAAGTTTTAATGTCATTAATTTCATGAGAATGAGGTGTATAACCATCCTTAACAAGCATCCACATGCGATAATCAATCGATTGTAAAAAAGTAGACATGTGAGTTTTCCAAAAATTAAAAGAAATATTATCAAACAAAGGTGGCCAGGTAATAGAATATCCTTCTGCAGCATTACAATTATTGGAGTTAGCTATGGATCAAAATTCCAAAGTTTTCAAAGACTCATTTTTATGAATCCCGCTCTGATACCACTTGAAAATTTGTTAGGGATGTTAAGCCCTTATGAACTAGCCCAAGCTAACCAAGAGGGGAGTGAATTGGTATTTTAAAAAATCTTTCAATCAAAAACACAAAGTCAACCAAACCAAAATTCACCACAAAGAAATTTAATGTGTGGAAATTAAATGCAGAAAATGAAGTAGTAAAGAACACAAAAATATATAGTGGTTTGGTCAACTCGACCTACGTCCACTCCCTGGAGGCGCCCTCTGAGTATTGCACTAAACTCAGTGACTCTCCTTTTGCTTCCACAGCAAGGCGTAGAAGCTTTTTCAAAACCTCCTTTCCACCAACACTGGTGAGGAAGAGAACCCAACTCCTTTTTCTTTCTCCTAAAGTAGGCAGAGAACCTTGATCGATTGCTGAAGTGGACCTTTCTCGAACCTCCAAAAACAAGGGATGATGATTGGAGAAGATGACTTGGATCCTTGCTTGGAGCAACGTTTGTGAAAACCCTCATAAACTCCCCCTCACATGATCATCTCTCTCTCTCTCTTTATCTCTCTCTCTCTCTCTCTCTTTCTCTCCCTTTCTCCCTCTCCTCTAGGCTCTCTCAGGAAAGGAAAAAGTTTACAAACTAACTCAGACTTAGTCTATCCAATATTGAGCTGGTTCAAATTACAGTTTGATCTTGTGAACCTAAAATATTAGTAGGCAAGGCAGTCGTAGAGAAATAGAAGTGTTTGCTATCATCAAAATTATATTCCCTGAAAATAGATTCCCAACACTTTCCATTTTTACAAGTGGAAATCCACATATAATCTTCTAAGTTAATTGCACAAAAGAAGTTATTTAAATATTTTGCATTTAATTATGCTAAGTCACGTTCTTCTACAGTCCAGTTAGTAAAGGGTGTTTCAACTCTAATGCCATATACTAGTCTAGTTGGTACATTATAGCCTTCTTTAATTATAATCCACATGTGATAATCAAGTGATTGCAGAAATGTAGACATGCATGTTTTCCAAAAATTGAATGGGATATTGTCAAATAACAAAGGTCTAGTGATTGAATACCCTTCAGATGTGTTTCGATTTCCTAAAGTAGCCATTATCATTTTTCAAAAAGTAGTTTAAAATTATAGTTTTAAAACAAAGCACTTATACCACTTGTTCATTCTGTATAGGTTATTAAAGTTAAGCAATTATCCCAAGGCTAACCAAGAGGGGGAGAATTGGTAATTTTAAAAATTTCTCTTAGATTTTTAATTGAAAACTAATTTAAATAATTTTCCAACTTTGATTATCTTTTTTAAAAAGCTTTTCAACCACAAATATCAAAGTGTAGAAAATAAAACAAAATATAGAAATTAAATTTGACATAAAGATTTATAGTGGTTTGGTCAAACGCGACCTATATCCACTCCCTAAAGACTCCCTCTTTAGGTATTACACTATTAACATAGTGTCTCTCATTTTGCTCCCACAACAAGGCAGAGAAGCCTTTATAAATTATCTCTTACACCAATCCTCAATGCAATAGAGAACCATTATCCTTTTATACTCTCCAAGTGTTGACAGAGATCCATCGTCCTTTCACACTCTCTAAGTGTCGATAGAGAACCGTCATCCTTTCACATTCTCTAAGTGTTGGCAGAAAACCATTATCCTTTTACACTCTCCAAGTGTCGATAGAGAACCGTCATCCTTTCACATTCTCCAAGTGTCGGCAGAGTATCGAATCTTCTTCAAAGATCTTCTCACGAGCAACTAGAAAGAAGAAAAGAAGAGTGATAACTAAAAAATACAAAGAAATCTTTACCTTTGAGTAACCTTGTAAACCCTTCACACTCCATTTGCACAAAATTTCTCTCAAACGCTCTCCCACACTCTCTGTTTCACTTGCCCTTAAAAAAATATCGAAGAACAACACCTTCTATGTCAATTTTAAAGGACATTTTGTATGAAAGACATAGAAAACTATCCAGTAAACTAAAATTTTCAATTTTGAGCATTTTCAATCATACAGTACGATCGTAAGTTCGTATGTATGAATAATTCAAAAACTATTGCAAATGAACCCATTATTAATCTATATAAAATGACTTCGTACATAATAATTATCCTGTACGAACCAAGTTCGTACTGTATGAATAGTTAGAAATTTTTTCATCTTCATCGGGATGAAGAGGGACCCATCCAATTCATACTCTGGACAACATACGTATGAAATGATATCGCACAGTATAATCAGTTCATGAAATTTTTAAGTTTTTTGGGACAAAAAGGGACCTGTTCAATTTGTACTCTAGAAGACGTACATACGACGAAGACATTGTATGGTACGACTAGCTTAGGAAAATTTTAAGTTTGTTGGGGCCATCCAATTCATACTCTAGATGATGTACATATGATGACGATACGTATATTATGATCAGTTTAAAAAATTTTTAAGTTCATCGGGATGAAAAGGGACTCGTCTAGTTTGTACTCTAGATAATGTACGTATGATGACAATATTGTTTGGTACGATCAGTTTAGAAAAAACTTTGAATTCATCGGGATGAAAATGTAACTCACATTTTTGTACTATGGATGGCTTATGTATGAAGGAAGCTTCATATAGTATGAACCGTACTTAGAAAAATTTTCTACCTGCAATACGTTTGACTGCTCAAAGGGGAAAATAATTGAACAAATCATCCCATACAAAATGAGTTTGTACAGTATGATCAATTTAAAAATTTTACAATTTTAAACACTCCCCAGTGTGTGTGTGCACATTGACTCAATTACAATCACACTCTCTCAGACTAAATAAAATTAAAAATACTAACTTCATTTATAATAAACTCTAATATGTCTAATTTGAAGTTTTCAATAATCTAGAGTATAATTTACCTGAAATGTTAGTGCACACAAATTACAAAATAATACTTCTAAAATATGTTGGGAGAAATTATAATCAAAATAATAATGTTTGAGAATCATTAAAAACATATATGTTGCAAGAATATTAATAATTGAAAAACTAAGTTGCAATAATCTCAATAGGTTCTATGAATAATTTAAATGCGGGTTGTGGTGGCACTATTTGAGATTATAATGGTTTTTTTATTGTGGCTTTTGCGGGTCCCTCTATTGCTAATAATGTTATCCAAGTTGAAATCGAAAGTCTTCTTTTTGGAATCCAATTATGCATTTATCTTAGCTTTACTAATATTTGGATCGAAGTTGATGCAATGCTCTTGATTCATTATCTTGAAGGTAACTCTTCTCCTAATACTACTAATTTATATAAGATAAGGGATATTAAGTATTGTCTCTCTCTCATTAATTACTCTATTTCTCATATTCTAAGGGAGGGAAATGTGGTTGCTGATGCTTTAGCCAAAATGGTTTGCAATTTGCCTAGTTTCACTGAATTATCTGAGCATTCTCTTCCTCAAGAGAACAAAGGATTGACCAAATTAGATCATTTGTTTCTCACCTATATTCATTTTAATTAATGGTCCTTATGCATTGATGCTCTTGTTTTCTTCTTTTTGATGATTAGCCTTTGGTTAGGTATTTATTTGGTCTTCTTCTTATTTTTCTGCTAGTTTTTTTTACCTATTATGTGTATTTGGTTGGTTCTTTTTTCAGCTAGGCCCTTAATGGTTTTTGTTGGGCTGATGCCTACATCATGTTGGTTTACTGAGCAAATTGGCTCTTTACGGACTAGGGTTAACTTGGTCTTGTTTCACGGATAATACTGGTTTGAGACATTATGTCATGTACTATTATCCTATTTTCTATTTTCATTCACTTGCTATGGTTGCATGAGTGCTAGCATTGACTGCAAGTTTAATCTAACTGGTTCCACCCCTCATGACTACATTCTTAATCTTGGGTGGACTCTCTTGGGGAGTTTGGCTTTAGCTCTCTTTTATTTTCATCCCATGGTTTTTCCTGGTTGTGATGGCAAGTTGATGGGTAAACTTTGTCCAACACTCTAGAATTTTGATATGCTTTGCTTCAGAAACTGTTGGGCTACGGCCTTCTGTACTAATGCTACTTTGGGTTTCATTTCTTCTATTTACAATTATCTTCCTGATTTATTGTATGTTACTTTGCTGTACTACGATGATCTAGCTAGCCCTGGGAACATTTTTGAATTGTATGTGGGGCTATATATGGAGGGAGCTTATAATTCTGTGGTTTATTTGAATCCTTTTAAGGAGGCTAATCATTATCGTATTTTGATTGATTGGAATTGTATTCTATGTTGCTTGCCTTTTAGTGATATGTGGAATTGGACTGTTTGTTTACTAGGGTGGAGCAATTATAGTCTGAGGTTTTTTTTGGTGGATTTAATGCTTGGTATCAATAGTTTAAAGTTGATATTGGCTATTATCCATTGGGTTCACAAAGGCGATCTTAATATCAAAATCATTTCCTATTATAGGAATATGCATAAATTCCTCTTAGCTTGGAGTTTAACCAATGAGCTTAACTATGTTAATTTTGTTTTTATCTTCTTCTTGTTTTTAAATTTTTTATTTAGTGTCCTTGAAGGCCTCTTTTGCAGGTTTTTGGAGACTCAATCTCATTTTGTGCAGGACCCAATTGTGATTGGAAAGGCGGTGCTGAATGAGATTTATCTTTCCCTTTTAATTTTTGTTTGTAAAATGTTATTAGGTTACTGTGTTATTTTGCTTAAAAGGGAAATCCGGCTCTTAGTTTTCTCTTTGAGCAATAGCGAGCTGGAAGTTCCTTTAAGGACCTTGTACCTTTTTTCAATATTCATAGGCCCGTCAATGGGTTTTTACAAAAAAAAAAAATTATCTATAGGGCCTTTTCCTTTTCCTAAATTATTAGAGAAATATTTTAGTGTGAGCACAACCGATTCAATTGTTCTTTCGGATTCCTCATCACATATATCAATATCCATTAAAACATTAAGAGTGAATTAATGAAATATTAGGTTTACCAATAAAGAATGATCAGAATGCAAATAGAAAGTAGTTTGTATAAAAGTTCAACATAATTAGGTTTTAGAATATTTACTTAGGAGAGTTTCACTAAATTTGCATATAACATTTACTTTTGTACTATTCATAGAGATATTTTCTTTCACTAAATTATTAGAATGTACTTGTTTTCAAAGTCATTTCTTTTACTTTCACAGATAAACTTCACAGAGGTGTCAAAGATATTATAATATAGTTGCTATCAGATTATATTTTGCATCTAAACCCTCTTATTTATTAGAATATGCACATAAGTTTCAGAGTTATCATAATGTGTTTAGGATATCATTTGTACTTAATTCATATAACTTATAGAATTGTTAATGCATGAATATGGTGCATGTGTCCTAATGCTTGTTTATAAATTTACTTGCACTTAGAACTCCCTTTCCACCTCTCACATCTGCAAACACCAAATGGTGCAAAAATAGAATAAATAAATAAACATAACAACCTGCCACACCCACATTCAACAAGTGGGAAAATATTTCTTCCACATCCTCATAAGGTAGATGGGGCCAGGATATAACATATAGGGAACTTGTATCATTTTAGAGAGCGCACTTTTAATATCTCAAAGATTAGAACTTTTTTAATGTCATGCTATTAATTATGCAATTTGAATGCAAAATCAAGTAATTATAACTATAAATATGAGCATAATAATATATAGGCTACTAGGATTGTTAAAATAAGGTAGCATTCCATGTGTAAAACCTCCCATACTTAAAATCTACTTTCCAATTATAATTTTAAAAGAATATTCAGAGCAATAATTTAAGACTTTTAGGGAACTATCAAGACCATCAGAAATGCCTCATTTATTTGATATGTACCAAAAATGTCTTAGAGAAACCCAGTCAATAAAAGTTCAATTTCTTATAAATTAAATGGTTGGATTAAAATATACTACATTATTCAAAAAGTTACATGGTGAAAATGTCATAAAACCAAAGAAAAATATGTTTTTATCAATATTTTTTATTAAATCATTGGAATTAAAATCAAAGATAGATGTTTAGAGGTTTACATCGTGATCAATAAGTTTCTATAACTCGTTTGATGGTCAAATCCCAAGCTATGTCCTCCAAATTTCCCTATTCTCTTTCTCTCTTCTTCTTCTCCTCTCCCCTTCCTTCTCTTCTTCGTTGGTAGCTTAGAGTAAAATTGGAGGGTGAAATAATTGAATTCAATATTTATATATAAAAACACCATTTTTATTTGGAACCATGTCACTCTCTTCCCCTGCATTACAACACTCCCTAAAATATTCTAGATGCTTCCAAGGACTTCCTTGCACATGGAGTTCTCTCTTCCTCATAGATATTCTTACACTTATTTAAGGTCATTTAAACATTATAGCACTTAAAAAAATAATTAAATCTGGATATGTGGGGATTTTTACTAGATTATTTTGCTTTTTTGCATCTTAAATTAGTGGGTATTACATCAAACTTAGCAAGCTTATGTATTTTTAAATCTCTTAAACTCCAAGTGACTAAAGGCAACTTACTGATCTCCTATCTAAGCAAGGGAATCCAAATGGGAAATTAGAAATAAAGATCACGAGGCGAACCATAATAGAAGATGAGGTTATGTAGATAAACGACAATCGCCCAAGGAGTTGGATTGATCAATTAATGAAGTACTTGAAGATGGTAACAATAAAAATATAAGTAATATACACCTATGAATGTTTATATAGGTACATCCTCATAGGTATATTCTAGGTTACATTCGAGTCACACAAAAGCAGGCTTCTGCATCCTCACGGAAAATTCATTCAAGAGACTCATATAGAAGTTAGGAAGGAGCTTATCATTAGAGCTCGATGGACCACCTCTAGCTACATCCTCAAGACAACCATATTCCTTATTGGAGGCGACCACATAAGTTCCTCTCTTAATTAGACAAGTCTTTGTTCATCTTAGCCAAATTCAACTCTTTAATATGTGACACATCAAAAGTCAAGCTAAAGGCACACATTCATCCATGAAACCTCTTTTGTAATTGGATAACCACTAAGCTCAGAGATCCATGTTTGCTCACTACTAGCCCCTCTTACCTCAACAAGGAAATTCCATTTTGACTTCCTACTTAATGCTAGATCAATGTAAAAAGACCCATATCATAATATTACTCTTCCCCTCTCAGCCCAATTAGGTGACATCAAAATTGACTTCTACCCAACACTAAACTCTCTCATCAATTGTGTAAGCAAGAGTGCCTCTTAATCTAAAGATGCCTCGCCCATTGGCCTATTGAGGCAAATCAAATCCCACATATCACGTTATGAATTTCAAATCCATGACTTCACTCCTCAAGTTTGAATGTTTCCAATGTCATAACTTCTTCACCATTCTCAAAGACTTGGCATTAAGGTGGTTCACTCGCTTACCAAGTAGGATGATCACCTCCTTCATAGAATTTAGGTGAATGTTCATTGAACACTTTTTCAACACCCAGAGACAACCAAAGAGCTTGTAAGTCCTACTAAAAAAGATATTGTAATATCGAGACTCAATAAGAAAATTCATATTAAGATTCTAGAAGGAGATGCTTGATGTCAAAGACCTAGTACCTATAGTTTCTCAAGAAGTTTGGACCCATAGGCAGATGGAAGGTCCTTTCAAATATGCACTCAATTTATAATAGCCTTAGAAAGGACTAGAGCATGCTGATCATATTTTCATCTAAGCTCACCAAAATATCAATCCTTATAAATCTTCTAGAGAAGAACTACATCTTAACCTCTTATTTAGGTAAGTTAATTAATATTTTAGTCCTTGAAATCTAATTTAAATCCAACATTATATTGTTATAGTGTTACACTCTTCATTAAGCAGTAGGGACCCAACTCTAGGCCTCTTACCTTAGTTTTTCAGTCATCTCTTCAAACTTGATCAATCATATATCTAAATACTTATGTTCTATCTAGATAAACCTAGGATCATACCCTAAACCAATCTAAGGAACCGAAGACCCTAGGTTAAATCCTAGTTGACCTTGGCTAATCATAATATAACATTTTATAGGCCTTCATGCCTGAGACACTTTACCATGAGTTTGATGACAAATCTAAGTGATGTGAATATATACATTAGATCAAAAGGTCCTTAAAGTTCACCTAAATACTTTTAAATTATTTTAAACCCTAAATCTTGCTTTGGTTGATCCAAGAACCTAAGTAAAACCCTAAATCATACCCTACATACCTAGTAAACGCTATCATATCTAATTTTGTCTTGTTGACTTCAAACCATGCCAAAACATTGATATTAGGAGCCTGTTATAATTGAATCATTAAACATAATTCCTTAGGCTAGGACAAGCTGACTCAATGTAGGTCAAACCTTTCATTGATCGCCAATAATTTACTTCAATGTATTAAACTCAACTAATTGAATATTTTAAAGATCGCAAAGTGTCACTGTCAAATAGAATCCCTCCTGGGTCATAGGATTACTTTATTATCTTAAACCAAGACTGGTCAAATGAATCTATATTTGGTTAAATCAATGCTTATAATCAACTAGCCTACTCCCATCACTCAAATTTAATCCACTTGATCACATAAATATGCCTAGACCATAGCTTAGTTCATTTCATATTTAGTTGACTTGGTGAAACTCAAAGGAAATGGTCAATATAGCTAATCTTGCTCCCATTATTATAAATAATAAATCCTTGGGCTCTATTCCTCTAAACCAAATCTAATTGATCTTTAGTGGTTACCTATGATTTATCCTAGCTAGTTTAACCATGTTTGACTAGTAAATTGGCCAAATACTCAAGTTATTATATAAATGGTCAAAACCCTTATATTTATCAAATTGGCTCATTTCAATTATCATAGCCTACTTAGGAGTTTTAGACTCTTCCAACACTCCCATGAACCCAGTCCATTATTTGGTGTGGCCTAAACCAAACCCATTGGTCCCTACATACAAAAGTGACCCAAAGTCATTTTCAAACTTTTTAGACCACCTCCAACCTCAGAGCTTACTCCGAATAATCTGATCCATATGGAAACATCATTAACTATTGCTTTGATTAATCTCGCCCTTAGATTATCCTCTTGCCCATACAGTAAGGTAAACTAAGTAAAACTTTGAGAAAGATTTTTTATTGTCAACCCAGTCACTCTCCAGTGAAGTTTTTTTTTTTTTTTCTTTTTATTTCAAGTCCTTCCTCAACATTTCGAACACCAAACTCTGCCATTTGGATTTCATCTGTAAGGGCAATGTCCAAGCTCTAACTTCTTGTCCATCCCAAGCTTCCAAACTTCCTACTTGTTATTTCTCTAGCCTATCTCCATCTGCAAAGATCCTCCATTGGAGTTAAGGAAAATTACTAAATTAAAAGATAACCTAAATACTCCAAATGTAAAGGTAAATCCTAAACCCTATCTTTAGACTTAGGGTTTCAAAATATATAATAAATTCATTATATGAAGCTTTCAAAATTCATATAATGGATGCTTAGGTATAGGAGCACCTATGTGGATGATTTTGTGCTTTAAATCTCATTATATAATCCATTTAAAAAGAAGTAAAATTTGTTTTCTCAACCTTTCAAAGGAAAAAGATGAAATCTGAATCGTCCAATGCATATGTATTCACTCGGACAGTCCAAATTTTGTTGTATCAAAAGATTATTTAACCTCCCAAAATGTGTTATGGAATGGATTAAATCTCATAAGTACGATTGATCAACTATGGGATTGAATGGTCACAAGTTTGATTTGACATGTATAAGTGCTAACCATAACATTTTTGTTTGTCTAATGGTTGGGTATGATACATAAAGCGATGTCTCAATCAGCCAACTCCACCATGTAAATTTAAATGGACCAATTCATCTATTTTGTTGATTAGAGCTTCACTTAAATGCAAAAAATTATTCACTAACCCAAATTGCATGTTCTAGGGTTCTATGGTTTCTTAATTGGAATCTCTTTATTTTAAAAATAAATGCCAGTGGATTGAATGTATATTTTCCATCTAATTATATATTTATTATTTGATGCTCTTGATTAAATTCTCTTAAAATATGCATCCAATTGATTTGAATTTTTGATGGGTTAAACTTTGGTATGTTATATACTTCCCATAATTTTCCTAGCCTTAGTTGAAGTATTTACAAGTATAACTACTTTTTCAAATAAATATGTCAGATTTTGACCTAAATGTTTGAAAATTGATTGCAATCAATCCATAGAGAATTAGGATGTAGTTTTATGTGATTGGTGTGTTCTTGTGTAAGAGTAAGACACACATGATTTCAAACCATTTTTAATATTGGATAAACTAGATTAATTAGCTTATGATTAAAGTTTTATAACTAAGAAAAATTCTAGGAAATTAAATTAAAAAAATAATAGGGATGAAACTAAAACCTAGATAATTTAATGAAATTTTGAACCCTAGGAACTAATTTTGTGGTAATTAGGGCTTCCTAGGAAATCAGTCTCAATTATGGGCTTAAAATTTATAAAAAAGAATAATTAAATAAATAAATAATTCTAAAAATATGATTTAAATTCCATGAAATAATAAATTAAGTGCATAATAAGAGGAAAATAAAATCTCCATGAAATTGCATCTTAAAAAAACTTAATTACAACTTAGAGTTTAATTAGAGATTAATTAAAATAATTCATAAAAATCTTTTTATTTAACAAAATGACTTCAAATTTTTAGTGATCGCTCCTTGAGTCTTCCTTGACTCATGGTAAAAATCATCTGATCATTTGAAACCAGTTGATCAATTAATTGTAAACCCTAAATTCCTTCTATATGATGGAATTGATCTAGCCCCTTACAGCTGCCTTCTTTTCCCTTGGTGGAGTTTGATGGGCTGTTTGGCTTTGGTTTTTCCTTACCTGTATCCTGTGAGAATTTTTATTTAAGATAACACTATTGGGAGTGTTGGGTGCCCTACTGCCCAGATTTTGTATTGATCTTTTTGATGGGAGAGCTTGAATGTGAATTTCTATTTTGTTGGATCCTCAGGTAGGATGTATTTTGTTTTTGGCTATTTCTCTGTCTCTTCCAATAATGATTTCATGTGCTACTTTGATTCGGCTAGTCTAGGGATTAGAATTGAGTGGCATTTCATGCATCTTATGAGTATTCTTCTTTGTGCTGCCTCTGTTGGATGTGTTTGCAACCCTTTTGTCTAAAATTTGTATTTGTTTTTCAGTTGGGAGAATTGAAGTGTGACTTACTATTATGGTGGTTAGTCAGGTAGCATGTATTCTACTTTCTATTATTTCCCAATTTTTTCATATGCTTACTCCATGTCTTGCTTTTATATGGCTAATCTATGGATTAGAATTAATTGGCATTTGGGGATATATTATGATGGTGCATATACTACTCTCTTGAGCTATGATCTAAATGATGATTTAAAAAATTGACTTTAGTTTTGTACATGACACGACTTTGATTGGAAAGGTGATGCTGAGTTTTCTATTTATACATTTCTTTTTTGGGTTGTTAGCATGTTATTAGGTTGCTTTGTAATCATGTTTAGTGGGAATATCCATCACTTAGGTTTATTTTTTGACTTTTCTTGTAGCTCTTCAGAGTAATAGCAAGCTAGATGTCCCTTTAACCACCTTGTACTTCTTTTTTGTTATTAACCTATAGGCTCGTTCTTTTTTGTTATTAACCTATAGGCCCGTCTGTGGGGTTTAACAAAAAATAAAAATAAAAAAAGCAACTAAATTGGGTTGTAATTTATATGGCTTTATGGAGTATGTTGAGCAATCCTTACTTAGCATGTGTAAATGCTACATTAGGATGGATCTTTATGTCCTTCCTTATGTTTGAGTCAACTAGCTACTTTTTTGTGGTTTTTTCCTCGCCTGATGTTTGTTTCTTTTTGCAATTGTGGTATTCTAGACGTATTCTTATTATTTTGTTGGTTATTCTATTGATTATTATCCTTATCTGTTAATTTCCATGGGTGATTATCCTTTGTATTTTATTTTTATTGAGACATCAGAGTTTGCATATGTAAAGCAACTAATGGTGTTGGAGTTGCATGTTAGGTGTTCTGTTGTTTCTACTGATAATATCTTTGTCCATTTTGGTACCATTAATGGTTTATTTTTTTATGCTATAATTGCTTATCATTAGGTTGAGTTGCTATTCTTTGGTGGTCATCCCCTATTATTCTACATGATGTTCTTCAACTTTAACTGTGATGGTTGGCTATTTTAAGCTATGATTATACTAATTTTCTCTTTAAATTAAACCCAATGTGATGCTCATCTTTTCCTTGTGAGTAATTATATGGGTTCTTTTCTTGTGGATATTGGTTGTCTGTCACAATTTTTTTTTGCTCTCGGGTCAGTTGGGGTTGTTGTTTTTGGTGGCTTGTTATCCTGAGTATTTTTTTTTTATATTGAGTTCTCTTTTCTTACCTTATGTTAGCTCTATGGAATTTGGTTCTCTCCTTCTGGTTGATAATTGCTTGCATTTCAACTGGTGAGGAGGGTATAGAAGTTACGGTTTAATGAGAAGTCATACCTATTTTTGCTTCTTCCTTTGTTCTAATGCTATTTTCAAGTTCATAACTTCCTTGTTATTCTTGAGTACGTTAGGGATCATATTCGCGTGTCAATTTGGGTTTTTATTAATGGATGCACTAATACTGCATTATTGAGCTCATATGCCAATCTTTATTTTAGTTTTTTAAGATTTTTCTTTCCAGTTTTAAGATGTTAATGTCTTTGTGATTTTTATTCCTTAGAGGATATTGAGAAATGGTTTTAAGTATACATTGATAATGTTGTGTTCTCTCAGTTTCAACTATGACCTGCTCAATTTCTTGTGCTTTACTCTTGTTCTTAGTGTGTATCCAAGTTTCTATTTACTAGACCTTGGATATATGGACTTCATTATCTGCAATTATATTATGGGGGTTACTATTTTTATCAATTATAAGTGGAGTTTTAATCAATTTATTTTTGCTTATTATAATTGTTCTGACTATAACACTGCCGTTGCCAGGTCCCAAGTCCTGGATGAGAAAAGTGGAGGGTCGCGTTAGGTAGTCGACAGCCAGCGTAAAACTTGTCGAACAATAATGACATGAATCCTTTAAGAAATTGTGTTAATGCTAGGGTATCCCTTAGAAGCGATGCGCTGTATGGCCTGAATACAGTGACAAGTGTGCAAGGGCCGCTGCACCAGCGCCCGGGTGTAGTGTTAAATAGGCAAGGGTTCCCACATCAAGGAATGATGTGGGCAAAGAAGCTAGTCCATGAAACTAAAATTAGTATAGGAACTTGAAATATAGGTTCCCTTACAGGAAAATTAATGGAATTAATAGATATTATGATTCATAGAAAGTTAAATATTTTGTGCATTTAGGAAACTAAATGGGTTGGAGATAAGGCTAAGGAAATTGATAGTTTAGGATTTAAACTTTGGTATTCAGGTAGGAGTCGTACTAGAAATGGTGTATGTGTTATTATAGATAAGAATTTAAAGGATAATGTTGTAAAAATTAATAGGATTGGAGATAGAATTATAGCTTTAAAGATTGTTGTTGATGATAAGATTGTTAATATTATAAGTGCTTATGCTCCTCAAGTAGGTTTGGATATGAGTTCTAAATTAAATTTTTGGAATGACTTAGAAGAATTAATACAAAATATACCTCTTGAAGAAAGAGTTTTTATTGGAGGAGATTTAAATGGACATGTTGGTAGAGAGGTAGATGATTTTAAAAGCATTCATGGTGGCCATGGATTTGGAACGACGAATGAAGGTGGCAAGACCATATTGGATTTTTTTTTAGCTTATGATTTCTTAATTGCTAATACCTTATTTAAGAAAAGGAATGAGCATCTCATCACTTATAAAAATGGATAGAATACAACCTAGATTGACTATTTTCTTATTAGAAAATTAAATCGTTTAGATCGCAAAGATTGTAAAGTTATTCCGAGTGAAAATTTATGTACCCAATATCAATTATTAGTTTTGGTCTTTAAGATAAAGGGGCATAAAATAAAAAATAAAGTAAAACAATTTTCTAGGATTAAATGGGGGCATTTAAAGAATATTAACAAAAATATGGGGCATTTAAAGAATATTAACAAAAATATGGGGCATTTAAAGAATATTAACAAAAATATGGGGCATTTAAAGAATATTAACAAAAATATGGGGCATTTAAAGAATATTAACAAAAATATTTTTGGAAATAAGATTTTAGATCTTAAGATTTTGTCTGTGCATGAAGATGCTAATATTATGTGGGAAAAAGTGGCTACTGATATTAAGAATATTGCAAAAGATGTCATTGGAGTATCAAAGGGAAAAGCTCCCAATAGTAAAAATAGTTGGTGGTGGAATCCTAATGTGCAAGAAAAAATTAAAAATAAGAAGCTTTGTTATAAAAATTGGTTTAATTTTAAAAATTCTGATAATTGGGAAATATATAAAGTTGCTCGTAAGGATGCTAAGAAAGCCATATGCGATGCAAAGACATTAGCTTTTAGTGATTTATATAATAGATTAAATACTAAGGAGAGAGAAAGATATATGTATAAGTTAGCCAAACAAAGAGATAGGAGTAGTAAGGATTTAGTTCAAGTGAAGTGTATTAAAGATGAAGATCAAAAAATACTTTTCTTAGAAGATGATATTCAACAAAGATGGATGAGATATTTTGCTAAACTTTTTAATGAAGATTGTGAAAATAAGATTGACTATAGTGACCTTAGCACCCTAGATGAAAATAAAGATTTATGTTTTTATCGGCGTATTAGTAAAACTGAAGTTACAGAGGCTTTAAAGAAAATGAAGGGTGGAAAAGCTGTTGGACCTGATGATATTCCAATAGAGGTGTGGAAATGCTTAGGAGATGAAGGAATTTCATGGCTTACTAAACTTTTTAATACTATTTTGAAGACTAAAAAGATGCCAGATGAGTGGAGAATGAGTGTGTTAATTCCTATTTTTAAGAATAAAGGTGATGTACAAGATTGTGCGAATTATAGAGGTATTAAGTTAATGTGTCATACTTTAAAACTATGGGAGCGAGTTATGGAGCATAGGTTGCGGCGTGATACTAATGTTTCTCAAAATCAATTTGGATTCATGCCGGGTAGGTCGACTATGGAAGCCATACATTTATTAAGAGGTTTGATGGAGAAATATAGAGAAAATAAGGAGGATCTACATATGATATTTATTGATTTAGAAAAAGCATATGATAAAGTTCCAAGAGAAGTGCTATGGAGAGTTCTTGAAAAGAAAGGAGTCAATAATGCTTATATTCAAATCATTAAAGATATGTATGCAGGAGCGATTACTTGTGTTCAAACACAAGATGGTTTAACCAAGTATTTCCCTATTTCGGTTGGGTTACATCAAGGATCAGCCTTAAGCCCATATCTTTTTACTTTAGTCATGGATGTTCTCACTAGACATTTGCAAGAGGATGTACCTTGGTGTATGCTTTTTGCTGATGATATTCTTCTTGTTGATAAGACTAGAGAGGGAGTTGAAGGTAAACTTGAATTATGGAGGTCAACCTTAGAGTCTAAAGATTTTCGCTTGAGTAGATCTAAAACGAAATATATGGAGTGTAATTTTAGTAGTAATAGACCTACTGAAGGGATTGTGACTTTGGGCGATCAAGTCATTAATAAGAGTACACGTTTTAGATATCTTGGATCAATTGTTCAAAGTGATGGTGAAATAGATGGGGATATTATCAACAGAATTCAAGTTGGATGATTGAAGTGGAGGAATGCATCGGGCTTGTTATGTGATAGAAATGTACCCCTCAAACTTAAGGGAAAATTCTATAAGATGGTAGTGAGGCCTGCAATGCTTTATGGTGCCGAATGTTGGCCATTAAAAGAGAAGCATAATACTAAGTTAAGTGTGACAGAGATGAGGATGCTCAGGTGGATGAGTGGCTTTACCCTTAGAGATAAGATACGAAATGAGCATATACGTGAAAAGGTTGGAGTAGCTCCAGTAGAAGATAAGATTAGAGAAAGTCGCCTTAGATGGTTTGGTCACATAAAAAGGCGGCCTTCCGACGACCCAGTTAAGAGAGTAGAGGTATTAGATTTGACTTATATTAAGAAAGGTAGGGGTAGACCTAAAAAGACTTGGTTAGAAAATATTAGGAATGACCTTTCTTTATTAGATTTAAACGAGAATTTGACTTTTAATAGGACACAATGGAGAAAAAGGATTCATATAGCCGACCCCACGTAGTGAGATAAAGGCTTGATGTTGTTGTTGTTGTATGAAGAATAGTGTTGTATATGAAAATTTTAAATTGCATTAATTTTAAAATAAATGATCAAATCAGTTCTAACACAATTTATATCAGAATAGAAGACAAAAATTATTCCTAAAGAAAACCAAACTCATATATTCATTGTTTGCTTATAACCAAAAAATGATACGATGACTCAGTTGTTTATTTTATTAGAGAAAACACGTTAGTTAAAGAAGCTATTTGATTAGAATTAGATAAAAAGAAAAAAAAAACATTTTATAAATGTCAAACTCCATTCTCACCGAAGCCAAATATGGATCTGAGAGATATATGTCTCAAGCGTGATCTTGCCAAGCCACCTAAGCAGTAGAAATAAAATAATGAAACAAGGATGATTGCATATTGATATAAAATGAAAACTCAAGAAAAATGGCACTTAAATAAATAATAAATCATTAATAAAGTCCAAGGCTCTATTCTTTTGCTTAATCTATTAGGGGGGGGGGGCATCAAAAGCTTTGAATTTATTAGTATAAAACTTATTAGTTTGAGATTTATATGTAATTTGAGTTATTTAATTATCATGATTCTTTAAAATAAATATTAATAAGTTCTTAAATAAAATGTTAATAAAATGATGGACTCTATTTGCTCTATCATTTTTTTTTAAGAGTTGCATTAGGCATTTATTAAGAAACTAAAAGATACAATCCAACTTAATTACACAACCCTATCATACTCCTTCAATAAAGATAATAATATTGGAGGAAGGTTGCTATTTAGTATATTATCCCAAAAGAGATTGCCAAAAATAACAATGGATACATAAAAATGAGTCACCTTATTACACTCCCTAGGAATATAATGAAATATAACTTGTTCAAAGTCTTCCATAAAAGAAATAGTTAATTAGCATCCCAGTTCTCTAATATAGGATTCTCATATGGTTTGATAGAGGTAGTGATAAGTATAAATTACATATATTTTTATGTATTTTATTTTCAATGAAAATATGTTATTTTTGTTCTTTTTATGCAAGAAAAATTAGAAAATAACAAAAATTATATGGAGGCTTCAATGCCACAACGTCCAACAAAATAATGTCATAGCACTATCTTCAATACCATTGAGGTGCTTCAATTCTAATATTTCTACATAAAGTTCTTTATTTGCAAGTAGCACGGTAGTAACACAGACAGTGCCACAATATTATCAGTACAGTGGCATCATAAA
The DNA here is from genome assembly GCF_001605985.2 of Dendrobium catenatum. Lineage (NCBI taxonomy): Eukaryota > Viridiplantae > Streptophyta > Magnoliopsida > Asparagales > Orchidaceae > Dendrobium > Dendrobium catenatum. Next base: position 29,127 of record NW_021320099.1, read on the forward strand.
GTTAGCTTGACAACACTGAATTCTCTATTTTTAAATGTCATGTTGCCACAATTTCTCATTCCTTCATGCCATTTTTTTTTGCACTTGGGCGTCACAGTGCTCAAATATGCACAACACCACAATGTTGTACTTTTAACTTCCAAGGGCATGTTCTATCAATGAAGAGATGCAACTATTCACAAATAATCAATTCAAACTAGCAAGCATCATGGTGGTGCAAAAGCTTTAGTACCGAGGTGTTAGTTCACTTCTTGGGTGCTGTTGTGCCATTCTTTCAAGCACCACCTTGCTAAAGGCCATATTATATTTTTCTATAAGTAATTATGATATTATGTTTGTAAGGGAGTTTAGTCACTTGTATAAATTTAGTACTTTTTATTGTACTTTTCTAGTTCCCTCTTAGAGTAAATTCTAAGGGAGGCTAGAGAAGTACAATATACAATTATTAGGAGTGTTTAGCTTCTATTTCTTGAAGAAACTCTATAAGTTTAAGGGAGAAGGAGTGTATAGGAGATGCTTTGATCCTTCCTGGTGATATCACTCTCTTGTATCTTTCATTCTTCCAAGAGTTTAATGAAAATGACTTTGCTTTTTATTCACTCTATGTCTAGCTAACTCTCTTATCTTAGATTGATGATGTAAATGTAATATTAAGTACTAATAAAGTCCCTTATTCTATAATTGTTAATAGATATTTTCAATATTATCTCACTCTTTATTTAATCCATATAGTGGCCATATATGTATTTAAAATAAGATGTGAAGTGTAGCCTCTGCGAAGGAATGCAAGAACAACGACGAATATTGAGATAGGAAGTTTGCATACCTAGATATATGATGTAAAATATTCTAGATTCTTAAGGAAATATTATAATTATAGGAGGTCAGCAGATATCCTTTTCACCCCTATAAGTTTGAAAAAGATCTAGGGATGTATATTCTCTAAATCACATTACAAAGAAGAGTCTCATTAGGAAAGATATGCAATTTATACTCATCATTCCAAAACACTTTAATTAATTATTGTATCAAATATTTTTATTATTTTATTCAGTGATAGAATGTCAAAAAATATAATATTTATTTCTATAGGATAATTATTAAAATTAGAGTAAATAGCAATAGCTTATTGCAAGTAGGCATACTTTTTCATTAATTCGACACTCGATAGTATCACTTTATTACTTGATTCAGCATGTATACTTGCTATATTAAGTGGGGTTTATTATTTTTATATCAAAGAAAACCTAAGCATTATTTAAGAGTGATAGAGCCCTAGATTTTTTTACAATTAAAAGGTTAACTCCACAACCCTCATTATGTTTTTAGCATTGTTGTTAGGAAAGTATTACTTTTTTAAGAAATTTTAACTATATTATTGAATCAATTGCATAATAAGACCTTCTTGTAACTTTATTTTATTTGTTTTATTTATTGATTGCATATTCATGGTTCAATACTTTATAGAAATATAAATGAAGCTTTGTTGTTCAACGTTGAAATATAAAGAACCCTTTCAATCCCAATTTATACTTAGCTAGTTTCTTAGAAATTTTTGCAACATTTAAGTATAATTGTGTTAGTGATGATGCTATTAGACTTAGATTATTTCCATTTTCTCTATGAGTTAAAGCTAATATGTGGTTGAATTCATTACCTCAAAGCTCTATAACCACTTGGAATGAGTTAGTTCATAAATTTCTTACTAAGCATTTCCCACCTTCAAAGACTACTAAATATAGAAATGATATAACTTCTTTCACTAAATTTGAAGGAAAATAGATTTATGAGAGTTAGTAGTGATTTAAGAAAATACTAAGGAAATGCCCTCACCATGCTTCACCTAATTGATTTGTTATTCAAATATTTTATAATAGATTAGTAAGATCACTTAAAGCAATCTTGATGCTAAAGTTTGAGGATCTTTAATGTCTAAGCCATTTAAAGAAGCATATGAATTAATAGAAGAAATGGATACTAATAATCTACAATGGCCTACTGATAGAATAAATCCTAAAAGAGTAGGAGTATATGATTATGATGTTTTTGTCAATTTTGACAGCACAAGTTATAGTAATTTTTAGGAAATTAGATAACTTAAAAGTTAAAACTAGGATAGATGGGTATAATAATATCAATAATGATCCTAGAAATTTAAGTATCATAGCATCACATAATGATGCAACGTAGTATTACCACTCAGATTTTGAAAAACTCAATCAGAACAGGAATGAAAATATATCATTTGAAAGTATTATTATTCAACCAGAAATGCAATTGCATAATCAATCTAATCCTTTTTTAAAAAATTGAAGATCAAATTGGGCATCTTGTTAGGTTAATTAATTATTAAAATTTTGAATAAGAATGTCATAATAACCAACTCAGAAGTAGGAAAGATTTGGGAGACCCTTACAAATATAAATATCTACCTTAGAAGAATGATGGTGAAATGCATAAGTAGAAAATACATTTTCAACTTAATAATCTAACTCTTTAAAAGAACATAAATATTAATTAAGACGGTTGTAGAAAGGCCGCCTAAAAGTTTGTGAGGGTTGTTAAATCCTAAAGAACTAGTTCCAAGGCCTACTAAGAGGGGGTGATCTATTTATTTAAAATTTATTTAACAAAAAAGAAAATCTTTTTGAATAATTTAACATAAATGGTTTATAGATAAGCAATAATAATTTCATAATAAAATCAAAGTTTTTGACCACACAACAAATCATAGAATAATGAATAAATTAAATACAAAGAAGTATCCAGAAAGAACACATGAGATTTATAGTGGTTCGATCAACTTTACCTAAATCCACTCCCCAGAAACCTCCTTTTAAGGTATTATACTAAAAGTAGTGTCTCTCATTTTGCCCCCACAATATGGCTGACAAGCTCTTACAAAATCTTTCCACCGACCCGATGAGGCAAAGTACCTTGAATCCTTTTACTCTCTCCTAGAGTAGGTAGAGAACCTGGGAATCCTTTTACTCCCTCCTGGAGTAGGCAGAGAGCCTTGGAATCCTTTTTCAACAACTTGGTGAAGGTAGAGAACATAGATCTAATACTAATGAAGATCTCACTAGAGCCACTAAGGAACTTGAAAAGTAAATTGAAGTAGATAATGAACACCTTGCTTGGAGAAAACCTTTGTGAATCCCTCACAACTCTGCTCTCTCTCTCTCTCAAGCTCTTCCTTTTCCTTCTCCAAGCTCTCTCTTAGATCTCCTCCACAGCAAAAGATTATCTTAAGAGATAATAAGAGAGCTTAAATAGCGAGCCTCAAAATTAGCCCAAATTTTCTACTTGCTGTCAAAGATCATTCAGTACTATCAATAGATCATCCTCTATGATTATTACAAAACAACCCTTTCAGTCCTTATGATTAGCTTTACTATATACGATAAGTTCAAGTATTTGTATAGATTATCGAATACAATTCTACAGTCATCCTAGATGATTAGTTCAAGATATTATATTGATTGTCCAATATGACATGAGATGATGGATGGCAATCTACATATCATCCTAGAACCCTCTCAGGATGTCCAATATGTTCTCCTAGATGACTAGAAGAACATTAAGGTTTTTGTCTTGGAAGATAGGGGATTGTCTCATGAAATACAATAGATCGTTCAGTACAACCTAAGAAGATCATCATGTACAATATGATCGAGCAAGCTAACCATAATTATTCCCATAATCACCATATCAATTTAGGCATGATTATTATAAATCATCAAGGATGATGCATATCATCCTTTATGATTAGGACAAAATATAAAAATTAAAATATTGTGTAAATTTGTTTGACAGCTTTTTTTTCATAATATGAACTGATCATCTTGTATGATATGGATCATACAATATAATTTGTTTAATCACTCATAATTAATAGGGATGCCCTAATTAGGGTTTCTATTTTTAACTAATTGTCTAGCACGAATTAAAATCATCCTTTATGATTAGGTCAAAAAATTAAAAATTGTATAACTCACTAAATTATGCCCCCTAAGTGTGTGTGTGCAAGGTTACTTTGCTTAGGATCCACCATATACTTGAATTGACTCAAGAAAGTTAAAAAGTACATTAAAATTTAAATTATAGACATAGCCAACACTAGTCTACCAGATCTTAAGGTTATTGGCATTACAAGTGAACTTGTGGACCTGAAAAGTTAGTGAGCAGAGCAAGAAAAAAATATGCAAGAATAGCAGTAATAAATTAACAATATTATTTGTTCTCATCAAAATCACTATACTTGGTCCCAAATTTTCAAAAATCTCCCCTTTTTAATAATGGTAAATATTATTATTAAAAAAAATCAAAGAAAGGAAATTTTTAATTTTTCTGTCTTCTTAGTTTGTTTTTCTTTTAAGAAAGAAAAAATGAGTCATAAAATAAAATAGAACAAAAAAAAAATAAGGAAAATTCCATTAAAACAAAAAGCAAACAACACACTACTCCTTTTAAAATCACCAAAATTAGGAGAAAAGAAAAATACTAAACAAAATAATGTACAAAAAGGAAGACCAGTACAAATACAGAAACAAAAGTACATGCAAACTAGACATAAAAAGAGTCCTGATCAGGTGGTGGTGGTTGAAAGTATTGGTGAAGAGAGGAAAACAGCTCATCAAATAAGGCCATATCCTTGTCCTGTACTGCTGCTCCTATGCTAAGTTTTCATCAAATCAAGCAAAGTACTATCATGCTGTTGCTGTGGTCGGCTACGTAGGATTCAAATCTAGCCTCCCATTAATCAAATTGCTGGACCAGCTAATCAATTTGAGATTATTGGTGTAAAGGGTAGGTGCAACGATAGGTTCTTCCTCCTCTTCCCTTGGCTCCTTGTGCACATTGTGACGATGAGTATTATGAAGGGTGTGGAAGGAGTGTTGGAGTAGAAAACCAAATGGACATTAGGTTTAGCTAAAAATTAATTATTATATTTTGATTCAAGGATGAAAGCAATGAGATGTCCTAAGGCAAGGTTTGGTTTTCTTTTGTGGCCAAGATCTCTAATGCATGTTAAATTGTTAATATAGCAAATTAGAAGATCAAATACATTAAAATTAAGGTTGGCCATGATGTAGTAAGAAGTGAGTGAAAGGATATGAGTAATATGACTTCAATCCCTAGCTTTAAGAATAATAGAATTTTTGTCGATATGATGAATGGTTCAAGCATCATTGACTAACGAGTTGACCTGGGCTACATGGTAGTTCATAGTAGTTTTACAAAGCATATTATTACTAGGAGCCCAATTAAACTCAGGATCTGAAACCAAGATATGAATCTTGTCTCAAATGGTAGAAAGGTGAAGGTATTCATGTAAATTCTCATAGGTAATCTTTATAGGCCTTTGATTAATATAGGATTATAAAGAATTAAAAGCACTATTAACGTAAAGGTTGGTGAAGAATTTAAGCAAAAGCTCTGAATTAAATGGGAAAGTTAGTGCAAGGATAAAGCTAAGAGATGTTCTAGCAAATAGATTAAGCACTTGAAAGTTAAGAACATTTTGATTGATGATTCCCGAGGGGGTAATGCCAACACTCTTATAGCGGTGGTAAGCCACTTCATATGCTTCTTTGGTGAAATGAGGATTGATATCCCTCCTAGATGAGCTTCTAAAAAGCATTCTAGATCATTTCCCACCAGCCATTACAAAAGTAAGGGTACGCAAGTAGGAGAGAAGAAGAGATGAAATGTTTTGAGTGAAGAAGAAACCATGATTTGAGGCTATTTAAATAGAATCATCCAGATCATACTAGATGATCATGAGATCTTATAGGATGATATAGCATAATCAATTCGGCCAGATGATCAATCAAAAAAGTAATCCAATCATCCAGTATAATCAAACATCATTTGGGATGATTAGACACATGATAATAATCTTGAGGAGTCAACTTGTATGACCATTGAATAATTAGATCGTACATGACAAACACGTGTATCGTCCTAGACAATGTGTAATAATGGATTGTCTTATAAGAATTTAAATCATCTAATGACTCCTGGTACTTGAATCATCTAGTATAATGTAAGAATCGTATGAGATGAGTGGTTTATATCAACTGTTGGATGTGTAGTGATTTAAGTTGTGTTTCTTTATTCACATCATATAGGATAATGTGGATCATTCTGAATGATGTGAGTAAAACTAGAAAAATTCATGACATAGAATGTGATGACCAGGAGGGTTTCAAAACAAAAATAAAAACATGAAAAGCATAAATACCAAAAAATTGAAGCAAAAACCAATCATAAATCAAAATAAAAGAACAAATTTTTTTAATTGATCTAATCTAATAAAAGATAAATTTCCCTTAAGTACATTAAAAAAATAGTAAGACATGAGTTAACAATGCTAAAATCCAGAAAGGGTAGAAACTATTCTGGTGAACCCTAGCTCGGACTCCTTATAGGTTTAAAATCGTTCCAAACAAAAATCTAATTCAAAAAATAAATTAGATAAGAAGAGTGATCTTTTCAAACTTCGCTTCAGAAAATATTTGATAGAATAATATTGGAAAGTAATTAACCAAAATCATGATTTTTAAATTCAAGTGTTTGAAAATATCAAGTGGCACATGGATTCTTCTAAGATTTAAAGATTTGAAAAAGATGGAAGCTTATTTATTTGTGAGCTCATTTTGTAACTCTTTTTAAGTTATCTGGCACACTTTGCATTTTTTTTAAATTTTTGATACGCTTTGGTGTATCTTGTAATTACTTGATAGTCATTGTGCATCATTTTAGTTTTCTTTTTGGCTCATTTTATGCCTCATGTCATTTTTGTGTGCTGGATTCCTTTCAAACCTTTAAAGTATCTCAGTTGTGAGATTATCTTCTAGATATAAGAAAAAAAAACTCACTCTCTATCATAAGGTAGAATAAACCATAAATAAGAATCATATCCATATAATTAATGCAACAACCTGATCAAGAAAACTTGAAAGTGATTTAATAACTTTGAGCATTATTCATATGAGATAGATTACTTTAACAAGATAAAATAGATCTAAATTTTAAAGTCTAATTTTTTATTTGAAATAGATTTTGATTCAAAAGAAATTAACCCACTAAGGGAGTTAGAGGAAGAGAGACAATCATTGATGTTTCTTTCTTTAATTGATTTAGGAAAATCAAACACTACTTACTAATTTCTAAATCCAAAAGTAAGGAAAAAAAATGATTTTAAGAAATCAACATCATAAGTGAGCATTGATCTGATTATTTAGAAATACTATTTAAAAAGTAATAGAAAAAAGAAAGACATAAAATAGAAATACATAAATAGAAGAAGACATAAAAATAAAATAAAAATAAAACATCAAAAATATAAAGTAATAATTTTAAGCATTAATACCTATTACACCTAATATGGTTCTGAAGATGTTGAAAGTTTCAAAGGCCAGTGATTTTGTAAAGATATTAGCAAGTTGTTTTTTAGTGGCTACTATATCTCCTTTAGTAACATGGTCTCTAATGAAGTGGTACCTTATGTCAAAGTATTTGATCATGGAGTGTTGGATTAAAATATTTGAATTATAGATGACACAAGTATTATCACATAGGATTAAAATTGTGCCTATAGGTAATCCTAAATCTAGAATTTATTACTTTAACTAGAGGACTTGGGCCACAAAACTTCCTAAGGCTATATTCTCAGCTTCAACAGTGGACAAGGAAATTGAGTTCTATTTTTTACTAGACCAGGAGACTAAGGACTATCCTATGAATTAATATGTTCTAAAAGTGTTTTTTCTATCAACTCAGTATCCTATGAAATTTGAATTAGAATATCCTATGATTTCAAAGGAGGTGGTATGCCTAGGATACCAGATTCCTAAGTCTAAGGTTCCTAAGAGATACATAAGAATTCTTTTAATAGCAGTCAAGTGAGACTCTTTTGGATCAGCCTAAAATTTAGCACATAGATAAATACTAAACATAATATCAGGTCTTCTAGTAGTCAAGTAAAGAAGTGATCAAATTATTCATATGCATTTCTTTTGATCAATAGATTTTTCCTTTAAATCCTTAGCTAACTGAATAGTGGATCTCATGGGAGTGTTGATTAGCTTGGCTTTATCCATTTCATATTTTTTAAGGATGTCGTTAATATATTTTGTTTAACTAAGGAAAGTACCATCATCCTTTTGCCTTATGCTAAATCCAATAAAGTAGGTTAGTTCTCCCATAATACTCATCTCAAATTCCTTACTCATTATTTTTGAAAACTCATCACATAGATTTTTATTAGAAGATCCAAACAAAATATCATCAACATAAATTTGGCCAATGAGTAGTTCATCTCCTACCTTTTTTTGGAAATAAGGTGGTGTCTACACTCCCATTAACAAAATTTCTTTCTAGTAGGAATGTGCTTTGCCTCTCATACCATACTCTAGGTGCTTATTTTAGTCCATATAATGCCCTTTTTAATTTGAACACATGATGAAGAAATTTTGAATTTTTAAAGCCTTCGGGTTATTCAGCATACACATCTTCTTTTATTACCCCATTCAGAAAGGTAGTCTTAATATCCATTTGGTATAGTTTAAATCTCTTAAAAAATGAGAAGGTTAATAGCACCCTAATGGCTTCCAATCTAGCTACATGCGAAAAGGTCTCTTTAAAATAAATCCCTTCTACTTGGTTATACCATTTAGCCACCAATCTTGCCTTATTCCTCACCACTATACCAGAATCATTCATTTTATTTTTGAAAACCCATTTAGTTCCAACCACACTCTAGTCCTTAGGTCTTTCAACAAGTTACCAAACATCATTCCTTATGAATTGATTTAACTCTTCTTGCATGGCTAGGATCTAGAATTCATCAGATATGGATTGATTTATGTTGGTGGATTCAGTCATTGAAATGAAGGCAGAGTTATTTACTTCTTTTCAAAGTATAGGTCTAGCTCTAACACCTATACTATTTACCTAGAAGAGATTTTTGGTCAAATTTTCCTAGAAGAGATTTACTATTATTAAGAAAGAACACTTTTCATCCAAAGACATGAATGTGAGAGAGGTTGGTGTCCTACCTTTGAGAATTTCACAAGGTGTCTTATTCAGCTTGGACCTAACATTTACCCTATTCTGAACATAATAGGTTTTATTCACCACTTTTGCACAAAAGTATTTAGGAAGTGAGCATTCATCTAATAAGGCTTTAGTGGGTTATACCAGTGTCCTATTCTTTATTTTAGCAACCCCATTCTACTGAGGGGTTCTAGAAGCTAAAAAATTATGATATATCCCTTGCTCATTACAGTAAGGTTGAAATTTTCATTCTCAAATTCTCCACCATGATCACTATAAATTATTAGGATTTCACAACCTAGCTTCCTCTGAATATAAGTGAAAAAAGACTTAAACTCCTCGAATGTTTCACTTTTATTAGATAGGAATCTAACCCAAATAAATCTTGAATAATTATCAATAATTACATAACCAAAGACTTTCCCTCCTAAGGTTGCAGAGCTAATAGGTCCAAAGAGATCCATGCATAGGAATTCTAAGTGTTTGCTAGTGTTAATGTCTTTGATTGAGTGGAAGGAGGATTTGACTTATTTCCCTAATTGACAAGCATCACAAAGGTGGTCCTTTGTGAACTCTAGTTTAGGAATTTCTTTCACTAAGTCTTTTTGGGTGATTTTCCTAAGATTTTTCATACTTGCATGACACAATCTCTTATGTTATAACTAATATTAATTAATAATATTTTTTTAGGCAAAAATAAGAAAGAGGTTTAATGTAATTTAAATCATGCATGTAAACATTATTAATTATATTTCCTTGCAACACAGTATTTCCATTTAAGCTAATTATGCAGTTGGTAGACAAAAATTCAATGCTAAAACTTTTATCACAAAGTCGGCTTAAGCTAATCATTTTATGCTTCAAAGCATCTTCTAATAAAATATTTTCAATAATGAAATTTTTGGAGTAACCAATAATACCTAATCCAACCACTCTCCTAGCAATGTTATCTCTAAGTATCACCTTGCTTCTTGCCCTGACCTCTAGTGAAATGAACTTATTTGCTTCTCTTGTTGTGTTCCTTGAACATCCGATGTTTAGGTACCGCATGCTCTCACAAGGTCTTCTATGAGAGCATCCCTACATAATTATGACATGTTAGATCTTGGAACCCAAGTAGGTTTGGGTTCCATCTTATGCAAAGAAGAATGAAATCCATGCATGTTATGCTGTGAATTTTAAAGTTTTGATATCCACACCAAATGTGTTCTACGATGTATGATGCAACTATGGGAGATATGTTCTAGCTTGGCACAAGAAAAAATAACTAACACCAGAAAATGGATTTACTATTCTATTTGGGTTATGGTGCCTCTTGCTAGGTTTAAATGATGAATGCGGAGGTGATGGGTTATAAAACTCTTCAAGTGAAGGTGATTTTTTATTTTTAAAAATTGGTTTTCACATTCAAGATTTAAATTCTCAACTTTTATTGCATACTTTCTATTATCTAATTTTGATGTAAGAGTTTCTAATCTCTGTTATGCATTTTCTAATTCAATATGTAATATTTTCAATAAATCATATAGCTCAGTTAATTCATAATGCTTCTTGTTTAAAATGTCAAATTCATCTAACAAAGTCGTGTGATTACTATCCAGAGTGGAATGATCTTTTCTTAAGCATTCATGTTCTTTTTATAGAATTGAAAAATCAATTTTTAGGTTGACATGTGATTTTTTAAGCTTCTTATATGTAATATGAATTTTTTTCAGAAATTTCAAATAATTGATTATAGGTAAGCTCATATACCTCTTCATAATCAGAATAATCAAGATGATCTCCTGCCATTATGCATAGGTTGGTAACCTCTTCTACTTCAGTTTTAGAGGATTTTAATGTTGAGTCTGCCCAAACTGATTTTTATGTCCTTTGCATGCCCTTCCTAAATTTGTATTTTTTTTCACCCTTCTCTTTGTTCAGGCAAGCTTCAGAATTTGGACAATCAGACTTCATATGCCCTGAATTCCAACATTCAAAGCATATAACATCAAAATAATTTTTAAAACTTTTTCCATTCTTACCATTATTCCATTAATAATGATGTTTTTTATTTTTCTTTAAAAAGCTCTTGAATTGTCTAGTCATTATCATCATATTGTCTAAAAGAGTCACTATCAGAATCATCAACCTTTAAGGCTATAGTTTTCTCTTTTTTTCTTTTCACCTTAATATGCTCCATTTGACTCACTTCTTACTTGTAAGTAATAAGTGGTCCAAGTAAGTTATCTATGGAATAAACATTTAGATCTTTAAACTAAGTAATGATAGTTATTTTTACATCATAGGAAGATGGTAAACAATGAATAATTTTGTTAACTTTTTCATAATTTTTAAGTTCTCTTCCTAAGGCATGCAGGGAAGTCAAATCTATGTAAACCTAGTATAGATTTCAAAAATTGATTCACTAGGTTCATGTGAAAAAGTTTATAATCATGAATAAGAATATTTAGCCTAGATTATTTTACTTCCTTTGTACCTTCATATGTAATGCAGAGTTTGTCCCAAATCTTTTTAGCAATTGAACAAGAAGAAACATACATATAATCCTCATATTTTAAAGAAAAAAAGAATAGTTCAAATATTTAGCATTGAGTAGGGATAAATCACTATCATCAATAGTCCATTAAGAAAAGCATTTTTAGTTTTAATGCAATTTACTAAATAAAAAGGTGCAGAATAATTATCCTAAACTAGCATCCATAAGTGGTAATCAATTGATTTTAAAAAGGTGTACATGTGAGTTTTCCAAAAATCAAATGGATTGTTATCAACTAGAGATGGTCTAGTTATTAAGTATCCTGCCGCAGTGTTACAATTGCCAATGCTAGCCATAGATTTATTTTCAAAGTTTTCTAAAACTTAATTTATGAATCCCAATCTAATACCACTTAAGAGTTTGTGAGGGTTCTTAAACACTAAAAAACTAGTCCCAAGCCTAACCAAAAGGGAGATGGGGTGAATTTGTTATTTAAAATTCTCTTTAACTAAAAAGAAAATATTTTTGAATATTTTAAAATAAATTATTTATGTATAAGAAATAAGAATTTCATAGTAACAAAAATTATAGATTTTCACCACATAATAAATCCTAGAATAATGCAGAAATTAAAGTGGAAAAGTAAAAAGAAAGAACACACCAGATTTATAGTGGTTTAACCAACTTAAGCTATGTCTACTCCCCATAAACCTCCTTTTAGGTATTGTACCTAAAATAGTGTCTCTCCTTTTTCCCCCACAATAAGGTGGACAAGCCCTTATAAAATCTTTTTACTAACCCTGTGAGGAAGAGCACCTTGAATCCTTTTACTCCCTCATGCAGTAGGAAGATAACCTGGGAATCCTTTTACTCCCTATTAGAGTAGGTAGATAACCTTGGAATTCTTATTTACCCACCTGGTGAAGTCAAAGAATCTTGATCTGATGCTAATGAAGAACTCCCCCATAGCCACTAAGAAACCAGAGAAGCAACTTGAAAAAGATGATGAACACATTGCATGGAGAAACCTTTATGAATCCCTCATAACTCCCCCTCACAAGGATCTCTCTCTCTCTCTCTCTCTCTCTCTCTCTCTCTCTCTCTCTCAAGCTCTCTATCTTCTTTATCCAAGCTCTCTCTCAGATCTCCTCCATAATAAATGATTATCTTAAGACATAATAAGAGTGCTTAAATAGAGAACCTCAAAAGTAGCCCAAAATTTCAACTTGTCATTAAAGATCGTCCAGTATGATTGATACAAAATAGTACGATTAGCTTTTCTTTATATAAACAGTTCAAGATTTATACATAAGGTTTAGTACGATTCTGCGATCATCTTAGATGAATAATTTAAGATAATATATTGATCATTCAATATGACATGGGGTGATGGCTAGCAATCTACATATCATTCTATAACCCTCTTGGGACATCCAGTATGATCACCTTGATGATTAAAAGAAAATTATTATTTTCATCTTGGATGATAGGGGTTCATCCCATGAAATATAATAGATCATCCAGTATGATATAAACAGATCATTATATATGATATGTTCAAGTAATCTTACCATAATTATTCCCCAAATTATTGAATCATTTGGGGCAGGGTTATCATAAATCATCCAAGATAATGCTTATCATCCTGTATGATTATAATAAAATTTAAAAATTAAAATATTACCTAAATTATGATTAGCGATTATTTTTGACAATCTAAACTAATCATCGTGTATAATATGGATCATATAGTATGATTATTTTATTCACTCATAATTAGTAGGGATGCCTTAATTAGGGTTTATATTTTTAACTGATCATCTAATATGATTTGAAATCATCCTGTATGATTTGATCAAAAAATAAAAAATTCTTAACACATTAAATTAACCCCCCTAAGTGTGTTTGTGTATGTTTACTTAGCTTGGGGTCCACCAAATGCATGAATTAACTCAAGAAAGCTAAAATATACATTAAAATTAAAATTGCAAACAAACTCATCCTGAGTCTACCTAATCTTGAGTTGATTGGCATTGCAAGTAAACTTGTGGACCTAAAAGGTTAGTGAGCAGGTCAAGCAAAAAACATGCAAGAATACTAGTAGTAAAATAATAATAATATTTGTTATCATCAAAATCACTCTACTTGGGCCAAGATTTATAACTATGCCACCATCGTTTCCTCAGAGGTTAATCAAATAAAATCATGATAAATAATTTTCAAAGTTCTTAGAAGTATTTAAAAAATTAACGATTAATCTACCCTTCTCTGAAGCTTTAGAACAAACGCCCACTTATGCAAAATTTATGGAGGATATTCTGAATAAGAAAAGAATGCTTGGAGAATTTGAAACTATAACATTAACAATAAAAGTATTGTGCTATAATTCAAAAGAAATTTCCTAAAAAACATAAAGTCTTGGGAGTTTTACCATTCCTTTAACTATTGAAGATAAATTATGTGAGAGAGCTTTATGTGAGTTAGGTTCTAGTATAAACCTCTTGACACTTTCTATTTTTAAAAGATTAGATATAGGAGAGGTACAAACAACTTCTATTATTCTTCAATTAGTTGATAGATCTTTCACTTATCAAAGAAGGGTAATACAAGATGCTTTGATTAAAGTAAATAAATTCATTTTCCCTATTGATTTTATTATTTTAAATATGGAAGAAGATAGGGAAATTCCTCTTATTTTACAAAGTCCATTTTTAGCTACTATAAAAGACATGATAGATGTGCAAAAGGGTGAATTGACTATGTGGGTTCATGATCAAGAGGTTATAATTCATGTATTTAAATCTATAAAATTTTCACCATAGAAGAATAAAGATTTTTTTTGTTTAGTTTTGGAAGATGTCGTATTCAAGAGTCTAAAAGAGGAATTGTGTGGAAGAGAATTTTTGTAAGAGGAAGAAGATAAAAAGAATAAAAAGATATTATGGAAATCTTTTTTAACAAATAAAGGAATGAAAGTTTGATCAATAAAAATTTTGAATTGTTAGAGACTTTTGAAATTTGTCAGGGATGTTAAGCCCTTATGAACTAGTCCCATGGCTAACCAAGAGGGCGGTGAATTGATATTTAAAAATTTCTCCAAACAAAATCACAAACATGACCAATCAATCACCATAGAAATAAAAGTCCATAAACTAAATATGAAAAATAATAAGAAACAACGCACCATATTTTATAGTGGTTCGGACAACTTGACCTATGTCCACTCCCCGGAGCCTCTCCTCTGGTTATTGCACTAAACTCAGTGTCTCTCCTTTTGCCCCCACAGCAAGGTGGACAAGCCCATACAAAAATTCCTTTCCACCAAGCCCGGTGAGATAGAGAACCCAACTCCTTTTGTTTCCTTCTGAAGTAGGAAAAGAACCTTGATCAGTTGCTAAAGTAGACCTCTCTCGAACCTCCAAGGAACTAGGGATGGTAACCATAGAAGATGACTTATATCCTTGCTTGGAGAAACCTTTATGATCCCCTCACAAACCCCCCCTCATAAGATCCTCTCTCTCTCTCCCTTGATCTCCCTCTCCTCTTGGCTCTTCTCAGGTTAGGACAGCAGCAAAAGATCTCCTCTTGAGAAAATAAGAGATCTTTTAGACAAGGGCTCCAAAATTGCCCTAATTTGCAACTAATCATCAAATATCATCGAGGACGATTGACTAATTATCCCATATGATCAGTTTAAATTTTGCTTAATCAGCCAAGACGATTTGGGAGAGCCTGGAAGATTAGAAGGTTCCTTTGTTCAGATCGTCTAGGATGATATACTATCATCCTATACGATTAGTTCAAGTTGATGAATATCATCCAAACCATTGCACTAGATGGATGTCTGGATGATAAAAAAGTAACTTAATCATCCAAGAAGATCTCATAATTGTCCAGGACAATTAGTTCAAAACATCACAAATCATCTAGAACATCGCCTTAGATGGATGTCTGGATGATGAAAAATTAACTAAATCGTCCAGGCTGATCTCACGATCATCAAAGATAATTAGTACAAAACATCACATATCGACTAGAACATTGCCCTGGATGGAGCCGAGCCGATTATGGATCGTCCAGGAAAAACTAATGTTTGTTAAGTGATCGTCCCAAATGATCCTGCCATTATCTAGGATGATATGATCAATCAATCAAATCTTAATTACTTTCCTTAATTACTAAAATAATTTAGGCATAATTATAGTGCATTGTCTAGGATGATTTCCAAAAATAAAACATGCCTAAAAGAATTGGGCAGCTAATTCTTTTGGATTTGATCCAATCATCTCGAACAATGATAATATCGTCCAGGATGATTTTCTTAATTACAGCTGCCTTAACCAAGATGCCCTAATTACGGTTTCTATTTTTAACTGATTGTCCAGGATTATTTAGAATCATCCTGGATGATATGATCGAAAAATAGAAAACACTAATCAAATAGATAAAATTTTTCCCCCAAGTGTATGTGTGCAAGGTTACTTAGCATCAGGACCCACATTATTACAATGGACTCAAGGAACCCTTACAGATTGACTCTCCCTAGTCTACCCAATCCTAAGCTGGCTTGATTTGCACTCGACTTGGTGGACCTGAAATTTTAGTAGGCAAGGTAGTTGTAGAAAAATAGAAGTATTAGTAATATTTGTTATCATTAAAATTATATTTCCTGAAATCATATTTGAAACAACTTTCTCTTTTGAAAAATTTTTAAAACTTTCCATTGATGAGGCTCCTAAATTAAAACTTAAGGCTTTTCCTTATCATCTAAAGTATGACTTTTTTGATTAATAACTCTTCTTTTCATGTAACCATTTCAGCAAATTTAGAATAATATCAAGAAATTGAATTGTTTAGGTTTAAAGTAATTTTAAAAGAGCTTTTGGGTGGATAATTACTAGCACTAAGGGGATTAGTCCCAAAATTTTCATGAATAAAATTTTAATGGAAGCTTTTTCAATACCAAAAGCTTACCCTAAAAGAAGACTTAACCCTTCCATAGATGTAGTTCAGAAAGATATACTCAATTGGCTTGATTTTGGGATTATTTATCTTATTTTTTTATAGCTCTTGGGTTAGCCCTATATTCATTATCTTCCTAAAAAGGATGATTAACTATCATAACAAATGATGATAATGAACTTATAACCACATGAACTATCACAGGTTGGAGGATTAACTATCATAACAAAAATATTCATAACAATGTTAAGCCGTCGATGGTTCCTTTGGAGAAGGCTTTTATGAGTAGTGAGTGTAATGCAGTTCCGGTGAATGTGGATATGTATGAGAACATTGAGGAAACTAGAAGGATGGTTAATCCTTTGAGTAAAAAAACCATATATCAAGTTAAATTTCAAAAAGGATAATGTTGTTCTAACTGAGGATGGAAAATCATAAAATTAATGGAAGCTACTGAAATCATGAATGTTAAGAGACTAGAAAACACATTGGTTGTAAAGGTATTTGGTAGATAAATACCATCTCATCTAGTGGATTGGGAGTTGAGACGATAATGGGCTCTTTTTGGTCAATTTCATTTTACAACCTTAGGAACTGGTCGGTATTTGTGTTCATTCAAGACATTGGATGCAATGGAAGGAGTTCTTTTGGGTGGCCCATGGTTTGTGAACGGTCACATTATTGGAATGGAAAGGTGGTCGCATGAATTCTCTCCTTCCTTGATGAATGGTCTTACTTCACCTATATGGATTAGAATGCCTCAATTTCCTCTACAATGTTGGGATGAAAATAATGTGGCTATGATTACTTCTATGGTGGGGGTTCCATTGATGTTGGATGGAAATATGATCCAATGGGGTAGGAGAGAGTTTGCAAGGGTTCGTGTTTGAGTGGAACTTGACAAACCACTTCCCATGGGAGTTTGGTTGGAAGGAATAGCAGGAAGGTTTTTTCAAAAAGTGGAGTAAGAGAGAATTTCATCTTTTTGTTATGAATGTGGTATGGTTGGCCATGACAAAGGAAATTTTAAGAAGGCTAGTATGGTGTTGAAAAATAGTGTGGATGTTACAAACAAGAAAGTTCAAGACAACCAAAATAAGATTGCACAAGAGATGGAGGTTAATAACACATATGGACCTTGGGTTCATGTTAATTATAGAAGGAACAAGAGGAATAACAAAGCTATGACTAATGTGAAGCCATTATAGAAAATGTTTGCTAAGAAATACCAAAGCAAACCTGACATTGTTCAAATTGATTTATCTATCAATTTGTTGAACAAAGAAATAGAGGTTTTTGTAAATGATGGAGTAGAGAAATCAGTGAAGACAATTTGTTGGTAGAGGAAGGTGAAATTACTTTGGATGGTGAAATATGTATTGAAATCTCAGCAAAATAGTTGGAGTGTAGCAACCCGTCTGCTGATTCAGTGAAAGAACTTTATGATTACAAGGTATTAAAATCAAATCCTACTTCTTCTACTATCAGTATGGCCAATAAATTTCAATCTTTAAGTAAGGGTGTGGAGGAGAAGTTATGTCTTGAGGCACTTAATAAGAAATATGTGAAGGGTACTAAATATGATTTAGAGGATGATACTACTATAGAGAGCAATATATTATCAAAAAATGGGAGTATAGGGGTGTTAGAGAAAAAGGAGGTTGGTGGTAATAATGAAGGGGATAAAGTTAAACTAGCCAAAGAATTGAGATCACTTGGGCCAGTTAAAATCTTACCTCAGGTCAGGACAGTGGATGGGAATGGTAAATTAAGAGTTTGGGGCTCTCCACCCTTGGTTGATCAATGAATGCTATTGCATTCTGGAATTATAAAGGGGCTAAGAAGAAGGAGGCCTCTCTTTACTTAAAAGAGTTTGTAAAAGAATTTAATGTGTTCTTTATTAGTTTGGTAGAGACTAAAATCTCTTCCTTGGATAGAATGGCTTTTCAGAAAATGATGGGAGTAGATTGGGATTTCTTTGTTCTTCTATCAGCTGGACTGTCAGGTGGCATTATGGTGATATGGAGATCTGAACTTGCTTTTTTCCCTATTTTAAAGTCTTCTGAGCAATGTGAAGTAGGAGACTTGGAAGTGATTTACAATGGGACCTGGATGATTTCTACTATTTATGGTAGTACGGAGGTGCTCAAGAGGAGGGATTTATGGGGATGCGTTCATGAGGTCTTTCATATGAAGGTTCGTTATGTGATTGGAGGTGATTTTAATTTTATTTTGGCTCAAGAAGATAAAAGAGGTGGAAGGAAATTTGTTTTTTTCTCAAAGCTCCAAAGATATGAATAATTTTATGAATCTCAATGATTTTCATGAAATTTGAGTGGTTGGACCAAGGTTCACTTGGTGTAATAATAAAAGTGTGGGAGGAAGGATCTTGGAGAGGTTGGATACGTGTTTGCTGAATTCATTCGCTTTGGAGAAGATTCAAGTGGTGGTTGAAAGGCTCATTGCTAGAGTGGCCTAAGATCATTGTCCTGTTATTTTAAAAATCTTTGATTCAACCATTAAGAAGAAGAATTTTTTTAAATTTGAAGATGTGTGGGTGTCTTTTCATGCTTCTTCATGCATTATTTCCAAAGTATGGAATGTTGGAAATGACATGAAAATTTTAAACAAAAAATGCAAGAGAATATTGAAAGAATTGTTCTTTCGGAGTAAAGCTAAATTGAAGGATTTTTTATCTCTTAAAGAGAGATTCAAAAAGGAGGTGTTGCAATTACAAGAAGAGGAGGATATGGAAGGCGTATTAGGTGAAGAAAAGTTGAGACTCTTTAGAAATAAAGCGGGTGAGCTTAATGTCCACCTTGCTAGGTTTAATACTTGGTGGAGACAAAGGGCTAAGGTAAAGTGGATGGAAGAAGGGGATTCTAACTCCAAATACTTTTATGCCTTTGTAAATGTGAGAAGAAATGGCAGCTGGATTAATCGTATTAAAGGGGTGGATGGAGTAATGGTGGAGAATCTGAAGGAGAGAGAAGAGGCTTTTTTAAAAATTTTTCAAGGTGAAATGGAGGGAAAGGAATTGTTCTTAACTTAATTAGCCTACTCCTTGGAGAGTATTGGATGAATATGATAGAACCAGGTTAGAGGTGGATTTCAGCTGTTCAAAAATTCTAGATGTTATCAAGAATTTGGGAGAGAATAAGGCTCCAGGTTGTGATGGTATAACTTATTCCTTCTTCAAATCATATTGGCATATTGTTGCTGAAGATGCATGCAATGCTATCAATAAATTTCTCTTTTTGAGTAAGCTTGGTGATGAATGGAAAGAGACATTAGTTGTGTTGATTCCTAAGGTTAAAGATCTTGCTTCTTCTTCAGTATACTGACCCATAAGCCTTTGCAACTCAATTTATAAGATTACAACTAAAGTCTTATTAGATAGATTGCTATTGGTGATACATAAGTTTATATCAGAAGAACAAGTTGCTTTTGTGAAAGGGAGATCAATTTCAAATCACTTACTCTTGTCTCAAGAGGGTTGCAATAAAATTAGGTGTTCAAAATCTAAAGATGGCTTTTTGTCAATCAAAATTGATATGGAACAAACATATGATAGTATGTGTTGGGCAACCTTGAGGGAAATGCTGAAGATTTTGGGTTTTCCCTCTAGATTTGCAAATTTAATGTTGGAATGTGTGAGGGATCCAATGTTCTCAATTATGATTAATGGAAGCAACTCAAGGTGGATTAAGGGAAGTTGTGGCTTTCGGCAAGGATGCCCTCTTTCTCCATTATTATTTATTTTGTGCTCTCAATTATTGTCTAACTCTTTCTTAGATAAAGGCTTGGATATTGGCATCCAACTTTCACAAAATGCACAAAAAAATTCACATCTCTTGTATTGCGATGATATTCTACTTTTCTCTAATGCAAAGTTAAAGAATATTAAATTAGTGAAGAAGTTGATTCAAGACTATTGCAAGTGGACCGGTTAGAAGGTAAATCTTCAAAAGTCTTCAATGTTAATGGGGAAAAGTATAGGGAGAAGAAAGAAAAAAAATATCAAGTTGTACATTATTAATATGGTTGAGGAAATGGACTATTTGGGTATTAAAGTTGCTTTAATAAGGTTGAAGAAATCTGATTTTCAACAACTCTTGGATAAAGCTTCAAAAAGGCTCAATGCTTGGGGAAACATATTCATCTCACTTGTAGGAAGGATAACCTTGATGAAGACAGTATTTCTTACACTCCCTTTATTTATATCTTCTCATTATTTGGTTCCCTTGAGTATTTTGAAAGAGTTTGACAAGGTTTATAGGAACTATATTTGGAATAAACATGATGGTTCTCATGGTCTTCATTTTGTGGCTTAGGATATCTTGTGCAAACCAAAAGAGTATGGAGAATTGTGTCTTTTTTCAAATACCTCTAGAGTGGGACCACTAAGAGCTAGATTTGCTTGGAATCTAATTGACAATCCGAACTCTTTGCTTAATAGGAACATTGTGGCTAAATATGGGAATTGTTGGTGGAGGAATGATGGAAAGAAGAGTTCTTTAGCCACATGGAAGATTGTAATGGATGGATGGAATTCTCTTAAGGGGATCTTAAGGTGGAAAATAGCTTCAGGCTCTTTGATTGATATCTAGAAGGATGTGTGGATTCTTGATTGAAGCTTAGAGAAATGGACAACGTTTGTAACTAATTGGGAGGAAGAGAATATTACTCTAGATTCTCTTATGGTTAATAGAGCTTGGAATGTTCCTAAACTTTTCCAATTTTTTGGAGATGAACTTGTAAATTTTATTAGCAAAATTGATATATTGCAGAACTTGGAGGAAGATAGTATGGAGCATAAGTTTAAGTTGTCTGGAAAATCCATTTCAGCATTATCTTTAGCTGCCCGGTACACTGAGATTATGCAGGAAGAGGTTGATCACTGGTTCTTCAAGCTTAAACTTAATCCTCGAGTTGAATTATTTGTTTGGAGGCTTTGTATGAATACAATTCCAACAACAGATTTCCTGTTTTATAGAAGACTTGCTGATTCAAACCTTTGTCAGAGAAGTTGTCTTGAGGTGGAAAATATGGATCATTATACAGCTACATGTTTGAAATTGCTACATGTTATAAGGTTACTGAATTCATGGGTATTTTTATTACCGGTTTTTAGCTCTTTCTCAGACTGTATAAGGAAGCTAAAATTGATTTCGGTAAGAAATCCTTTTTTACCAAAGATGTACATAACTTTTCTATTTCATTCAAGGAAATAATAGAAATAGAGTGAAGCATGGTGATGTGGAAGAAAGTGATTTTGTTATTTCTTCTAGAGTCACAAGTCTTATGGCTATTTTACATAATGACAAAATCATTTTGGGAAACTGGGGTACTAATCAGTCTTCAGGACTATTCAATTTTTGCCCCCCCCCCCCACCCACCCAATTGGTTAAAAATAAATATTGATGGATCCCTATGCAAGTCGAACAATGCTAGAATTGGTGGAGTCGTGAGGGATTGTAAAGGCAGATTTTTTATGGCCTTTGGATGTGTATATGTTCATTGTGATAGTGCACAATTGGAGCTTTTGGCTTTTAAATCTTTGAGAAGTTTTATTCAAAATTGGATGTTTGAGGTAATGGCATTGTCATAGAGGGAGATAACCTAAATGTAATCAACTTTCTCCATAAGTTGTATAGCATACCGGAGAAGAAGATGAGAGAACTAATAAATGAATATCTATTATTCATGAAGAATTTCAATAATGTGTTTTTTAATTTTGTTAATCGGCAATGTAATAAGTTAGCAAATTATTGTGCAAACTTTTCTTATGAGTATAATTTTTTTTGGGATGTTATTAGTGAGAATAATATGCCTCCTTCCTTTGTTGCTTTGTTAGGAGGAAAGTGATAGGTTGTCCTTGATTGAGTAGTTTATATCTTGGTTTCTTTTTTTAATGCATTTGGCATTTCTTCAAAAAAATATATATAAATTGAGTTTGGAAAACCTTCTAGGAATTCCAAACCAATTTAATTCTTTCACTAAAGCCGGCCAACCCATACTATCATATGCTTGCTCCATATCTATCTTAACAACCATAAGACCCTTCTTAGATTTAGATAATCCAAATTTGTTAAAGATTTCTTGAGATAAAAGGAAATGATCAGACATTGATCTCAACAGAATGAAGGCAACTTGATCTTCAAAAATAATTTTAGCAAGACACCACTTCAATCTATTTAGTAACATTCTTGATTCCACCTTATAGATTGTTTGACACATGCTAATAGGTCTAAATTGAGAAGGTTCCACGATATTTTTTTACTTTGGGTATTAACACAATGAGCGTATCTTTCCACAAAGAATTCATCTTTCCCATTTTTAAAAAACTATCAATAGCCCTTCACATATCATCTTTAACTATACTCTAGAAAAATTTTAAAAAGGTTGTTGTAATACTGTCAACTCCAGGTCCTTTGTTGTTGGCAAATTGTTGTAATACCATCAATTCCTTCATAATCTTCCACCAAATGACCATTTCCAACTTTAATTTGTTAGATAACATTGACATTCCTCATAGCCAAAGCATAATTATGAAATGTTTTAGAATTAGAATCCCCTTCATCAATCCACTTCACCTTCGCTCTTTCGTTCCACCATGTAGCTAACCGATTCAAAGTCACACTCAAATCATTCTCTTTCATCCTAAGCAACTTCATATTCTCTAAAAAAAAACTACAAGCATCATTTTCCTTTCACTGGAGATTAAGAATTTTGGATTTTAGCTCATTCAAGTTCTTCAACTTATTTTTATTCCAGAAATACAAAGCCATTAGAGATCTCTTCATTTTTCTATGGAGTAATTCAGCAACCTCCCCAAAGTCATGTTCTCTCTAGGATTTTAGAACCACTTTCTAAGTCGATTGGTAAGACTTCCATACATCTTCAAATCAGATGAACTGCTTATGAGGATGACGAATGTCACTTATTTAAAAATAAATGGATTACGATCCAAAGAAACCCTTGCAAGATGTCTAATCATCACAAATGGAACAAATTGGATTGCAGTAGAATTTAGCAAACATCGATCCAATCTTTCCCAAATTTTAGATGTTCCTTACTTATTGTTATACAAAGTAAACCTAGGCCCAATCACACCTTCATCATGAAAATCATTATTAGCCATAAAAGAATTCATCTCTTGAGGGCCTTGGGAGAATATGAATCTCTATACCCATCTCTTATCTTCTTTAGAAAGTAAACAATTGAAATCTCCACCCACAATAGTATGAATATTAGAGGAATAAAGTAAGACAATGCCATCCCATAACCCTCTTCTAATAAGCAAATCCTTATTTCCATAAACCATGGTTACATTCCATACTCCCATTTTAGGAATTTGAATAGAACCAAATAAAAATTGAGAAGAAATCTCAAAAGCATTAAAAGAAACCTACACCATTTTCCATACGACAAGAATCCCACAAGATGTGCCCATCTCGAGATGATGAAAAAAAATCCCAATCTTCCCCAATAAGCCTATTAATTTCACTCCTATCAATATGAGAAAGCTTAGTTTCCAATAAACCAATAAAAAAACATTATTATTTTTAACAATTTCTCTATGATATAGAAAAGCCTCCCTCTTTTTGGCCCCTCTATAGTTCTTAAAAAGAAAATAAGACATTTAAGAAACTAAAGGGGAAACCTCCCCGCCTCTATGCACCATCATCACATCCCCTTTTCTCTTCCTAAGATTATCTTCAATAGGTCCTAATGATTTAAGTTGTTTCAAGCATTTTTTTAACACTTGAAGAACTTAAAGAATCATTGGATAAGATTGTAGAATTTGAAATTATCTTTCTTTCAGAATTTGGATTCATGACAGAACTGTTGAAGTCTGATCAGATTTTATTCTGTGACTTTTGTGTATATGATCTCTTCTCATCATTCTCCAAATTACCCAAAGAATTGTCTTCAGATTTTTGTCCAACCATCTCTTTATAAATTCCCATGCCATCATCATAACTGCCATCAATAGGAACACCATTAACTACAACAGCACCTGCTATAGAATTTGAATTTGCAATCTTATCAACTTCATAGTCTTCCAAATTTTCTTCAGTAGCAACATCTTCATTAATACGAGACAATACATTGAAATTGTTCTCATTCAGTCAGGACAAAAAACAGCTGGATTCAAGATCAACATCTTTATCTTTAATAGACTCAGCTTGAATCATATCTAGTTCAGAGATTACATCTACTGACATCTCACCAGAATCTTCTTGTTTAGTTTGAACATCATGCATAACCACCACTTCATGAAGATTTTTAAAATGATTGGAATTTTTACTATTGAAACTAGATTTTTAAGAATTCTTATTCAACCAAACATTTCTCCTTTTGTTTCTAAACTTCACATGATTCCAAGGTTCATATTGAGTTTCATTATGCAGTAATGAAGCATTATCATTTGCTTTTGAAGAGTTCTCCTTATTTTTGTTGTCATTAGAATTAAGAGTTGCCTTACTAGTACTTTCCATGCACAAATCAATACTATGAACAATGTTCCTACAAGTCAAACACATTGAGGAAATTTTCTTATATTCAATTTTCTAAAAAAAAATTCCATTCTTTCCCTTTTCCCAAACTCCATGAGGTAGTTTAGTGTCCAAATTTAAGTGAACAAAATTTTTAGCAAACTCTCTTCTTCCCCATTTAAACATATTTCCATCTAATAACATGGGAGACCCTACTTTTGATGCAATCTTAGCAATCTTAATTTCATCACAAAAAATTAATGGCAAATGAGGAAAACAAATCCAAATAGGAGAGGTTAATCCTTTTAAAGATAATTAAGAAAATTGAGGTGTCCATTTGTTAATACCAAAAATGTGTCCTCTCACATACCTAGGACCACCACTCAAAACTTCTTCCATAGCTTCATTAGATTTAAATGAACATAAAATCCAATCCAAACTGAGAGAAGTTAAATGAAAACCACCAAATCCTTCCCATTGATGCCTTAGGTCAATACTACATATAGGGAATGGGATATTTTTACCAAAAACTTTGACAACAAGAGAATTTTTCAACACATTGACTATTTCAGCCTCCTTTACTTCATTAAGTCTCACAACATTTCCCTCTTGCAGTATAGACTCAAAACAAAGATGATCAATTTTGATATTATGTGTTTTGCTCCAAGCATTCATAAATTGATTTTTTTGAACCAAATTTTCATGCTCAGAAATTCTGACATAAACAAAAGAGACATTATCAATACTCTCAAAAGAATTTTTTGGAAATTCATCATCAACTAAAGGAATTTTATCCACATGAGCAGACAAATGAAATTCAGAATGATTTACTTCTGAAATACCCTGATTAGTAAATCTATTTACTTTCAAATTAAAACCTAAAAAAGTTGAAGTTTTTAGATCATTGATATTCGATTCCAAACCAAAAATTTCATTCTTCAATAATGTAGATTGGGCTTCTACATGGCCATCGTCTTGTTGAATTAAGATTGATTTGCCCTTGCCTTCCACCTGAGCTAATCTGGGAGGATATGGACACGCACCTTCCCTAATAATCAAATGTCTTTGTTTGAATTGATTATCATGATCATTTCCATGAAATATTGGATACTTTCCTCCAAGATTTCTTGAACCATTAAAATCATTCAATTCTTTGGATGAAAAAGAAGAATGGGTTGGTCAATCACCAAAGTTCAATGATCGTTTGCCCTCCGCCACCATATCTGAAATTCAAAACTTAGGAGTTTCTCTCACTAGAATTCAGAACTTTCTCTCTATAAAATTTAGGACTTTCTCTCCACTCTGTTTACTTATATGTACTTGTAGGAGTCTAGAAGGTAATTATCCCTCTTCCTTTGAGGGATATTATCTTTTAAAATTCTGTAATAGACATGGATCAAGAAGACCAATTATGGTGCTTGGCTTCCTTTATTTCCTAAAGAATCTAGTTTTTAATTTACATTCTTCATGAATTTATATATTAAATTTTATTTATATATTACTTCATACATACATGTATTGCATTCAGTTGGATGATAAATTATTCATATTAGCTGGTAGTTTGTTTTCTTAGATTTTTTATGGTGTATGTGCTCTTGTTGTTTGCAAGGACATATGTGTTAGTTTTAGGATAATGTATTTTAGTATTTCATACCCAAACACAATTATCTGTACAGGTGTAATTGTATGTTTTTTTTTTTTTTTTTAAATGTACACTAGGCCAGCACACAAGCCTACAACAAGGAAGGGGGGCCTAAGCAAGAGGGCTACTATACTATTCCTTATGGGTTAAATGTCATTATGTCATTGAATATTTTTAGAAAATTAGAGATACATATTATAATAGATAGTTAAGTTTAGATTATATTAAGTGCATTGTAGAAGACTTAGAGTTAAATTAAAAGATTTTTTTTTTAAAGTGCATTAGTCAGATGTAACATATTTTGGAAGTCCTAATTAATGTCTGTATTTAAAATCCTTGCTTCCAATTAAATAAAAGCTATATACCTTACATACATCAAACTTAGCATATTTATTTGCAAAGTGTGATTAGGTAGTTAGCTGGTTGTGCACTCTAACTAGATGTAAGTTCAGATTTACATACAAATTTTGTTATTCCTTCTATGAGGATTATATCACATATCTAATAAATTATCAACTTAAATTCTAAATTTAATCCTGGGTTAAAATTGATAAAATCCTAACCATAAAATAGATTTGAGTGTTTTTAAGCTTTCCTTGAAAGCTTAAACACTCCCTACCTCTCTTTCATTGACTCTATAAAGAAGTGTTCATGCTTTATTCTTTTTCTAGTTGGTAGGTTAAATATCAAAATCTTTGATCATATCTTTATAAATCTAAAGAAGTCTTGTCACAAATTTTATTGAGAGTTTTCTTAAGATTCATCTTGGGATATAATTAACTATAAAGGCTTGCCTCTATTGGGAACCTAGAGCCTAGTAAAAAAATAAACCTTGCTTCTATTTGCTATAGTAAGGTAAAAACTCTATATGTAGATAAAGTCTTATGTATTAGTTAGTTTCATTTTCAAAATGATAGGTGAATACACTTTTATCTTGAAAGATTAATATTACATTTATTATGCTAAGTTTGATTATCTATATAGATTTCATTTCTATTTATGAATTGATGGTGAAGAATTAGTTTGTCTTTTGAGATAATAGGATGCTAGCTATGAGAAAGAATTAGTCTGTCTTTTGAGATAATACAACCAAAATACCAAGGACTTGGAGTACTAAAGACCTTAACAATTTCTATCCATAAAGGAATTTTTTATCTTTCCTCACTATTGATCGGGGCTGTGGAGTGCACTTTTGAATAATAAAAATGTTTAAGGATACATCTTCCCTATATAATGATTAGGTTTTCTTTGATATATAAAATATAATAAACTCTACTAAATAAATGCAAGTATACATGCCAAATAAAGTAGTAAAGTGAAAGAGTAGTGGTTCGAACCCACAAGGAAGTGTGCTTTCAAACTATTAACTATTATTATTTTCTCTAATTATAATATTATCCTACTAAAATAAAAATTTTAGATGTGGAGATTCAATCACTAACTAAAAATAGTTAAAATAATGGATACGATGTTTAAATAAAATATTTTTTATTGATGAATATAAATTGCATATCTTTTTGAATGAAACTCTTATTTGTAATGTGATTCAAAGCATATGTATCCCTTGATCTCTGCCAAGCTTGAAGGGGTGAAAAGAATATCTACTGATCTCCTATAGTTAGGCAAGGGAACATAGAGACCAATCTGATTTCAAAGCTAAAAGAGTTAGCGTTTAGAGAGAGAAACTGACATTTAGAGAGAGAAGCTGTCATTTAGAGAGAGAAAGTTTTTGAATTTTCAAATTCATTTCTCCTTATTTTCATTCCTTTTTTTTTCAATATTTGGTGGGGAAGATGGTGGCAGATGGCTGCCGGCCATCTTTGGCTTCGGTGGCAAGACCGACTTCCATTGCAGGTATAAAAAATCAAAATTTGGGTGGAAACAATTGTCTGATAGCTGGTTCTAAGCAGAATGATCGCAATTTGGTGAACAAGAGTTTGTACGGAGTGTTGGTTCTAGGCTCCCCTGTCCATGAAGGGG
Organism: Dendrobium catenatum; assembly: GCF_001605985.2. Classification (NCBI taxonomy): domain Eukaryota; kingdom Viridiplantae; phylum Streptophyta; class Magnoliopsida; order Asparagales; family Orchidaceae; genus Dendrobium; species Dendrobium catenatum. The sequence continues at coordinate 57,754 of NW_021320099.1, forward strand.
CTAGCCTCCCCTACATGGATAATATTGCCTCATTTATCGTTACAATGCTGGGATGAGTTGAATGTGGCAAGGATTACTTCTATGATTGGTAAAAAATTAATGTTGGATGGGAATATGTTTCAATGGTGAAGGAGGGAGTTTGCAAGGGTGTGTGTATGGATTAAGCTTGATCAATGCCTTCCTTTAGAAGTGTGGGTGGAAAGTATTTTAGGGAGATTTTTTCAAAAAGTTGAGTATGAAAAAATCTCAACTTTCTATTTTGAATTTGGAATGATTGCGCATGTGAAGAATGATTGCAAACATGGTATTCATGTCAACAAGGAACCGATTGTTGGTTCTAATAAGGGTGGGTTGGGTTTGAATGGTGAAATAAGGCAAGAGATAGACAATGATCCTTCATAAGGTCCATGTGTTCTTGTTAATCATAAGAGAAGTAAAAGATTGATCTAAAGAAACACTAATGTGAAGCCAATGAATATGAGATATGTAAAGAAGCAATCGAAGCCTAATTTTGAGATTCAGGATGATAGGATTAATGTGAGTTCTGAAGACTGGATTGGATCTATTATGCTGGAGCTGAATAAGTTGAATGCTAGTACATAACAAATTGAAGAGGGTGAAATTACAGAGGGACTGGAGCAAGGTATGAAAGATATGCAATTTGCTGGAACTCAAGAGTCTGATGTTCAGATAATAAAAAAATCTTTAGAAAACTGATGGTGTTATGGGTATGGTTTTGAATCCTATTAGTTCTATTTTTCCATTGGATGTTAATAAATTTGATATTTTGAGTGTGGAGAATGATGACAAAGATGGAGAAGGTGTGAATGAAATAAAGGTAAAAGGAGATGTTGATGAAGGAAATGCTGTTGTGAATGAAGGTGACAGGTTGTGAAAGGAGGATGGCTGTGGAGGAAGAATTTACAGTGGCAAATTTTATTGTGGAGTGGTTAAGGAATTTGGTAACATTGGAGAGTTGTCCAAATTTAAGCTTGCTAAAGAACTCAAATCTTTAGGGCCTATAAAAAATGCTCCTCGTGGTAGAAATTTGGAGACTGGTAGTAAGAGAAGTGATGGGGGTTCATCCCCTAGGGTGTTTAATGAATTCGATCACTTTTTGGAATTGTAGAGGGGCTAATAAGAAAGAAGCCATTCTCTATCTTAGGGAATTTGTTAAAGATTTTAATGTTTTATTTGTGGGATTGGTGGAGACCAAAATTAGTGCTTTTGATAAAGTAACTTTGGAGAATATAATGGGTTTAGACTAGGATGTTTTTCTCCTTCCGTAAGAAGGTTTATCTGGTGGTGTTATGATCTTTTGGAGATCAGATTTGGCTTCATTTTTGGTGTTGAAGACATCGGATCAATGTGTGATTGGGGATCTAAACGTCTTTAATAAAGGTGTGTGGATGATCTCTACTATTTATGGAAATAAGGAGGTTCATAAAAGAAGGGTGTTATGGTATTGCATTCAGGAGGTTTCCCATAGAAAAGTTGCTTCCATTGTAGGTGGGGATTTCAACTGTATTTTATCTCAGAAAGATAAGAAGGGTGGAAGAAAGTTTGTGTTTTCTCAAGGTCCAAAGGAGATGCTTAATTTTATGAATACAAATGACCTTCATGAGGTAGGAATCGTTGGACCAAGTTCACTTGGTGCAATAATAAGATTGGAGGTGGAAGGATTCTTGAAAGGTTGGACAGATGTTTACTTAACTTTTTGGCTATCAATTATATCCAGGTGGGAGTGGTTAGACACATTGCTAGGGTGGTGGCTTCGGATCACCGTCCTATCGTCTTTAAAATTTTTGATACGGCCATAAAAAGTAAGGGGTCCTCAAATTTGAAGATGTGTGGATTTCTTTCAAAGCATCGGCTAATATTATTACTAAAGTATGGAAGAAGGATTTTAGAGGGGATGATATGCAAATTCTTTACAAAATGTAATAGAGCTTTGAAAGATTTGTTCTATTAGAGTAAGGTGATGTTCAAGGAATTCTCTAAAGATAAGGATAGATTGAAATTGGAAATCTTTTAGCTACAAGAGGAGGAAGCTAGAGAAGGGTGGTTGGATAATGAGAAGTTATGGTTGCTTTGAGTGAAGATTAAAGAGCTGAATGTTAATCTTTGCCATTTGAATACATGGAGGAATCAAAGAGCCAAAGTGATATGCATTGATGAAGGAGATTCTAATACTAAAATTTTCCATTCTTTTGCTAATGTTAGGAAAAATGGTAATTGGATTTCTCAAGTTAAGAAATCATATGGTAGTCTCACCAAGGAGCCTAAGGAGGTGGAGGAGGTTTTTTTCAGTTTTTTTTAAAACAAGTGGAAGGATAGGGTGTGTTGCTTAGAGAATTGGCCTTCTACTAGGAAGGTTTTAGAAGATGAAGACAGGAAATGGCTGGATGCGGACTTCTCCAATTCAGAAATTATGAAGGTGGTTAGGATGTTATGTAACAACAAGGCTCCTAGTTATGATGGTATGACGTACTCTTTTTCAAGTTTTATTGGAATTTTACAGGGGAGGATGTTTGTAGAGAAGCGAAGAGTTTTTTTTCTTTCGAGAAAGATTTGTAAGGAGTGGAAGGATACTTTGGTTCTGCTTATTCCAAAGTTAAGTAATCCAGTGACTCCTTCTGGCTTCCGTCCAATTAGCCTTTGTAATTCCATTTACAAAATTGTGGATAAAGTGCTTTTGAATAGATTGAGTATTGTAATTCCTAAAAATATCTCTAAAGAATAGGTAGCTTTTGTTAGAGGGAGATCTATCTCAGAGCATTTATTTTACTAGCCCAGGAGGTCTTGAACAAAATCAAGTTTTCTAAAGCAAGTAATGGATTGATGGCTATCAAGTTAGATATGGAACAAGCTTATGACAGTATGAGTTGGACTACTCTTAGAAAGATGATGTTTGTATTGGGTTTTTCGGAAAAGTTTATTAACTTGGTGATGGATTGTGTTGTGGAACCAAGGTTTTCCATCTTGATTAATGGAGGTAATTCTAGATGGATAGTGGGGAAGAGTGGCTTCCGTTAAGGTTGTTCTCTATCTCCTTTATTATTTATCATGTGCTCACGATTGCTTTCTAATACTATTTCCTACAAAGGCATGGATTTCGGTATCAAGATTTCTCCAAGGGGACAAAAAGTTTCTCATTTAATTTATAAAGTTGATATGTTGGTATTTTCTGATTCTAAAGTTAAGAATATCAAGAAGATGAAGATCATTATAGAGGATTATTGTAAATGGACGGGTCAAAAAACAAATCTTCATAAATTTGCTATGATTTGTGGCAAATCAGTTTTGAGAAGAAGGAACAAATAAATTGGGAAGTTATTTGGGAATAAGCTTGTTGATGAGATGGAGTACTTGGGAATTAAATTAGCTCTAAGGATGTTGAGAAAAGATGATTTCCATATTTTATTGGATAAGGCTTTCAAGAAGATAAATGCTTGGGGGAATAGGTACATTTCTTTAGCTGGAAGTTGGTGTTGGTGAAAACTAGTTTTATTAACCTTCCCTTGTTCCTTATGGCTCACTCTCTTTTTCCTTTGAGTATCTTAAAGGAATTTGACAAATTAAGTAGGAACTTTATCTGGAATAAGTATGATGGATGTCATGGACTGCACTATGTGGCTTGGGATGTGCTGTGTAAATTGATGGGAGTTCAGTCGGCTGTATCGGGGGCGTTGTGGGCAAAATTTACATGGAATTTACTGAATAATCCTGCTACTCTGCTGAACAAAAATTTGTTGACCAAATATGGTGGTAAATGGTGGAGCAATGAGGATATGAAGGGCGGCTTTTCATCTTGGAAGATCATTGCTAGTGGATGGAAGGCTCTAAAGAGTTTTGTAAGATAGAATGTTATTATGGGGTCGAATATAAATGTTTTAAAAGATGTATGGATCTTGGACAAGAGTTTTCTTAAATTTCCCACGTTTGTTGAAATTTTTGATGATAATAATTTAACTCTTGATTTTTTCGTTCATGAGGGAAGGTGGGACTATGACAAGCTGTTGTTATACTTTGGAGAAGATCCTGCCTATATGATAGGTATTATTCAAATTTTTCAAAAGCAGGATGGAGAATTTATGGAATCGAAGAAGAAATGGAGTTGAAAATATATTTCATCATTGCTGATTGAAGATGGCTTGAAGTAAGAGGATAATGTAAATCCAGTTTCATGGATTTACAAGCTGAAGTTGAATGCTCGAGTGGAGTAATTTCTTTGGGGCATCTGTAAGAAGGATTTTCCTACAGCAGAATTTCTTATGAAAAGAAGGTTATCTAATAGCAATTTGTGCCCAAGAGATTGTGGAGAGGTTGAAGACATTTATCATGTCACATCTACTTGTTCTAAGCTGGTTAAGGTGATTGACTAATTAAGGAGGTGGGGATTCAGGCTACCAAAATTTTCTTCTTTCAAAGAATGTTTGTATGAGATGGAACTTTTATCTGGGGCAAATATGTTGGTTGTTAGAATCTATGTTTCTCTATTATGGTTCTCTTGGAATGATAGAAATAGAGTAAAGCATGGAAAAATAGGAGATAGCGTAGTCTTGATTGCTGCTAATGTTCTAAATTTTGTGAGCACAACAAATAAGCATATCCTCTCAGATAACTGGGATGTTAATTAGTAACCTAGGCTACTTTCATATACTTGGCATCCTCCTCCTCTTGAGTGTTAAAAAATTAACATTGATGCTTCACTTATAGGTAATTATGGGGCTGTCATTGGAGGGATTGTTCGAGATAGCAAAGTTAGATTTTTGTTAGCATTTGGTTTTTGTGGTGTTCATTGGGACATATCACAGATGGAGCTATTGGCGTTCAGAGCTATGGAGAATGTTTTAAAAGAAAGCTTTCAAGATGCTAAAGGTATTATCATAGATGGACACAATAAGAATGTGATCCAGTTTCTTCACAAGTTGTACAGCAAACTGAAGGAACTTGGTGGAAGCATTGAAGATAAAGAGTTGTTGGTTTTTAATTATTCGAATAATGTTATTTTTCATTTTGTTGGTCAAGATTGTAATAAGTTGGCTGATTATTGAACCTACTTAGCTTTTTCTTATGATTTTCTTTGGGATAAGTTTTGTGAGAGTAATCTTCCATCTTCTTTTACTAAAATGGTGAAGGAAGAAAGTGATAGGTTGGTTTATTCTCACTAGTTTGTATCTAGGCTATTTGGTTTATTTCTTTTTTAATGCAAATTGTGTTTCTTCAACAAAAAAAAAAAAATAAGAACTCCTACAGTTATATCATCTCCTTAAGAACCATGCATATTTTGCATCCCATGTCTAGGTATATAAACATACTATTTTAATATTCCTAGTTGTTATTGCATTCTTTCATTAAGGCTATACATCAAACTTGGTTTTAACTACACATATGACCACTGTGTATATTAAATAAACAGCATAAAATATTAAAAATATCATTTAACTTTAAAGCACATGAATCTTCATTAGTACTTAATATGTTCTCTACATTATTAATCCAAAATAAGAGAATTAGCCAAACATGGAAGAAAAGATAATCAAACTTATTTTCATTAAATTTATCATCAACAACAACATTATCAAGCCTCTATACCACTATTTAGGGTCAGCTGCATAAATTCTTTTTCTCCATTGTGTCCTGTTAAGAGTCAAATTCTCTTCTAAATCAAATAAAGAAAGGTCATTTTATTTTCTAATAATAAAACTACAAGAGAGTGGTATCACCAAGTAAGATCAATGTATTTCCTCTACAGTCATTTACCATGTAAAGTTCCTCTAACAAACACTGACTAAGAACCTTAATGATTGTATCTATCAGTTCTCTAGTCTCCCTCATGAGAGATATAAAGAAGTACTATGAAAAGTACTAAAATTAGATAAGTGACTAAACACCCTTATAAAGAAAACATAATGATTGTTTATAAGAAAACATAAATTAGGCAACTAGCACTATGGTGCTTGAAAGATTGATAACATTGCTTCAATAAAATGAACTAAAGCTGTTGCGCTGATGTTTTTGCTCTGTTGTCATGCTTGCTGATGTGCATCAATTTTTTATTAAACAATTGCATCACTTTTCTTATAAATCATGTCCTTTAAAATTTTACAAATGCTACATCATAGTGCTTCTAACTCTAAAAATGACGTGGCACATGAGTGGAAAATTTGGTTCCAAGACATGATTGATTGTGATGCCACGATGCTTGAAGATAGTGAGCATGGCACTACCAAGCTGACCATTTTGATTTCGTGGTGCTGTCAAATAGAGAAGTTTATGCTATCATGTTAATCTTTTGGCTCCTTATAGTTTCCTTGGAGGTGCAATGACATTTATTCATCTATCACCGTAGTGTTGAATAATACTTAGAATTTTATGCCCTTTTTGTATTTTTCCTACACAATATTACTAAAATAATATAATTTCACTGAAAATATTACACCTTAAATAATATATTATTTATACTTATCAAATTCTCCCTAGTTTAAGCTTTTGTTTGTCCTCAGGTAAATAAAAATTTTGCAATTCTAATTAAATTAACCAAAGTAAAAATTGATAGTTTAAAATTACAAAAATATAGGATAATACATTTTAGTCTAGGAGAAGTTAAAATTAACAAGGTTATAATTCTAGTTTGGAAAAATACTAATAATTACACTAATCAGACATCTTTCTTATAACTTAATTTGAATTCATATGTTATAGATTTAATTATTAACTTTTTAAATTTAAAGTGAACAATGTAGATTAATGATTAGATATGTTAGTAGATAAATTGAAGCTTCATTAGTTCACCATTATTTATACTAGTTTTTTTTTATTTTATCCTTTATGAATTTATTTATAAGATTGTAATCAGATTCTAAGTTTTTAACTGGTACCAATTTTTTTAATATACTTATCTTTCTATTTTCTTGTATTTCTTTTCTTTTTTCAGAAGTATTTTTAGAGTTATTTTTCTTTTTTATTTTTTGGATTACATAGCTACTGATTTTGAATATCAGTTTGCTATAAATCCTTCTACATCTTAATGAATTTTGTGCAAGGATTTAATATGATTAATAATTCCAAATTCAAGTTGCATATGATTTCCAATTTTAATATACTCATATCTAATCTTTATTCATAATTATTCATCTTCATTGCAAAAATTATTATATAAAGGTATAACTTACAAATTAAAATTAAAATAATAACTTAATTGATCTAAATTAGTTAATTATTTATTTTTCCCACTTTATGAAGTATAAACAATGTTCATTTGAACTATTATCTAGTTTTTTTATCCTAATTTTACATAATTTTTAACTATCATTTTTACTAAGGTTAATTAAATAATTAGAGTGCAAGAGTAATAAACAATTGTAAGCATGAGATGATTTTTAATAAAATGTAAATAAAAAAACAAATAATAATTAACACTACACATGCTTTCATATGAATGATAAAAGGAACATAAAGCATTTGATAACATAACATGAACATACACATGTTAAAAGATAACTAGTGCACTAGGCACAAAAAGTACAATACTGACTCTCATAAGAAAAACAATAAATTATGCTCACACTAAATATAAGAATTTCTTACATAACTGAGTTCTCTTTTAAAAGACATGACTTATAATAAAGATACAAATATGTTGCAACTCAGAAATCCAGCTTGAGAATATGTTTTTTAATGATAGAAAAATATTTTTGTTTTGTTAATTTTATCATTTCTCCTAGCATGTACTGGACATTTTCTGTTTGTTGTTTGTGTGTACTAACATTTCAGAAAAATCATACTCTAGATCACTGAAGACTTCAAGACAGAGTAGATTAGGGTTTCACGTATTGAAGTATATAATTTTTTTTCTCTTGAGTCTAAGAGAGTGTAACTATAATTGGATAACCGTGCACACAAACTCTAGAGGAAAGAGTCCAAACTTAAAATTTTAAAACTAATTGTAATGCATGATTTGCAATTGTACTGGATGATTTGTCATTTTTCTATCCAAAATGAAGTTAATCAAATCATTTCTTGTATTTTTATATTGTTCTTACTGTATGATGTCAATTCGTACAGATGACTGGTAGAGTACAAAAAAGGGTGCATACCAATTCATCCCAAATGAATTCAATTATTTTTGTAATATTTATACAGTATAATATTAAATTGTATAGCAACTAACAGAGTATGAAATGGGGTCATCCATGTTTGTACCAAACGAAGTATGATATGCATTAACTGTTTATATTGTATGATGTCAGTTCATACACATGACTAACAGAATATGAAATAAGGTTCATACAGTGTCGTACCAAATGAATAGGATCAGTTTTGAACTGTTTATATAATACGATGTCAGTTCGTACAGATGACTAACAGAGTAGAAATAAGGTTTCTATAGGAAAGTACCTGGATTTTTGAACTATTTGTTTAGATGATCCTTGATTGTACTATATGATCTTAAATCAATTCACTTGTAATTTTTAGGATTTTGGATGGTTTTTCTCATATTTTCTTTATAAGAGTTCTAAAAACTAACACTCAAAACCTTTGCTATGATTTTCTGTTGAGAGAGGCCATTGAGTATGAGTGTTTGGGAGACATTGTGAGAGTAAAGTGTGAGAGATCAAGTGAGGGGGAGCTGTGAGGGATTCATAAGGTTGCCCAAAGCGAGGATCTTTTTTTTCTTCTTCAAATTTCTACCAATCTCCTCTAAAGGCTTTTGACAGAAGATCTTCAACATTATGTCGCGATACTCTTCCATCACCATGAGGGTGGAAGAGGATGATGGTTCTCTGTTGTCACTAGGAGAGTGAGAAAGGATGAAGGTTCTCTGGTGTCACTAAGAGGATGAAAATGGATAAAGGTTCACTGCCATCACCAGAAGGGTGAGAAATGACATTGGCATTCTTTCGCACAAGGTTGGTGGAAGAGAGCTTGTAAGGGATTCTCTGCCTTGCTATGGAGGAAAAAGGAGAGTCACTTTGATTTAATGTAATACCTCAAGAAGGAGTCTTCAGGGAGTAAACATAAGTATAGGTTTGACCAAACCACCATAAATTTGGTGTTCTTCTGTTCACTTTACTTTTTCAATATTTTTATTTTTCTGCACTTTTAAATTTTGTGGTTGAAAAATTTATTGTAATAATCATTTTATTACATAATTACATATTTAAGGATTATTATTTAAACTTTCTAAAAACAACTTTTGAAAATCTAAGAAATTTTAAAATTATTAATTTACCCCCATCTTGGTTAGCCTTGGGACAATTCAATAAGGTCTAACAACCTACTCAAACTTTCAAAATACACATCCTCTCTTTCTCCAAAATCAAGATTTCCGTATTCATCTAATCCACAAGGTTTTAATCTATGACCATTAACCTTAAAAATGTGAAAGTTTTCTTATCTTGAATCTTATTGGCACCATTGAAATATATTCTAATAGTAATATATAGTCAGACCCATCTCAATTTAAGTTTTCCATGGCAAAACTTTTTTTTTGTAATTAAGTATAGAAGATTTTGGCTAGGATAAATTTCATAATGTAAAATTTTACATTTATGCATTTTCTTTATATCTTCCTTATATCTTCTTGTATCTTCACGAATTTCAACTATGAACTCATAAATTTTATTAATGATAAAAGAACTCTACATGTGGAGAAGAGAAAAGGAACCTTAATTTTTCAAAGGTTCTTTATTTCTAATCCTAGAGAAGGAATGTCTTTGATTGGTTCTGCCCATTACTTAAGTTAAATTTTTAGGAAGAGAAAATATAGCACTATACTCAAGGACTGGCAAGAATTGAGAATTAAACTTCCAACTTGAAGTTTTTAAAATTTTTAAGTGAGAGGAGGTTTTAAAATTTTAATTTTTAAACTATTAAGTACTGTCTTTGTGTTGTAATTCTCCCTTCTTCTCTCAAGTTTTTTAGGCAAACTCTAATTATTATTATTATTTTTAAAACTATAAAATCTACCTAACATACCTAGACCAAAGCATGGTTGCCTCCCTTATTGTACAAAGTGAAAATTCATGAGGGTTGTTAACCCTTTATGAACTAGCCCAAGCTAACCAAGAAGGGGGCGAATTAGTTATTTTAAAAATTTTATTAAGGAAAAAAAAATATTTTTGAATATTTTAAAACAAATAATTTTATCCTACAGTGTGGAAGCAAAGCTAATTTCATAATAAAAAAAATTAGAGATTTTAAACACAGAAAAAATCACAAAAAATATGGAAATTAAATGCAAATAGTTAAATAGAAAGAACACACCATAATTATAGTGGTTCAGTCAACTTGACCTACTTTCATTTCTTGGAAACCACCTTTCTAGGTATTGCACTAAAAGTAGTCTCTCATTTTACCTCCATAGTAAGGTCGAGAAGCCCTTATAAAATCCTTCTACTGCCTCAGTGATGTATAGTATTTTGAATCCTTTTACTCCCTCATGGAGTAGGAAAAGAACCTGGAAACCCTTTTAATCCCTCCTAGAGTAGGTAAAGAACCTTGAAATCCTTTTACACCCTCCTGGAGTAAGTAGAGAACCTAAAACCTAATGCCGATGAAAGTCTCCCTAGAGCCACCAAGGAACTAAGGAAGAAGCTTGAAGAAGATGGTGGAAAACTTGCTTGGAGCAACCTTTGTGAATCCCTCACAATGATCTCTCTCTCTCTCTCTCTCTCTCTCTCTCTCTCTCTCTCTCTCTCTCTCTCTCTCTCTCTCTATCTCAAATCTCTCCTCTCTTCCTTTTCTAAGCTCTCTCTCAGGTCAACCTAACAGCATAAGATCTCTCAAAAGATAATATAAGAGATCAAATAGAGAGCTTCCTAAAGAAGCCTTAATTTTTAATTTATCATTGAAGACCATCCAGTATAATCCTTAGATCATTTTGTATAATTAATATAAAATAGCTCTTTTTCCAGTATGATCAGTATTACAACGTACAATCAGTTTAAGTATTTATATAGATTGTCCAATACAATTCTGTGATTGTCTGGGATAATTAGTTCAAGATTCTATATTGATCATCCAGTACGTTATGAGATGATGGGGGTAATTTACATATTATCGTGCACATCCCTCAGTATTCCCAGTATAATAGTTTGTATTATTAGAAGAAAATTATGGTTTTTGACTTGGATGATGGGGGATTATCCCATGAATATCAAAGATTTTCTAGTAAGATCATCTTAGATCATCATGAATGATATAATCAAGCAATCTAACCATAATTAATCCCCTAATCATAGGATCAATTTAGACATGATTGTCATAATTTTTCTATTATGATATATATCATCCTATACGATTAGAACAAAATTTGAAGTTTAAACTATTCTTAAATTATAATTGGCGGCAATTTTTATGTCTATAATTAATCATCTTATATGATCTGAATCATCCATTATGATTAGTTAATTAATCTTACTTAATAATGGGTGCCTTAATTAGGATTTTTTATATAACTGATCATCGAGTACAATTTACATCATACTATATCATTAGTTAAAAAATCCTTTTTTCTCCTAATTCATTAACTCGCCCTCTTAAGTTTGTGTGTGCATGGTTACTTTGCATGGGGTCCACTAGATTTATGACTTAACTCAAGAAAGGTAAAAGTACAATGAAATTGAAATTATAGATAGACTTAACCCAACACTACCTGATCTTGAGTTGATTTACATTGCAAGTGAACTTGTGGACCTAAAAGTTTAGTAAGCAATGCAAATAAAATAGATATGAAATAAAAGTAGTAGTAAAGAAATAATAATATTTTTTATCATCAAAGTCACATTACTTGGGCCCAGGTTTGTAACACTAAGTATATAGTCTTCAGCCAAAATTGCCTAGATTTTTTAATTTGGCTTGGCTATAATATTTCCATTCTTCAAATAAACTTTGTTAAGATATTTTTCTTTTTGTTTTAGGTTAAATTTAGTATTACTAGGTAAAGATCTAAGAGTTCTGCTACTGACTGTAATAATAAACTGACTTAGTTAGGTTTCCAAATTTTTAATTGAAGTAGCTTAATTTTGCAATTGGTTCCCTAACTACATTACTACATCTTCCAATGCTAATTTTTTTATTTCCAATTTGATTTCTTGGATTAAATCTTAGAGGATATAAAGGTTTTGGATTAATAATAGGTTGTTGAAGATTATTCCAATTTGCTTCTTGATTATTCTTCCCATTATTCCATTGATTGTTCCCACCTACATTATTTGACCAATTAAAATTGTTATGGTTCCTCTAACATTAATTATATGTATTTGAATAGGGATTATTTTATCTTCTAATTAAGTTAATATTTTCAATTCCTTGCACATTACTTTCTTCAATTGAATTTTGATCCCCCAAAGATTAAATTCCTAATCTAGAGTTTACTTTGATTGTATTCAATTTCTAAGAAATTGTTGTAACATGTGTAGTAAAGATTGATAAAGCATTAGATTCATAAATTCCTACTAAATTTTAGGATTTACCAAATCAGCAAATCATTGAAATTTGCTAGAGCCAATTCCTCTATTTATTCACATACTTCCTCAAATGACGTAGACATTAATGATCCTCCATCTGCAACATCAATTAAGAAAGAGATCCTACTAATTCATTATAAAATGTTTGAATAATCAACCAATCATGTAAATTATAGTGAGGGAATTTTTTAAGTATTTTCTTAAATCTTTCCCAACTCTCATAAATGGATTCTCCTTCAAATCGAGTAAAAGAAGTTATATCATTTCTATGTTTGGAAGTTTTTTAAGGTGGGAAATACTCATCATTTTGAGCCAACTCATTTTAAGTACTTATAGAGCTTGGAGGTAAATAATTCAACCTTATTTTTGCATTATCTCTAAGAGAAAAAGGGTATAATCTAAATTTAATAGCATCATCAATTAAAACATTGTTCATAAATTTTGTACAAGTTTTTAAGAAACTGCTAAATATAAAATGGGATCTTTTATGGGGTCCCCCAAACTGAGTGTTCTGAACCATTTAAATAATGACATCTTTAATTAAATATTATTTGTTTGGATTCCATCTACTAAAGGGCTTGCATGATCTGTAAGAGGTGATTTTGATTTAACTCTGGTTCAGTCATTTTTAATATATCTTTTGTTCTTCAAATTTTATGAAGGTTCTCTCATTTTAATTATCAAAGAATAATAGTTCCTTTCAATGGCTATAAAGCATACAACCAAAAATAAATAATTAGTAATCAAAGAAATTTAAAATATATATATAAGTAGGTCTAACTATATATGAAATTAATTAAACAATATAGTTAAATTTAATAAAAATGAAATACTTCCCCAGCAACAATACAAAAAACTTGATGGGGGATGTGGAGTGCACTTTTGAATTATAAAAATATCTAAGGCTGTATCATCCTTAAAAATGCTTAAGTTTTCTTTGATATATAAAAAATAATAAACCCCACATATGATATGCAAGTATACGTACCAAATCAAGTAATAAAATGATAGAACAAAGTGTGGAACCTATAAGGAAGTATGCTTCTAGCAATCACAACTTTTGTTTACTCTAATTATAAAATTATCTTACTGAAATAAATTTTTTTATTGTGAAGATTTAATCATTGACTAAAAATAGTAAAAATAATGGATAAAATATTTTTAAAAAAAAAATATTTAAGATTGATGAATATGAATTTCATATCTTTCCTAATAAAACTCTTATATGTAATGTGATTCAGAGCCTACTCATCCCTAGATCTTTGAAAGCATGTAGGGGTGAAAATGATATTTACTGACCTCCTATAGTTATATCATCTCCTTTAGAATATATCATAATTTATATCCTATGTCTAGGTATACAAATATATAATTTCAATATCCAGGTTATTCTTGCATTCCTGGTTGTTTTTTTCATTCCTCCGTCGAGGCTATACATCACACTAAATTTTAACTACATATATTGCCACTATGTGCATTAAATAAAGAGTGAAAAATATTAAAAACATCATTTAACTTTAGTGTACAATAATCTTCCATAGTACTTAATATATTTTCTACATCATCAATCCAAAACTAGAGAATTAGCTACACATGGAAGAAAAGATAAGCAAACTATTTTTCATTTAAATCATTAAAGAATAAAAAAACAAGAGAGTGATATCACCTAGTAGGATCAATTTTTCTCCAATACACTCCTTCCTTCCTGTATAAAGTTACTAAAATAAACACTGACTAAACACTCTAATAATTATATCTAGCATTTCTCTAATTTCCCTTAAATTTGACTCCGAGAGAGTTCTGAAGAAGTACTATGAAAAGTACTAAAATTATGCAAGCGAAAAAATTCTCTAAGAAACATAACATAATGACTATTTATAGGAAAACACAAATTAGGCAACTAACACTATAGTGCATAATGACTATTTAATGGTTGAGTTTTCCAAAAATTATAATAAATCAAAGAAAATTAAAAAAATTGCAAAATTACCTTCAATAAACTCTAAATCAAACCTATAATCATTGAAAAGTAAAATTCAAATCCATAATTGATTAAAATTAATTTAAAAATAATTAATCCTTAATTAAATATTAATTAAATAAGTTCATTAAAATAAAATAGAAATCAAATTAGCTTCAAACTTTTAGAGATTGATATATTAGTCATCCTTAACCTATGTTATCAATTTCATAAAATTTGGTGTTGCTTTGTTATCAAAATTAAATAACTTCTCATATGTTAAAAATTAAATGATATAAATAATTCATTAAATACTTAGTTTCTAATATAACTAAATAGACACAATAAACATAATTCAAATATACATAATAAATTTTAGTAAAATAAAATAAATTTAGAGATTAATAATTCAATTTAAATAATATTATTGAATAAACTTTAGTTATATTTCATTAATAACTAATTAATAATTAATTAAAATTCTTAAAAAAATAATAATTGATTAAAATTGTAAATATTTCAGTAAAAACATAAAAAAATTTATTTGATAATTATTTTGTTGAATTTTTTAATCAAATAAATTTGATAACTAATGTTAACTAAATGATAAAGATCTTTCATGCTTAATGCTTGCTTCCTTTTGGAGTGTATTTTTGCATTAATTTACAAGGTCTTTAATACATCTTAAATCACCCAATAATCCCTTTATGTGGTGCATGATTCCTTTTAGGATTACACATACATACGTCCTTAAGGGATTTTAATAAAATTTAATAATCAATTAATGGTTCATGCACCATGCTAGCCTCCACGTGAAAGTTATGGTTGTATAAATTTTAATAACCCTTAATCAAAACTTAATAATACATCAACCTTATACATTATGCTAGATTCCAATCGGAGGGCATTTGTATTAATTTAAAAGTTTCCTCTTCTATCCATTAATAAATCTTTCAAGGCTTCATGTGATCATTTATACTATAAGGGGGATTATTGCATTACATTTGTGAGCCATAGGATGTGTAGGATAGTAACCCTTGAACTTTGGGATTATTAATCTATAAATTTCTTATAATTAATAATTAATTCTAAGCTTTAAAATTTAAATAATAAAATCTAAATTCACATAATGTAAACTTCAACTAAATTTTCCTTTTGTCCTTAATGAATAAACACTTTAAATTCATGTGACTTAAATACTAAACTCCTATAGGACATTCAAAAGCCACATAACATAATTCAAATACTTAGGTGGTTTTCTTGGACAACTAACTCTAGTCTAGATTAGGCAGGTGGTGTGGATTGCTTGCCATGTGCTTTGCTTGGAGAGCACCCTATATATGTTTGTTTATTTTATGAAATATAAATGTCATGCATTTTAATTTTTGTTGGTGTACTGAGGCTCTTTTAGAATTGCATTAGAAGCATTAGGTTATTACGCATTTGCCTTGCACTCTATATTTTTGCATGTTAATGCTTTGTTATGCTTTAAATTCTTGTAAGGTTAAAGTAGATGTACCTAGGAGAGATTCTACACATGTATAAGTCCCTATAAATTGTAGATTACATATAGATCGAGTTGTATAGTGTATTGAGTTATAAAAGTGTCAATCCCACCTACTTATACATACAAGTGGGGCTCCAAAAGATTATATCCTCTCATTTGGAGGATAATATCTTTTAGAATTCAATAGAGACTTACAGATTGGAGACAGTAAGCATTTTTATTTAATTCTATATATATGGTTGGCTTCTCAGGTTTGTTTTAGTGGAGACTGAGCACTTTATTTTCCATTATAATTTGAGACTTCCATAGAAATTTAAATAAATAAATCAATAAAACTTATTTTATTTAGGAAGTCTTTTCTTTTATTAACATCATTTTAAACATTACATTCATATGGGTGATAGCTGAAAGTTCGTTATGGATGTTAGGCCCTATATGAACTGGCCCAAGGCTAATAAAGAGAGAGGTGATTTGGAAAAGAAGAATCTTTTAAACAAAGACAAAAACCCAAACCAAAATCGCCACAAAAAAGGTGCGGAAGAAAAATAACTGCGGAAGCGATAATAAGAAAAGAACACACTGGATTTATAGTGGTTCGGTCAAACCTTGACCTACGTCCACTCCTTGGAGGCACCCTCCAAGTATTTCACTACAAAAGTGTCTCTCCTTTAGCCCCCACAGTTAGGCGGAGAAGCCCTTACAAAATCACTTCCACCTTCCCCGGTGCGGCGGAGTCGCCATGTCCTTTGACACCAAAGAGATCTTCTTCTTTGGTGAATTTACCTGAAGACAAGCCTTGAATCCGATGGTACTAATGTGCGAGTTCGCCGGAGCAACCGTGTGGATCCCCCACGACACTCCCTTGAGTTCCTCCCCCTCACAGGATCTTCTCCCTCTCAAACTCCACCCTTTCCTCTCTCCCTTTCAAGCTCTCTCTTCAAGTTTCTCCCACAAGAACGAAGCTACAATGGCTGCCAAAGACACTTACAAAGTGCCTTGTCATAGCTTAAATAGAAGCTCTCAAAACGAGCTCATTAATGCAAGTTGCCGCCATTATCATCCAGGATGATAGGCATATCTCCTGGCCGATTAGTTCAAATATGAGGAAAATCATCCTAAATATCGCCCTGAAATGAAGCTGGACGATGTCTAATCGTCCCGGACGATCTTGGGATCAGCCTGGACGAAATCCCCATTAATTGCTTTACAAAACTACCTGAGAAATTTTGGAAAAATTGACCTGGATCGGCCAGGATGATATTTTATAGTCCAGACCGATATACCAGGACGATATCTAAAAATAAGATTTTCCTAAGTAGATATGGCGGCAGATTGTTACTGAATTGAGCCAATCATCTTGGCCGATACAAAATCATCCAGGACGATATGTTTGCATAAAGACGGCTGCTTTAATGAGGATGGTCTAATTAGAGTTTCTACTTTTGTCAGATCGTCCAGGACGATATAAATATCGTCCCGGACAATGTTACCAAAAATAGAAATCTTTTAGGGCACAATAGAAAATCTTCCAAGTTACAAATCATCAGATCCCACACCAAATACAACAAACTCAAGAAAGGAAAAAGATTATAAACTGACACAGACCTAGTCTACCTAATCTTGAGCTGGTTCCAAATTGCAGTCTGATCATGTGGACCTGAAACGTTAGCACAAAAGGCAATCGTAGAGAAATAAGGAATGTTTGGTATCATCAAAATCATAAACCATGATCTGCAACAATAGCTTACATTAGCAGGTAACAACTTTTCTTAATTTTTTTCTTGGTGTGCATAATCTTGACTTTGTAGGAACATGTATACTAGTTCTAGGATGATATAGCCTTCGGTACTATAAAAACCAACTCCTTTACCTATTCATACATACATAAATGCTTATTTTACTTTCCCTAAATATGCTAAAGCCTAGGATTTTACGCCCATGTTAACCTATTCATACATCTACATCTTATTGGACTCATTTTGACCTAGAGTTGACAAGGGGTCAAAATAACCAAAATGCTCTTTAAGAGAGATTTTGGAATTTTCCCAAAAACTCAACAAATCTCAACCTTATCAACCTTTGAAACCTATCTCAATGAATCCTAAATATCAATAGGGATACATTGTACTCAAACACACCCTTTGGTTTGAAACTACTTTATTGAGTTTATATGATCAAATCAAACTCAATGGACACAACCCTTGATCCTAAGCCAACTTGGTTGACTAAACCTCCCATCCTTTGACCAAAGCCTTCTCAAACCCATTTAAACCCTTTTGATGATCCATTTGGTCCCTAGAAAGTCCCCCTTTAAGGACAAGCTTTGGGTTCACTTGGGTTAGCCACATGGCTTAACCTAAGTGTCCAAAGAGAGATTTCCCATGAGCCATACCTCAACTCAAGCCAAACTAAATAGAAACATAATATTGGGTCCCCCTGACCCAAAGCACCTACCTTAGTTGACCACTTGACCTAGCCTATTGGTCAACTAAGGTTGAGAATTAGGCTAGCCCAACATGGTCAAAACCACTTTGGGTGGCCCTACCTCCAACACTCTTACCTTAGTTAGCCCAACTCTTGGGTTATCTTGGGTCAACCTCTACGCTAACCTAAAGTGGTCAAACCCACTTTTACCTAAGCTATTTTCCTTCATAGACCATATTAGACCCAATTGGTTCTTGCATTGGATAGCCTTGACCCAATGCACCTTCCACCTCAATCCCACCACCTAAATCAAACCAATTTTCACCCAAATGGACCCAAAACATCAACCCAAGCCCCATTTTTGAATTGGGCATCCTCTCAGCACATTGAGCTCACCCAGCAAGCTTTCCACCTCATCCTGTCCCAGCCAGTGGCTACCAATAACCAGAGCATTTAGATTGGAGCTTTGTTAGTCCCCTCCATCTCAGGCCTCATCCTAATCCTTCCAGAGCATGGGTTCATTTACTTTGAGCTCATGAGCCTCAGAGAAGATGTCATATCCCACTTGGCAGCCGTCCTATAGCTCTCCCGATCAATCCAAGCCATTTGTTGCCATGGTTAAAGCTTGTATAGGACACTTACCTACAAAGCACCTAATTGAGTTCTGGAATTTTTAAACTCCTCCTCAAAGCTCCCTGAGTCTTCCCATATGTTACCCTTGCTTCTAGCCTTATACGGTTTTTGGTTCGAGCAAGCTCCGACAAAGCTTCTCTATGTTCCACTAAAATTTCTTCCTATAATGATCTTCATGCCCTGATGTTTGGAGTAGAAATGAATGTCATCTACTTCTAAAGCATCCTGATAGAGTAGCTAATTTTTTGATGCCTTCTCTAAGGTATAGACTCTAGCTTGAGCTCCTAGTTGGCTAATGTTAGTCAAGGGTGAAGAAAATTGTTACCACATAAGATTTTGACTATTTGATTAGCGGTTTGAATCTTCTTGATCCTTCTTATGAATTTTGATACAAATTCAGGGTTGCTCAGATCATGCCAGAAAAGCTCTTTGACTTTGAAAGATGGTGAGAGGTTGAAGATATAATTGTGATATATAATCTTAATCATTTTTAAAGTCCATTTAATCACATCCATTTTATTTACCATCAAATGGCTATGTTTAACCACATGTTTACATAGTTAATCTCCAATGATTGGCTTCCTAATTAAGCATCACCTGCTTGGAAAATCATGCCTAACTACGTAAATCTTGTATTTAATTTCATAAGAAATTTAGAGAACTTTGAAAATTGATATATCCTCATCCACTTGACTAATTGAGGTGATTATAGGCTCATTGGAAAGATCTCGAGGAGATCTTCAAAAACCTTATTTCCTTATGTTCTGATTATGCATAAAACCTAATAAATTATAGTAACTATCCTAGGAGAATTTTAGGTATTTCTCTTAGGATTGAACTCAACACAACTTGAGAGAATGGGGAATTGAATTTGGGCATGTATATGTCATGTATAAATTTTTTCCCCTATGTTTAACTTGATTAAGGGCATGCTTGGTTAAATTTAAGCTTAAGGATCATGGTTTGACCTTTAAGTTTAATTTTCACAAGCTATCTTTCCAATGGGATTTAGGTTGTGTATTTTAGTGTGTTTATTATGCTTAGTATGAGGGCTAGATATCTTATAATTTCACCCCAATCTAAGGTCAAGGTAACTCCCACCTAATTTTTAAAGGTTACCTTTTTTGGTTTGGTTAACCTCCTTAGGGGATTTAATTTAGGCCCAAATTTAATGGGCTTAGGCCTTGAGATCAGGCAAACTCATGGCCCAAGTTTCATTAGAATTGGTGCCCATTTGGTCCACCAAGTAGGGAACCCAATATCACCCCCAAGATTTGACTTAGAGTAATAATTAATTCATTTTAATTCATAAAAATCCATATAAGGTCACTAATTTCTCATAATTGAACTCTTAAACCATGAAAAATAAAAGCCCTATTACCAAACCTTTAATATTATATTAGTTTAATTTTTTTAAGAAAAATATACATTTAATTAATTTAATTAGTTAAAAATAATTAAACATTGCAAAAAATTCCAAAACACTTCAAAACATCCCCTTAAGTCATTTATAACCTTTGGGGATGATTTCAAGGAGCTTGGAATATGTCTGGATCAATATTTTAAAACCCTCTCTAATTAAATAATTTTAAAAACACCAAAAATACTCAAACTTTGAAAAATCATAAGTAGTTTCATAAAAATCCAAATTGAAAAAACTTAATGTCATTCAAATCAAATTAAAATCTAGTATTTTTTTAAAATTTTAAATTTCCAAAATTAAGTCAAAGTCAAAAAGTCAACTCTCCAGTCAATTGTAATTCAAAATTAGGCCAAAACTTTAAAAAATTATAACTTAATGTAAAAAGTTTCAAATTTAGCAAACTAAGAGTCTAATTACTCATCTTAAGGTCTAGTATTTAGGAAAAATATTGAAAATACAAAAAACTCCTTAATCTTAAAATTCAACCATTGACCCTTTTAATTTAATGAATTAAAATAATTCCATTAATTCTAAAAACTTGATAATCCATGTAAAATTCTAGAAAATTCTAATTTAATGATTCAAACTCGTAATTAACCAATTGATTTAAATTCATTAACCCTTAATCCTCAACCAATTAAATGAACTTAATCAACACTAGTTACTACTTGGTAACCCGGGCTTATGACGTTATTAGCTTAGCACCAATGAAGGTGAAATAAACTTCACAGTGTCGGTGAGCAACAAAGGTAGTAACTATTTAATAATTAAAATATACCTTAAAAAACTCTAATACATTAATATTAAAACTTAAACATAAATTTCCCCTTTGACCTTTAATAAATTTGAATATTAGATATCTTCAATAAATTGCCCAATTTAGGACATACCCAAGCCACCCATCCAACCTCACATACTTTATATGGTTTGCTAGGGAAACCAACTCTAAATCTAGGCTAAGCCATTATTTATTTTTTGTCACTTGTGTGCTGAGTTTTTTGGATTTTCACTGCATGTTGTGTTTAAAAATCAATTTATATGAGTATTTATTTACTTTAACTGTAATCTATAAAGAATTAATGTGATGGGTGATAGATTACTCTTAGTTTAGGAATGATCTGGTTGCTCACTGAGTTTTTAATAGGTGGCCATGCTCAGATAGAGCTATAAATCAAGGAGGCAAAATTAAAGCTTCAAACTAAAAAATTGTTTGCTGGTGCTAAAAATGCTTAAGTACCCCCTTGAAATAAAAAGAGCATGCCCAAGTGTTGTTGTAACTTAATTTAAGCTAATATATAATTGCTTGGGTTGTGTTTTATTTTTTTTAATTTCTTAGGATAAATTTATAGGAGAGTCTAGATTTTTATCTTATTTCTGATGTAATTAGATTAAAAGTTAAGAGTTATGAAAGTGTCTTTGAGTTCTGATATATAAATGCAAAATTAGATTCCAAAGAGTAAAGAACATCCCTTAAAGGAGTGTCCTTTTCCATTAGGAAGCCAAAATTTAAATTATTTTAATACCCAAAGAGTAAGAATAACCTCCCCTAAAAGAGAGTTTTCTTTTCATTTGACTATCCAGATATGATGAATCCAAGGAGCCTGAAGAGGAGAAGGACGAAGAGTTGAAGATAGATAGTATCCAACTCAATATCACTAATGTCTATCCTAGGATTAGAATTCATATTTGTTATTAGTGGTGCTCGACCACTTTTATTTTTTTATAAATTTTGTGTTGTAATAATAAATAGGCATTTGCCTATTTACATTTAATTTATATGATTATTTGATTGATTTCTTATATCAAATTTTGATTAGGATTACCTGCTTTTCTTAGTTTTTTTTGGCAATTTGCATGTCATATTTTGTTGATTAGTCTGGAATTAAATGGGAGGCATGTGAGGGCATATATTAAAAAACTTTTTCTACTTAAATTTAAATAATTTTTTTAGGATAACATAGAAATTCTAATGATCTAAGAAGTAAGCTCAAGACCATTGAGAGTTTGCATAAGCATACTTCTACTTTCTCCTCTTTGTTAGGCATATCCCATCTATAGGTTAGCAGACAAACTAACATGTAAGGGTGCAAATATGTCAAGGGAATGTTGTGTAATCTTTAAGGAAAAATATTTTTTACCTTTATTAAAAAAATTTATACATATCATTTTATGTATTCATCAAGCTTATTAGCATGCATTACATAGAAACTAATTTAAAAGAGTCTAAGATTTAATTGCATTTTCCAGCATTTTCACCATACATAAAGTCAAGGGACCAATTAGGATCTACTCTAGATATTAGTCCAAACTCTAAAAAACTTTAATTAATAATAGCTCGCCTCTTTTTCAAAAAAATGATCACATTCATGAACTTTAATCGATTAGGTGGCTAGTTGGCCCCCAAATCCAAGTCGGGGTAAGTCTATATTCTACTATGCATTAGCCAAGTTTGGGTCACTATTGTCTAGTACCCAATTTAGATTTAGGTTCTGAGGCAGTTTCAAGCCATAAGAGCTTAATTTCCATGAATATAATCTCATAGTTTTAATAAATTGGTAAATTCTAACTAAAGCATTTCTCAATCTAAAATTAAAAGCTCAACATATAGAATAGGCCAGGGTGTTTCTAAAGCATTTCAAAATCCCATAGCACCCCCTACCCTTCCTCCCTTGATCTCCAAAATAAATGTTCAAAATTCAATCCAATCTCTATTGAAACTCCAAATTCATCTCCTTAATATCACTCCTCGAAAGTCTCCAAATAGAATTTCTTCAATTATTTTAATCGAAAGTTTTGATAGGAGACTCCAGTTTTCTTATGATGTAATTTACTATGTGGGATTACACTCATTGGAGATTTAGAGCCCACATCCACATTTTCAAAAAAATCAATTTTAAAACCCTAATTTGTCTTATGAATAAATTAATTCAATAACGATCATTATCGTCATGTCCAGACAATTTAAAATAGAAATTTTTTTCTTTCCCTGGGAAGATACATCATCTATTATCATAACTCTGAATATGAAAATAGTGATCCTTTATCTAGATTTTCATAGTCAAATATTTGGTAGAGTATCATTTTATCCTTTCGGGGTTATATCTAGTTTTCCCTTAAATTGGACTATTATAATATGAGTGAAATTTACAATTTTATTATTTGAAACCATTAAGGAATGATATATTTTCCTCTCGAGGCAATTTATCATTTGTAATGATGTGTTTAGTATTGTTACTAAATTTTTTTAATTAAAATTCCCAAAGAAAACAAAATTTTTCAAAACATGCATTTTCAAACTTTTAACTCCAAAAAAATGGCATACCAGGTTGGACAAAATTTATCCCTCCATCTCTAATAACGATGGAATTATATTTTATTGATAGTTTTAAATACCTTCCCTTTTGTTGGCCCCTCTATCCATTTCCTCCTTGGGTGAGCTTAGCCAACATCAAAAATACATATAAAAAATAGACGTGAAACCTCTATCTAAAAGTTGGACTTTTACCTTTTGCCCCCAAATGAACTAGTGGGGTGATAGTGTCAAGTCAAACTCTTAAAACCTCCATGTCAATTTTATAAACATGTATCATTGAGTCTAACTCAATATGCTGAGTTTTAAAATTGCAAGGATTCCCATTGATTTTTTCCTTAAAATTATCAATATTTCAAAATTTAAGCTTTGACATTGCACCCTAAATCGATCAACTATGTGAAAGATTCAAGCAACAATGCCATAAAATTTTCTTGCTAATTTTTTAATTCTTTATGTTGAGCGAAAACTCAAAATGTTGAGCTTCAAAATCTAAAGAAAATTTATCAATTTTTAAAAATCAGATAATCTTTTTAAATTTCAGTCTTGAATTAACACTATCGTATGCTATCCTACAATATACCTTTGAGGTTTAGTATATGCATTAAAAATTCAAACTCCTTTTAAAACAT
Source organism: Dendrobium catenatum (assembly GCF_001605985.2). NCBI lineage: Eukaryota > Viridiplantae > Streptophyta > Magnoliopsida > Asparagales > Orchidaceae > Dendrobium > Dendrobium catenatum. Next base: position 82,119 of record NW_021320099.1, read on the forward strand.
AACTAAACTTTGTGCTTTATCATCATACAGTAGGTTATAAGTCTTACAATTTTATTATATGTGACACTGTTATGATTTTTCAAAACTTAATTTCAAAAATATCTCACTCAAATTTTCTTTTAAATTCTAGAAACTCAAATTCAATAAATTGGTTCGTAAGTTAATTTTCTCTATTAACCAAGATCTACATATTCAAGAATTAATATGCAATAATTACATTCAGTTTTGGATGGGCTTTAAGAATTTTAAATTTTATGTGAATGGAAACTGTTAGCTGATGTTGTTGCCGAAGGGGAAAAGGATACTCCCCTTATTGAGATTATTGTTTGGGCTGGGATTGGCTCTCTCAATCCTAACAAGAAGGTTTTTATTTTCTATGTCCCCACCGCATCCTCTCCCATTGAGGAAAAAAAGTTTAAATACCCTATCAAGGACATTGAGGTTAAGTTAGTTTTTATTGAGGGATTTATTTATGGGATCCCATTCTAAGATCCCATTCACTGGTAAGAATAAACACAAGAACTATCTAAGGAAAGTAAGGAAGAAATCACTAAGTCCAGGAAAGTTATTGAATTGAATTCCCTAGGCTAAGTAAAGCCAGAGACTATTGAAGATCTACATATTCCTACTTCCTCTTCACTTCTTAAAGGGAGTCACTTTCACCCTCTTCATGTTACTGTGAGGGAGGAAGAGGATTGCTCGGATAGCAAATTACCCACCATGTTTGATGGATTCTTCTACTAAAATAACTCAAAATGAGAAAAAAAAACTATAAAGAACCAGGATGTTGAGAAATATAATCCATACCTGCACAGCCTAGGCTGGAGAAATCAAGGAATATTATGTAAGACACCAGAAGGGGGTGATCTCATACTAGCTTGAGAAAGAAATCCTTAAAGAAGAAAGATTTGAAGCAAATAATTTGACTCCCCATCCCATCTGAAAGAATAAGAAGTTTGTTAGACAACTAGTGATGTCTGTGTTAGTCAATGGATACAACTAGGTGTCATGCCCCTCTTCCTGTAAGATGAAGAGAATTATTCTGACCAGATCTAGAGGGTCGTAAATCCCTACTCCCAAATTTGCACAATTGGCCTCAATAGTGGTTAAGACCAAAGATTAAGATGGGAATAAGAAGATTGTTGAAGTTAACGGAAAGAATCCCAACTCTAATGAAAAGTAGAATATTCCAAAGAAAGTCAGCAAATTTGAAGATGCCCAGATTCTACCTGATGTCCTTGAGATCCCTACCTAGGGATCTGAGGATTTTAGCTTAACCAATTTACAAGCTACTTCCTTTAAAGTCCTTCATCACCCTCTAAAGTAAATGTCCCTCACCCTGTAGTGGATGCCACCCTTATTACTAGCGACCATGGGATAGTCAAAATGGAAGGGGTAGACTCATATATACACAAAGAGATGGTTGATCTGATGGAAGAAGATCCTGCTTTTGTAAACATCCTCAAACTATAAGACATTCTTTCCATGTTTAATCAAAAGGAGTTGGAGGAAATCTTAGAGTAAAAAAGGATACTTACCAGTCAAATTTGAGATAATTGATGATAGGCCAGTCAATGAGGTAGTTCAGGAAATTAGAGTTCTTTTGAAAAAGATATAAGAAGAAGAAGATTTTGACCCAGAACTTAATGAGTTACTGATGGAAGAAGATATGACTAATAGTAGTATTTGTATGGTTGAAATTAGGGAATCAGTTATGGAAATTGAGCCAAGTAAACACCATTCTAGTAAGGAAGAAGTTTTAACAGCTATTAAATGATATTCTGATGGATCAGTAATAGCTAGGGATGATGAACAACAAATTAAAAATTTGAAAGCACAAGTTGCAAAAATACTTCTATAAGTCAAAAAAAATGCAAGATTGGTTGGAGAAGTCCTAACAACCTTTATTTAAGTAACAACAAACTACTATTAAAGTAGACCCTGACCAGGCCCTAAAACCAAAATCCAATTCTAAGGTACCTAAGTCAGTTTTCACAGTCCCTCTAGTCTAGAAACCCATTCCTTTAGTTCCTCCAATCCAACCAGCAATCCCTTCAGTTCCTTCAATCCCTCCACCATCAGCTCAAAAAGTCCTTAAATAGTTGGTTGAGGATCAGGTAAGGGAGGTCTTAGCCCATTCCCAAGGGACCGTATATATTCCAAAGGGTAGGCCCAACCCCAAGAAATATAATTCAACCCCTTATCAAAAGCTCTTTGTTCCACCATCTTTCAAATTTTTCACCGGTATTAAAAATGTGAGATAGCATCTAGCCCATTTCAAGTGAGCTATTACATTGCAAGAGGGTTGGATGTTATATTATTTCATTAATTTATTAGAAATCTTTCTAGCATTACTTTTGAGTGGTATGTCAATCTGCCCATTTATTCGATTAGAACCTTTAATAAATTAAGAAATCTATTCTTAAAGTGATTTTTTAGGTCACAACAGTGCAGGATTATAGAAGATTTGGTTGTCAAAAATAAAAAGCCTAGAGAATCTTTGGTTGAGAACAACTTGAGGTGGAACCCTCTTGATTAAATGTGAACCTTAGTTTTAAGAGCAACACACAGTGGAAATCCTTTTGAAGAATATCAATGGGCATGTTATGTTTCTCCTAAAATTGTTCACAATTAAGACCTTTGAAAAACTTCTAAATAAAACACTTAACCTATAAGAAGATGCTACGAGGATGTCATTCATAAAGGATCTATCAGGTGAAAAGAAAGTTGACAAGCCCATCAAATCATTTGAGAATAGAGCACCTATAATGTCAGTGGTAGACAAAGGAAAATAGCCTGCCACCAGTCAGTCCAGTGTTCTTTTACCACTACTAGTTCAAAAGCAACTATTCCAAGTTACACCTCAGCCCACTAGAGAGCCTTACTAGTAAAACCTTGTCCTTTTAAGAGAGAATCGATAATGATGATCTTTATGAATATTCTAAAGAAGCCATATTTCAAACTACCAAAGGATAAGAGGCAGGAAGATGCAAATAAGAAAGATGATCCTAAGTACTACCCTTATCACTACATGCTCAATCATCCCATTGATGATTGCATTATTTTCAGATATTGGCTAGTAAAGAATTCTAGGCAAGGTAATACTATCATTCTTAAAGAATATCTAGTAGAGCCATATTAGGGTTCAGTAATGACTATCTTAGGTAATCATTTTAACATTTCTCTATCAATTGAAGATGGTTGGGATATTACTCTATCTTGGGCATTTAAACAGATGATTAATAACTCTTTTCATCATTCTTAATTGCTTTCTATGAGAGCCCAGTGCTAGATCTAGAAGATTAACCTCGAGGCTTCATAGGAGGATGTTGAGCTGCTTCCCTCTCTAGTAGACACAGGAACTACTAAATTAAATGAAAAAAAAGAGTGATGTTTTTGTAGAGAGGAAGTGTACTGATAAGAGATGTATTCAGGCCATAGATGGTGGTAAAAAAACCCCATCCCCACTCCTATTATTTGACTTTTACTTTGCCTCATTAAAGGTAAAGGATCGCATATTTAATAAAAAGCATCCTTCAACATCAATTTTGATGATTAACCATAACAATCAAATACAAGTTGACTCTTTATCAAATGAAAACAAAAACCTTGACCTTCTTGATTCGACCCCTCAAAGGGAACTTAAACTTGAGGTTTTATCATAGAGTGACATCCCCAAAATCAATTTTTGGCGAGTGCTATCAAGATAGACTTAATAGAATCAGACTCCTCTCTAGAAAATGATGATGCACTACCTATGAAGAGTGTGAAAAAGATGAATAAGTTGTCTCTAACAATCCAATTCTAAATCCTCCACAATAGCCTAATCTTCTTTTAAATTCACTAGGTCTTGAGTCTAACGTTCCTATGCTTGACTACAACATCTTAGCTCATCCTAAGAATTTGCCATATAAGTTGAGTATCTAAGATGAACATATCCTCTCGAAGGAGATGAGAGAATCCCTTATCAAAGCACTTCTTGACCCAAAGATTTGCTTTGCTTAGCTAGCTTCGACCTCTCAAGATGAATCCCTCTACTTAAAGAAAATCCCATGAATAACATTCTCCAATGAGGACTTACTCCTTGGTGCTACCGATCATAATCTCCCACTTTACCTTACTATAAATATGGGAAACTTCAAGTTATTAAGAGTTTGTTTTTTTATTCGGATGCATTGGTCAATGTGATGAACATAAAGACTCTTTCATATCTCAGAGTTGATACTAGTAAGCTCTCAACTGACAAGTTAGTGATTCTCGGTTTAATAAAAAGGGAGAGAAGGATTTAGGTTTGATTACCCAACTTTTAGAGATTAGAGAGATGAAAATAGAACCAAAATTTCATAACATTGATTCATCAATGTCCTTTAATGTGCTCCTATATAGGCCCTGTATCCATGAATATAGAATGGTTACTTTTACCCTACATCAATGTGTTTAGCATTAATGAGATAACATTCAATATGTGATTAAGGGTGATCTATTCAAGAGATTAGGAGCTATGAGGATGCAGCATACTACACACCAAAAGGGTCCTCTTTCTATTCTAAAGTTGACATCAAGATTGAGGAAAAAATTGTTGACACAAGAGCAAGTGCAAATCTTCTGAAATTGTTAGGAGATAACTATACATTTGAACAATAATGTTTGGAATCATCAAAACTACATAAGTTGTATAAATATAACTCATTCAAATAGCAACTATTCAAACAAAAATAAGTGAGCAAATCTCCAATAAAAATCAAGAATCAAAAGGAGAAAAAGAAAGAGATAAAAAAATACAAGAATTAGATAGTGAAGATGACCTCGAGATCATGGTCCTTTGGCCTCCAAACATGTTACCTCGAAGAGGTGGGAGGATGGCCCAAAGGGCAGGTGGTCGAGGCCATGCTTCATTTGAAAGAAGAACAACCCCAATGTATATTTATTTGAGATCAAGTTTCAATGATGAGCCAAAGGAATGGGCTACTGTAATTCCTTTTCTTTACAAGAAAATCAATCCTCCAAATTTTGATCTCACTTTAGAACATGATAGTGACCTAGAGGATGATGCTCAAAAAGTTTAAAGTGACGAGCCTAAATTAACCATATATGAAAAGCTCAATAAGAGAACTGAAGCCTACACCTTTCAAGTTATTTCATAAAGTCAAACTAGAGTCAAGTTCAACAGGTCTTCTTTCCCAATTGATTTTTCCAAGCTCATTTCTATGGCTGTGGTTTTGCTTGAGAGTAGATAGGGATAGTGGGAACCTCATTAATCCATTCATGATGATGCATTTGGCTACCTTAAGAGAGTCATAGTTACTCCTGCCATTTACCTGTGCTTTACTGAATTTTTTCACTTTGACTTTCGAAGCACTAGGCAGAAATCTTAGTGCATGAGCATCTATTGGGACCATCATAATACTTTACTTTAATTAAATAATTAGATTCCCCTAGATTATACTAGTTTTAAGTTAATTGTTTGATGCCTTAGGAAGCTATCTGTTGGTAGGGTTATAGGGTTAATGATTAAGGAAGCTCCTAGCCTAGACGATGAGATAAAAAAGGTACAAAGGTTCTTTACTGGCTCCTCCTCCTCTGGTAAAGAAGATGATGTTGAAATCGCTAGAATACCAATTGAAATTGCTCTGATACCAATTGAAATTACTAGATGCGCCAAGAGAGGGGTGAATTGGATGATTAAAAAACTTCTTTAATGAAAAGAAATATCTTTTTATGACTTTATGCGGAAGCGAATTTCATTCACAATAAAAAGATAGATAATCAAATTCATCCACGCAATTAACCACAATGAAAATAAATGTGAAAATAAAGTGCAGAAAAAATAAAGGAAAGAACACACCAATTTATAGTGGTTCGGTCAAACCATGACCTACGTCCACTCCCCGGAGCACCCTCTGAGTATTACACTAAACCTTTAGTGATTCTCCTTTAGCTCCCATAGCTAGGCGGAGAAGCCCTTACACAATCACTTCCACCTTCCCCGGTGCGGCGGAGGAGCCGGGTCCTTTGACACCAATGAGATATTCTTCTTCCCAAAACATCCTTCAAGACAAACCTTGAATCCGATGTTACTGAGGTGCAAGCTCGCCGGAGCAACCGTGTGATCTCCTTTACACTCCCTTGAAACCCCCTCCAAGGATCTTCTCCCTCTCTCAAACTTCACCTTTTCCTCTCTCCCTTTCAAGTCCTCTCTTCAAGTTTTCTCCAAAAGAACAAAGACACAATGGCTGCCAAAAGACTCTTACAAAGTCTTATGAGAGTGCTTAAAAAGAGGCTAAAAAAAACTTAACAATACTCAATTCGGGCATCAAATATCGTACCGTACGATCTCAAGATCATCCAGTACGATGTTTAGAAATTGACATGTTAGTACTGTACGATGTCCAGTTAGTACTGTATGAACAGTTCAGTTGAATTTCGTACTGTAAGATGTCCTGTACGATGTGCTGTACGAACAGTTCAATAAAAGTACAGTTCATCTAGGACGAAGCATGGGACGGCCAGAATTATCTCTGTTGATCGTATAGTACGATCCAGTTTGTACAGTACAACCAAGATATCAAAATTAAGCCGTTTTGATTGAACATTCATTGGATTAAGTTAGGCAATATTTTAAATATCATACAGTACGATCATGATCGTACAGTACGATTAGAACAACTTTTCAAATTCAAATCTTTGCCTAATTTAATGGACGACGAGGTTTCTAATTATAACAGATCGTACAACACGATGTGGTGATCGTACAGTACGATTAGTTATATTCAAAAATAATTTTTTTAGGAAAAATAAAATATTTTAATTTATTTTTGTTACATCAGATCGTACAGTACGAAATAAATTCATACAGTACGATGAACAGAAAAGTTAAAATATTTATAATCATTTTTTTTTGCTCCCTCTGTGTGTGTGCATGATCAACAAACTAACATACATCATTATAAGACTTGACTCAATAAATGAAAATTACAGACTCATTTAATACGACCAATTCTATGCAATCTTGAGCTTTGAATCTTCAAAGAAAGGTGCATGATGTACCTGAAATATTAGTCAACATAGAAAGACATATGCACTGAAAATACTAGGAGAAATAAAAGATTAATAAATATTATTTGTTATCATCAAAATCGTAAACTCGAAATCCGAGTTGCAACAGATGTAACCCCCGAGGAGGTACATTTAAATGAATTAATGAAATTACCTTTTGGCTACTTTCTTGTTAGTGTTATAAGTCTTATCTTTAAGTGTCCCACATTGAGTCGATTGACTAAGGGTTAGGCTCGAAACCATGAAAGCATGTATCTTACAAAAAAATAAGAGAAATTTAATGAGTGGTATCAACTTTGGTATCGTTAACTCATTTGATGATGATAAATATTGTCTTATGACAATTGATCATCTTGAGTCTTAGAATGTCCCTTTAGAAATCGTCCATCTCCTTGACAAACTTTTTGGGAAACTTCAGAGTGACTCTAATGAACTTCAAGATCATGATGTACCCCCTGAATTTGAAGAAGAGATTAAAGCGATAGTCGATGAATTGAAAGAGGCTAACTTCAAAAAAGAATATGACCCTCATCCTACCTTCATAAGTTTGTTATTGAGTGAGGATAAGTCTAGGAATTTGATTCAACTTATTTTTGAGTATAGGGACTGCTTCTCCTGGACATACAACTAAATAATAGGCTTGTCTGCTGATTTAGTAGTTCATAAACTTGAAATCTGGCATGATGCCATTCCTATCAAGCAAACTCCATGATGTATGTGCTTAGAAATAAAGCAAAAAGTCATTTTTTTGTCAAGAAATTGATATCGAGGTTAGATTTATTCAAGAGGAATAATAACCCTCTTAATTTACTAGTGTTGTACCAATTCAAAAGAAGAATGATCAATTTCAGATTTATGTCAACTATAGGGCTCTAAATAAGGCATATCCCAAGGATGGATTTTCTTTGCCCATACCATAGCTTATGGTGGACATTGCCTCCTTGCATGTTGTTTTCTTCTTTATGGATGGCTCATCGGTTTACAATCAAATTAAGATTGCCATAGAAGATGAGAGAAATATTGCATTTAGAACCACAATAGGAATCTTCTATTATAATGTGATGTTATTTGTCCTTAAGAATGCTGGTACAACCTAATAGCGGGCCATGACTCACATCTTTGATGACTTAATCAACAATCAAGTTGAGTGTTATATTGATGATTTAGTTGTTAAGATCAAAGTCAAAGAGGCTCACTTATATGACTTAAGAGATTTTTTTTAGCGGTTGCAACACTACGACCTAAAAATAAACCCTTTGAAGTGTGCTTTCGGCATCACCTCATGGAAATTTTTGGGCTTTATAGTGAGGCACCGGGGTATTGAAATTAATCCTACCAAAATTGAAGCAATCTTAAATATGTCACCTCCTAAAAGCCTTACACAATTATGGTCTCTTCAAGGTAGGCTGATGTATATATGAAGGTTTATATCCAATCTTTCTAGGAGATGTCAACCCTTCTCTACCCTAGCCAAAAAGGACACTAAGTTCATATGGGACAAAAAATACCAAAAATCTTTTGAAAGCATTAAAGAATAACTTATCAATTTGTTAGTCTTAGCATCCCCTATTCTGAGGAAATATCTTATTCTCTACATCGTTGCCCTCGATGTGTTGCTTGGTACTCTTCTAGCTCAACTCAATGATGAAGAGAAAGAGAATGCTCACTATTACTTGAGTTGAATGCTTATCTCCATGAAAATCCAGCACCCTTCAATCGAGAAGCATTATCTTGCCTTAGTTTATACAGCCCAAAAACTAAGACATTATATACTTCCTCATCAAGTGAGTTTGATTTCCAATGTCAATCTATTGTAATATTTTATGGCCCGACCAACATTATCAGGATGTTTGACATGATGGTTTATGATATTTGTTCAATTCAATATCACTTTCATTCCCCTCCATGTTCTAAAGGAAAGGCCGTTGCTGACTTCCTTGCAGCACCATCCTAGTTCTGCCTTCTACCATTCTTTTCCTTTAGGTTAGGTGTTCCCTTTCCTTAGGATTAGAATCCCTAGTGGTGGATAATTCCCTATGCAACACCATCCTAGTTCTACCTTTTACTTTTCTTTTCCTTTAGGTTAGGTGTTCCTTTCCCTTAGGATTAGAATCACTAGTGATGGAAAACATCCTTTAAGGAACCATTTAAGTTCTACCTTCTACCTTTCTTTTCCTTTTGGTTAGGTGTTCCCTTCCTTAAGGATTAGAATCACTAGTGGTGGATAACACCCTTTGTGGAAATATTCTTGTTCTACCTTCTACCTTATATTTTATTTAGGTTACGTGATCCTTTCCTTAGCATTAAAATCCCTGGTGGTGGATAATTTCTTTTGCAACACCATCCTAGTTCTATCTTCTACTTTTCTTTTTCTTTAGATTATGTGTTACCTTTCCTTAGGATTATAATCACTAGTGGTGGATAACACCATTTGTGTTACCATCCTAGTTCTACCTCTTGCTTTCCTCTCCTTTAGGTTAGGTGTTTCCTTTCTATAGTTTTTGAATTACTAATGGTAGATAACTCCCTTGATGGTACTACCCTAGTATCAACTCAACTTTGATTCTCCAAGGATTGGCCCTACATTTCCCTAGAATCAAAATTCCATATTTTACCTTTCTATTTGGTTAATGCCTAATATGTATAATAGAACATCATTATGATACACATATTAGGGGTCCATTTTTTGACTTCATCTTTTTATTAGGTCATCTGGGCCCATTCTACTTTTAATAAAGTTTTAAATCAGTCCAAATCATAAACCCTGAACCAAACCCCAAGGCTAAAGGCCTAGGTTTTGAAACCCTTTGTGGGTGATTTTTTTATCACCTTGAAATCCAATCAATTGAACTCTGAATCATAATCTATCAATTGCATATTGATTAGGCATGTCTTTAGGTCTAACCCTCCAAATATAAACTCATTTTGAAGTCTCTAACCACAGAAACTGAATTTTTTTTCTAAAGGCTACAAAATCTTTAAATATTTATGGCATATGCTATTGGACTTGCCATTTAGTAAAAGTTAACCATGGGACATCCCCCAAAACATTTGAACAAGCTCATAACCTCTAAAATGACATGTTAACCAGTAATCCACATCTTGTTAGACCCACTTTGACCCAGAGTTGACAAGGGGTCAAAATGACTAAAATGCCCTTTAAGGCCCCCCCCCGCCCCTGGAGTCCCAAGCCTTAGGTCCACTTGGTTTAGCCACATGGATTGACCCAAGTGTCCTTAGAGAGATCTCCCATGATCCATACCTCAACACATGCCAAACCAAATCAAAATAATGGTGGCATTAAGCCCCCAATAACCAAATGCACTTATCTTAGTTGACCCAACCCTTGGGTCAACACAGGATGGGAATTGTGCTAGCCCAAAGTGATCAAAACCACTTTGGGTTGAGTAATTTCTGAACCTAGACCTCATCAGACCAAATCAACACTTCCATTCGGTCGCCATACTCCAACACACCTACCCTTTAGGCTGAATTGTGTCAACATCAAGGCTAACCTAAAGTGGTTAAAACCAATTTAACCTGATCCATTATCTACCATAGACTCAATTTGACCCAATTGGCACTTAGATTGTTTATCCCTTGACCCAATTCACCTTCCACCTCAATTTCACCACCTGACTTAACCCAAGTTGCACCCAAATGGACTTAAACCATACATGTTTTGGTCAACATAAGCCCCATTATTGAATTGGTCTACCTCTTTCCCAATTGAGCTCACCACTAGGCTCACCAGACTCCTAGCAAGCTTTCTAACTCATGAAGTTTGATGCAAATTCATCAATAAGGACACTCTGATCACATCAAAAAAGCTCTATGGCTTTGAAAGATGGTGGGAGGTTGAAAATATAATTGTGATCATTGATCTTAATCAATAATGCATATTAGATCCTATAGTTTTGAAGACCTTTAAATTGCATCCATTTGATTTCCCATCTTATGGATATGATTAAACACAACATTTACACAATCAGCCACCAATGATTGGCTACCCAACTAGGCATTGCCCACGTGAAAAAGTGTGGCTGACTATGTAAATCCTACATTTAATTGAAAGTGCTCTGATGGCACCATAAAGTTTGTTAGGGAAGTTAAGCCCTTATGAACTAGTCCCAAGGCTAACCAAGAGGGGGGTGAATTGGTATTTTAAAAAATCTTTCGATCAAAACACAATCTTAAAATAAAAACTAAGATTCACCATAGAAATCAAAGTGTGAAAAATAAATACGTAAGTAGTAATAAGAACACAGAGATTTATAATGGTTCAGTCAACATGACCTATGTCCACTCCCCGGAGGCGCCCTCCGAGTATTGCACTAAACTTAGTGTCTCTACTTTAGCCCCCACAGTTAGGCAAATAAGCCCTTACAAAATCACTTCCATCTTCCCCGATGCGGTAGAGTAGCCGGGCCCTTTGACACCAAAGAGATCCTCTTCTTCCAAAAACTTCCCTCAAGACAAGCCATAAATCTGATGGTCCTAAGCTGCAAGCTTGCTGAAGCAACCGTGTGAAACCCCCTCCACACTCCCTTCAAAACCCCTCCAAGGATCTTCTCCTTCTCTCAAAATCCACCCTTTCCTCTCTCCCTTTCAAGTTCTCACTTCAAGTTTCCTCCAGAAGAATGAAGCTTCAATGGCTACCAAAGACACTTACAAAGTCCCTTGTCAAAGCTTAAATACAAGAGCTCTAAATGAGCTCTTAATTACAACAAACCAATATTACGTCTAGGAAGATATGAATATCATCCTATACGATCAGTGCAAATTAAGATCAATTAGCCAGGATGATTTGAGACGATCATAAGGTTTTTTTTCATATCGACTAGGCCGATAGTATATCATCATGTACGATTAGTTCAAATCAGCACATATTGTCTAGAGCATTGCCCTGAATAGAAGCTGTCTGATATGTGATCATCCAGAAATAACTAGGATTTTTGAACTGATCGTCCTGGACGATCCTGCGATCATCCAGGACGATGTGATTGTATCAATCAAGCATTAATTGCTTTCCTTAATTATCAGATTAATTTAGGCATAATTGTGTTGCATCATCCAGGATGATGTCCTGGATGATATCCAAAAATAAATAATACCTAAATAGATCTGGCGGTTGATTCTTTCTGATTTGAGCCTATCATCTCGACCGATACAAATATCATTCAGGACGCTGAGCTTAAAGATGGATGCCTTAACCAGAATGCCCTAATTAAGGTTTTTATTTTTAGCTAATCATCCAGGCCAATGTTTGGATCATCTTGGATGATGTGGATAAAAATAGAGAACTCTAAAATAAAAATAAGTGAGCAAGGTTACCAGCAAGAAAACGCCCTTACAAACCAAAAAAATACATTAATGAAAATTATAAATAGAAAATGTTCTGCCAAAACTTGAGCCTTGTAAGGTGCATTGTAATCCTAAAATGTTAGTAAACATAAATATATTACAAATACAGGTAGACAATCGAAAGTGAGCCATAATATTTGTTATCATCAAAAACATAAACTCATAAGCTCGAGTTGAAACATTAATTTCATGAGAAATTCAGAGAACTTTGAAAATTGATATCTACTCATCCACTTAACCAATTTAGGTGATCATAATCTCATTAGAAATATCTCGAGGTGATCTTCAAAAGTCCTATAGCCTAGGGTTGTGATTATGCATGAAACCTAGTAAATTATAGTAACTATCCTATGGACATTTTAGGTATTTCTCTTAGGATTGAACTCAACACAACTTGAGAATTTGGGGAATTGAATTTGGGTATGTATCTAACATGTCCAACTTTTATCCTCTCTGTTTAACTTGATTAAGGACATATTTGGTTTAATTTAAGCTTAAATTTCATGGTTTAACCCTTAATTTCAATTTAGCCAAGCTATCTTTCTAATGGGATTTAGGTTGTGTGTTTTGGTATGTTGATTATACTTATTTAAGGGTTAGATAGCCTTTGATTTCACCCCAATCTAATGTCTAGGCACCTAATTTTTAAAGGTAACCTATCGTTACCTTTAGTGATTTGGTTAACCACCTTTAGGGATTCAATTTGGTCCCAAATTTAGTGGGTTTAGGCCTTGAGATTAGATGAACTCATAACCCATGTTTCACTGGAATTGGTGCCCATTTGGTTGACCAACTAGGGAACCCAAAATTGCCCCCAAGATTTGACCTAGAGCCATAATTAATTCATTTGAAGTTCTAAAAATCCATATAAGGTCACAAATTGCTCATAATTGAACCTTTAACCCATGAAAAGCAAAAGCTCAATAATGAGACCTTCAATTTTTAAGGAAAATATATAATTAATAAATTTAATTAATTAAAAAATTTCAAAAAATTCAAAAAAAAACTATAAACATCCCCTTAGGTCATTTCTAACCTTTGGGGTGATTCAAAGGAGTTTGGTATTAAATTGGATTAAAACTTTAAAACTCTCCCTAATTAAATAATTTTTAAAATCCCAAAAAATACTCAAACTTTAAAAAATCATAAGTAATTGAATAAAAATTCAAACTATTCAAACTAAGTTTCATTCAACTCTAAATATAATCTAGTATTTTTTTAAAATCTCAAATCTCTAAAATTAAGTCAAAGTTAAGAAGTCAATTGTCCGGTCAAGCATAGTTTAAAACTAGGTGAAAACTTTAGAAAATCATAACTTAATGTAGAAATTTTCAAATTTAGCAAACTTAGAGCCTAATTTTTCATCTTAAGGTTAAGGATTTAAAAAAATATTGAAAATATAGAGAACACATTAATCATAAAAGTTAACTTTTGACCCTTTTAATTTAATGAATTTCAATAATTCCAATAATTCTAAAATTTTGATGATCCATGTAAAATCTAGAAAAGTTTAATTTAATCATACAAAATAATAATTAACCTATTAATTTAAATTTAGCAACCCTTAATCCTCCACCAATTAACTCAACTTAATCAATACTAGTTATTACTTGTAACCTGAGCCTATGAGGCTATTAGCATAGCCCCAAGGAAGGTGAAATAAACTTCACGGGTTCGGTGAGCAACAAAGGTAATAACTTTAATAATTTAAATGTACCTAAAATAAACTCTAATATATTAATATTTAAACTTAAATATAAATTTCACCTTTAACAATTACAAACCCGAACACTTAATAACTTTAATAAATTGCCCAGTTTAGGACATACCAAATCCATACAATCTATCTCACACACTTAATATGGTTTTTTAAGGCAACCAAATATAGATCTAAGCTAGGCAAGTGTTTATTTTTCTATTAATTTCATGCCAAGTTTTATGGGTTTTCAATGCATGTTGTGTTTAAAAATCAAATGATGTGAGTGTTTATTTACTTTAACTACAATCAATGAATTGATGCGATGGACAGTACATTACCCTTAGGTTAAGAAGGAGTGTGGTCAAATATAGATCTAGTGCTCATCGAGTCTTCTATAGTTGGCCACGCTCATACATGGCTATAAAGTAAGGGGCAAAATTATAGCTTTAAGCTGATAAATTTTTAGCATGTGCTAAAAATGCTTAAGTCCCCCATAAAATCAAAAAAGCGTAGTCAAGTGTGGCTATGATTAAATTTATGCAAATATAGAACTGCTTGGGATTTGTTTTATTTTTTTAATTAATTTGTATAACCTTACAGAAGAGTGCAGATTTTTATCTTATTTTTGATGTAATTTGAGTCAAAGTTAAGAGTTGTGAAAGTGCCTTTAAGTTGGAATATATAAATCAATAGTTAGATTCCAAAGAGGAAATGACATCCCTTAGGGGAGAGTCCTTTTCCATTAGGAAGCCCAAATTTTAATTAATTTAATACCCAAAGTGGAAAGAATAATCTCCCCTAAAAGGGAGAGTTTTATTTTCATTTGGGTATCCAGATACGACAAATCCAAGGTGCTCAAAGAGGAGAAGGATGAAGAGTTAAATATAGAGAGTATCCCACTCAAATTCACTTGCGTCTATCATAGGATTCTAATTTGGGTTTATTGTAAATTCTAGTTTATAATAAACACACATTTTCCTATAGACATTTAATTTATTTATTTTATTTGATTATGGGATTTATTTCTTTAATTTTATTGCAATTAGGATTGGCTACTTTTCTAAGTTTTTTGGCAATTTGCATGTTGTATTTTTTTAATTTAGCCTAGAATTCAATTTGAGGCTCGTGAGGGCATGTATTAAAAAAACATTTCTACTTGAATTTAAATAAAACTTTTAGGATAACATAGAAACTCTAACGATCTAAGAGGTAAGCACGGTAATTTGAGTCTACATAAGCATGTTTCTACTTTCTCCTCCTTGTTAGGCACCTCCCCTTATGCGGGTTCTAGCAAACCACCTGACCTTTAAGAGTGCAGATCTGTTAAGGGGATGTTATACAATATTTAGGTAAAAGTATTTTTTGGATTTTTTAAAAAAACTATTACATATTACTTTTTGTATTTCAAAGAGTCGATCAGTATGCATTATATTAAAAACTAATTTAAAAGAGTCTATGGTTTAATTGCATTTTTAAGGATTTTTACTCTATATAAAGTCAAGGGATCAATTAAGATCTACTCTAAACATTGATCCAAAAACTCAAAAACTTTAATTAAATGCAGCTCATAACACTTTCATAAAAATGACCAGATTCATGGATTTTAATAGAATAAGTAGTTAGCTAGCCCAAATCCAAGCTGGGGTAAGTTTAGATTCTACATTACGTTAGCCAAGTTCAGGAAACTATTGTCCAGTGCCCAATACAGATTTAGGTTCATAGGCAGGTTCAGGCCTTGAGACCTTAAATTTTTGGAATAGAATCCCATCTTTATAATAAATTAGTCAATTCAAACTAAAGCATTTCTTAATCTAAAACTTAAAGCCCAACATATAGAATAGGTCAGGGTATTTCTAAAGCATTTTAGATTCTCAAAACACCTCCTACGCTTCCTCTCTCAATCTCTAAAATAAATGTTCAAAATTCAATCCAATCCTTGCTAAAACTTTAAATTCTCCTCCTTTATATCACTCCTTGGAAGTCTCTAAATTGAATTTTTGCAATTATTTTAATCAAGAATTTTTATAGGAGACTCTTATTTTCTTATGATGTAATTTATTATGGGGAACTATGCTCGTAGGATATTTAGAACCCACATCCACTTTTTCAAACAAATTAATTTTCAAAACTTGATTAGTCTTCTTTGGGAAAATTAAATCAACAATAATCATTACTGTCATGTCAAGACGATCGATAATTGATGATATTCTCTTTCATTAGGAAGATACATCATCTATTATTGTAACTCTGAATATGTAAATAGTGATCAGTTATCCATATTTTCATAGTCAAATATTTGGTAGAGCATCATTTTATCCCTTCAGGGTTATATGTAGTTCTCCCTTAAATTTTACTATTACAATCTAAGTGAAATTTATAGTTTCATTATCTAAACCCATAAATGAATTATATTTTTTCCTACCCATGTGATATATCATTTGTAATGATGTGTTTGATTTTGAGGCTGAAATTTTGAATTAAACTTCCCAATAAAAACTAATTTTTTTAAAACCTACCTTTTCAAACTTTCAACTCCACCAAGAGCCCACCGTGGGTAAGGTAGTAGGGCCCCAATTATTGCATCCCAGGATCTAAACTTGTGATTTTGATGATAACAAATATTATTGTTTTAAATTTTTTTGTTTCTCCGGGCATTTTATTAGATACTTGTATCTTTATGTGCAAACTAACATTTTAGGGAATACATCCACCATTCACTTGCAACTTTGATTAGCTGAAGATTTGGTAGAGTAGGGTTAAAGTCTATATTTTCTATTATTTATTTATTTATTTATTTATTATATTTCTTGAGTCAAATCATATAATCTGGTGGATACTATTACTGACTAACCATGTACATATAGCGGAAGAGAGAAAAATGTAATGTTAGCTTTTTTTCTATATTTTTTTGTATTGTACGATTTTAAATCGTGTTGTATGATTAAGTTTGTCTTGTAAAACCATAGCCTCTAAAGAATTAAGGAATATACTATTTGTGTTCTAATTGTATAGTATGACCATAATCATGTTGTACGACCATATTAATATTTTGCTTAATTTGGCCTAAACAATCATGCAATCAAATCATTGACAATTATGATCAGTCGATCATATTGTATAATAATATTTGTACAATATTATTAATAGAGTATGAATTTGGTCATCTCAGATGTTGTATCAAATGAAAGCCATAAATTTTATACTGATCATATTATATGAAGTCCATAGTGTTAGATAAACGATAAAGTATGAAATTGGCAATCCCATAACTTATCTCAAATAAATAAAAGGAGTTTCTATTATTCATACCAAATGATCTTATGATCATATAGTATGAAGTGTTTTGAGGTTTAAATAGTTCATTTGAAGGACTATTGACATGATATTAGACTAGTCTACTTTTATACTGGTCATAACGTACGATGTTTGTATCATACAGTATGAACAGAAGATGACTCTCTTGAAAATTAGGGTTTTTTTAAGCCCACTCAAATTATTATGTTAAAAAAAGAACTTTTGCTATCAAGAAGCATGAGAGGGACCTAAGAGAGAGAGAGTTGAGGAGATCTTTGGGAGAGAAAAGAGGGAGAGTTCTTGTGAGGGGGAGTTATGAGAACTTCACAAGATTTCTTAAAATAAGATTCTTTTTGGTGTTCTTCATGCTTCTGCCTTGATCTTTTGAAGGCTCCTGGAAGACATTTTTTAGCACTAGGTCCATGATTCTCTACCATCTCCAGGATGGAGAAGAAGGATTTGTGGTTCTCTATCATCACCTGGAGGGTATAAAAGATTCAAGGTTTTCTTTCATCATCGAGAGGGTGTAAAAGCTTTTGGTTCTTCGCCACATCAGGAAGGTGAAAATGATTTTGTAAGGGCTTCTCTGCCTTAATGAGGGAGAAAAAGGAGAGACCCTACTTTTAGTGGAATACCTATAATAGAGTGTTCTAGGGAGTGTACGTAGATCAAATTTGACCAAACCAATATAAAATCGCATGTGTTCGTTCTTTTACTTTTTTGCATTTTAATTTATAAACTTTTCTATAAGTTACTCTGTGGTTGAAATTTTTTATTTGTTTTGTTACTGTAAATATATTAAATATATTTTCTTTTAGATTCCTTGCTAAAAACTTATAATTTTAATTTTTTAAAAAGTATAAAAATATTTTCTTTTTGCTTAATGATGTTTTTTAATTACCAATTCTCCTCCTCTCTTGAATAGTCTCAGGATAGTTCTTAGAGGTTTAACAATCTTAGCAAACTTTGAAATGATATCAGAGAAGGATTCAAAAAGTAAGTTTTAAATAACTTTTGAAAATTAATCAATGGCTAACTTTGAAAATCAAAATAATGTACAAGGATATTCAATCACACGACCACCTTTATTTGTTACATTCCTTTTTGACATAAAATATAGAGATTTAGCCCAATTGAATGCTAAATGTTTAAACTATTTTTCTATACACTAAAATTTGAAGATTATATACATTCTTCTACATACATAATTGGTAAAGAAATTTGGGATGAACTCTACATAACTTATGAAGGAAAATATGATGTAAAAAAATCTAGGTTTAATATTCTGCTCCATGACTATGAACTTTTTTTCATGAAATATAGTGAATCAATTTCTGAAATGTATACTAGATTCACTCAAATTGTTACTTTCCTTCATGAATTAGGAAGAGAACTTACTAACTATAAAACTTTTAACAAGATCTTGCATTGCCTATCTACTTCCTATGATGTAAAAATTATAATTATTACTGAATTTAAGGATTTGAATGTTTAGTCCATTAATAACTTACTTGGATCACTCATTGCCTATGAGCAAGGAGTGAGTCAAAGACAACTTGATGTAGGAGAAAAGAGAAAGGAGATGATTATAACATTAAAGGCTAATGATTCTGATAATAATAATTTTTTACTTGAAGAAGATGATGATGTAGCGCTGATGATGTGGAAATTCAAGAGCTTTTGAAAGAAAAAGAAAAAAAAAACATCGTTAGCAATGGAATAAAGGAAAATCTAATTAAAATTCTAAAACTTCTCCTAAATGTCATCTATTTTGAATACAGGATGACATGGCACATGAAGACTAATTTCCCAAATCTTAAAGCTCACCCAATCAAGAAAAAGGGTAAAGAAAAAGCTAAGTTTAAGAAGGACAAGCAATGGACTAAAAAGGCTTTTCAGGCAGACTCTACTTTAGACTAATCTGAGATATAAGCCAAAAAGGAGGTAACCAACGTGTGCTTAATGGAAGATAACCATCTTGATCATTCTGATCAAGAGGAGGTATGTGATCTTTCCTATGATGAACTATTTGAAGTTTCTAAAAAAGTTCATAATGCATATAGGAAGCTGAAGAAAATGTATGCAAGCCTCAATTCTGATTTCTCAATTTTTTTAAAAGATCATGAACGCCTTAGGAAAGATCATTTAATTTTAGATAATAATCATATGTCTTTATGAGAAAAATTAAATCTTTTAAAAAAGAAGCATCTTGATTTAACTATTGAACATGACTCCTTGAAAGTATCGCATGTTGATATATAAAGTTTATTTAAATAATTAATAGCATGCTTAGATGAAGCCGATGATAGGACGCATGCATTGAAAATTGAAAATTCAATTCTTGAAAGTGGAAACAAATTCTTACAATTCAAATTAAATGCTTTCAAAGAAAATAAAACATCACCTACACTTGCACTGTTACATAATCCATCACCATATCATGCATTATTCAATCCTATGAAGAGGCACCATAACCCATATAGATTAGTAAATCCTTATCCTGGTATTAATTTTTTCTTGTGGTATGCTAGGACATATCTCCCACACTTGCACTATCCACTGTAGAACAAATTTTTTATGGAGACCAAAATTACATATACCACAGCATAGTATGCATGCATCTCATTCTTTAATTCATAAGTTGGAACACAAACTTGTTTGGGTTCCTAAATCTAACTTCCGATAAATTTTAGGGATGCTCTCACAAATGGCCTCATGAGAGCATGTGATATCTAAAAAGTGAATGTTAAAGGCACATGACTAGATATGTAAACCAATTAATTTTGCTATAGGCTATGGCGAGAGGCAAGAAGAAACTTGGCGATAACACCACCATGAGAGTGGTGGGCTTAGGTATAATTGGCAACTCAAAAAATTTCCTTATTGGAAATTTTTTTCTGGTAGATGGCATAAAACATAATCTGCTTATCATAAACCAGCTCTGTGATAAAGGCTTCAGCATTAAATTTTTATCTACCTACTACATTATAAGCTTAAATGGAAATATTATGATGCAAGGAAAAAAATTCAATAATATTTACATGCATGATTTAAACTGTGTTAAACCTATTAACTCTCTTTACCTAAAAAATTTTGTTGATGAATCCTAGTTGTGATACATAAGACTTTGGCATACAAGCATAAAAAATCTTAGAAACATCAACCAAAAAAACTTAGTGAGAGGCATACCCAAATTAGAATTCACTATGGACCACCTGTGTGTTCCTATTAGTTAGAAAAATAAGTTAAATCCTCTTATATTAAAGTTGATTTGTCTAAGAAAGAACCTTTTTTATATGAGGATAGTTTGGCTGTTAAACTGTATGAGCCTAACGTGAATATTAACTCGAACAAGCTTTAGTGTTCGATTGTGGTGAAGGCGTATGGTACATTCATTCCAATTCAGGTGATTGTGGATGAATTGTGATGTCAATGGTCATAGTTTGGAAAGTTTCATTTGATAGTTCTTTGTTCTAGATGGGTGCTATGTTCATTTTTTTCAAATGAAGCTATGAAGAATGTCTTATCCAGTGGTCCCTGGTTTGTAAAGGGCCACATTGTAGGTCTTGACAAATGGAGCTCGAGCTTCTCACTGGATTCCTTAAAGAGCATGTCATCTTGGGTGAGAATGCCTAACCTTCTACTAAATTGTTGGATGAAATCAATGTATTAAGGATTGCTTCTTTGATTAGAACTCTTCTCCTTATAGATGGTGATATGTTTCCATGGGGGAGAAGGGAATTTGCAAGAGTATACATTCAGGTAGAGCTTGACAAACAACTACCTTTGGGTGTTTGGGTGGAAGGGCTGAATGCACAATTCTTTCAAAGAGTTGAATATAAGAAGATCTCATTATTCTATTTCAAATGCGAAAAGGTTGGGCATTTAAGTGATGCTTATGGTTTAAAGGTGGGGATAGGAGGGAAGGAGGATAAGGGGAAGCAAGATGGAATTGAGAATGTTCATGTCAAAGATCAGATGAAGACTAACTCTAATGACTCATCTTATGGGACTTGGATGTTGGTGAATCATAGAAGAAGAAGCAAAAGGAATATGGGAACATGGAATATGGTGAATTTTCCAAAATCTAAAACTGTTTTCAAAGTTTGTGTACCTGAAGTGTCTCCTCGCGATCCTGAAAAAAATTCAAAATGTAGCTGGTGAAGAACTAATGAAAGAAATGGAATTGGCTCTAGCATGACTAGTTGAGCAAGGTGACGATAATCAGGTTATTTTGGAAGTTAATGTTATTCCAAAATCAATGGCTGAAATTTTTTCTGATAAGGGGGGATGCATCATTTAGTTTGGATAAAAATTTATGTTCTTCTCACAATGTTGTTTCTAATGAATATAATAGCTTTAAAATTATTGGGTATCTATGTGAAGAAGAGGTTGATGTTGATGAAACTTTTGGTCTATTATAGAAGACGTGGAAGAAGGTGAATTGGTTTATATAGGGACTTTAGTCAAAGCTCCACAAGACTCTTCTTTATCTATTCTTGTTGAGGAGGTTGATATGGAAATCAAAATAGATGGCTAAAGAGGTTTGGGTGTTGCTATTTTTGGAGGTGATAAACCAAAACTTCATAAAGAGCTTAGGTCACTTGGACCTTTAAATTCATCTTCTAGGCTTAAAAAGGTAAGTGTGTTGAACAAAAAGAGGAGTGAGGGTCCTTCCCTCTTATTGGCTAAATGAGATCCTTAGCTTTTTGGAACTGTAGGGGGGCTAACAAAAGAGAAGCCTCCTTGTATTTGAAAGATTTCGTTAAAGATTGAGATATTTTGTTTGTGGGAATTATTAAAACTAAAATCTCTTCTATTGGTATATATGATTTTAATAAATTCATGGGAGTTGATTGGGATTTCTTTCTCTTTCCTTCTATTGGGATGTTAGGTGGTATTTTGGTGATTTGGATGACTGATTTGTCTTCTTTTATTTTATTGGAATCTTCAGCTCAATGTGTTATTTGGGAGCTAAGAATTGCTAATAAAGGTAAATGGGTGGTCTCTACTATTTATGGTAGTAAGGATTGGTAATCAGGTTATTGTAGGCTCCACCCATTCCTCCAGATTTGTATTTTGTACTCCTTGGGTAATCTCACCTACTTCTTCAATGTTTCGAGGCTCTACCCTCTTCTCCAAATTATCAACTTCTTGGGTAATCTCTCCAACTTCATCTTCTTCCTCAACTCTAGAATTCTTAGGATCAGATTTATCAAACACTACATGAGTAGTCTCCTCCACCACCAATATCCTCTTGTTAAACACCCTACAGAATTTCCCCACACTTGAATATCCTAATAACACTCCATCAGATTTTGGGTCAAATTTTCCTAAGGGTGACTTCCCATTATTAAGAATGAAAACCTTACAACCAAAGCTATGGATGTGGGAAAGGTTTGGTGTCCTACCCTTAATGATCTCATAGGATGTATTATGTAGTCTAGCTCTAACATTTACCCTATTCAACACATAATAAGCTATATTTATCACTTCAGCCAAAAAGTATTTTGGAAGTTAATACTCAGCAAGCATGGCTGTAGTGGTCTTAATTAAAGTCATGTTCTTCCTTTCAGCTATCTCATTCTGCTGAGGGGTCCTAGGAGCTAAGACGTTATGGTTAATCCTTTTATCCTCACAAAAGTCTCCAAATCTCTCATTTTCAAACTCTCCTCTATAGAAGCTATGGATGGTCAAGATTTCACAACCTAACTTTTTTTAAATCCAAATAGAGAAGGCTCTATACTCATCAAAAGACTCACTCTTATGTAATAGAAATTTAATCCAAGTGAACCGCGAGTAGTCATCGATAATCACAAATCCATAAACTTTTCCCCCTAAGCTAGCAGTGCTAATGGGTCCAAACAAAACCATGTGAAGGACTTCTAAAGGTCTAGAAGTGCTAATGTCATTAATGGAATGGAAAGAGGATTAGACTTGCTTCCATGGTTCATAGGCATCACACAGGTGGACTTTAGTGAACTTAAGCTTAGGAGCACCTCTAACTAGGTCTTTTTGGGTCACTTTGTAGAGAGAGTTGCTATTTACATGTTTCATATTCTCGCAACTTGTATTATTTTGATGATTTCAAATATTATTGTTTTTATATATCTCCTAGCACTTTTTGGAAGTTTTATTTTTGTTTTGCTCTAGTGTGTACTAACATTTCAGGAAAATCAAGGTCCAGGACGAATTTTAATTTTCGTACCGGGATGAAACTCTCGGGATTCTCACTCGCAATGTTCGTCCAGATGAAAAATAAATTTCTTACTGGGACAAAACTCTCTGTATGAGTTCGTACAGGACGAAATTAATTTTAGTACCGGGATAAAACTATCTTTATGAGTTCGTACATGACAAAATTAATTTTTGTACCGGGACGAAACTCTTTGTATGAGATCGTACAGGATGAAATATATTTTCATCCCTGGATGAACCTCTCTGTTTAAAATCATCCCAGGACGAAACCTATTCGTCCCAAGACGAACTGAAACGACGTAAGTCAGTTGGTTACGTCCTGCAGAATTTTTGGAAACCGACCTATGAAATAACTGTTTTGTACCGGACGAACATAGTTCGTACGGGACGATGAGCGTGTACGAACATAGTTCGTACCAATTTACATTAGGTTCATTTCCGGCACTTTAAGTAAAATCGTCCAGGACGATCCACAATCGAACGGGACGATCCACTACGTACAGAATTGAAAACTTACAGTTTTAGGGCAGTTTTTCTTGTCTTTTATATATATAGTTCAAATTAGACTGCCACCCAATATTTTTGCCATTTGATCTTCGTGTCTATTGAAAGAAAAGTAAAGGAGAGAGTGTGAGAGAGCATTCAAAGGAGGTTTCCTACCACTGGAGCGTGAAGGCTTCACTTGGTGTTCAAAGGTAAGAATCTCTACTTGTGAATTGGGATTACTTCACTCTTTTCTTTCTTCTTCCTATATTTCTTGTGAGAAGATATGTTAAGGAGATCCGGTTCTCTACCGACACTAGGAGAGTGTGAACAGCCGAAGGGTTCTCTGCTGACACTAGGAGAGTGTGAACAGCCGAAAGGGTTCTCTGCCCACACTTGGAGAGTGTGAACAGCCAAAGGGTTCTCTGCCCACACTAGGAGAGTGTTAAAGGACGGTCGGTTCTCTGCCAATACTGTGGATTATGTAAAAGGATGACGGTTCTCTGCCGCACCGTGTAGTGGTGAAAAGAGTGTTTTTAAAGGCTTCAAAGCCTTACTGTGGGAGCAAAAGGAGAGACACTATTCGTATTTGTGCAATACTCAGAGGGTGCCTCTGGGGAGTGGATGTAGGTCTAGTTTTAGACC
>NW_021320099.1:114817-140043 GCF_001605985.2 Dendrobium catenatum
TAGTGGTGAAAAGAGTGTTTGTAAAGGCTTCTCCGCCTTGCTGTGGGAGAAAAAGGAGAGATACTATCGGTATTTGTGCAATACTCAGACGGTGCCTCTGGGGAGTGGATGTACGTCTGGTTTAGACTGAACTACTATAAATCTTGTGTCATTTATTTTACTTCTTTTTATTTTCCGCATTTTTCTTTTGTTTTAAAATTTTTTGTGGTTGAAAAACTTTTCTATAAAATTTCATTAAAAGTTTAATTTCGGTTCCACTAAAATCTTAAAAACAATTCCCCCCCCCCCCCCCTCTTGGTAGCCTTGGGACATTAACTTAGGTTTAACAACCTATTCACTACACTCAACACACTTTCCTAAGGGTTTTCATACCGACATGATAGAACCTCCTATGCCACAACCAAGACTCATCAATAATAGTTTTTAATCAAAATGAACCACCACATTCGATGTTATTTAAATCAAGCATGAAAATGCTGTTAATGTGCTTTCCCTACAATACAGTGTTAATATTTAAGCTAATAATGCATGTATTTACCAAAAAAATTATGATGAAGCCTTTATCACATAGCTTACTGATGCTTTGCAAGTTGTGTTTCAGTCCATCTACAAGCAAAACATTTTCAATCATAAGGTTCTTGGAGTTTTTGATTATACATGTGCCCACCACTTTCCTGGTGGTATTATCTCCAAGAGTGGCATTGCCTCCAGCCCTGACCTCCAATGATATGAATTGATCGGTGTCTCCAGTCATGTGTCGTGAGCATCCTCTATCCAGGTACCACATGCGCTCATAAGGTCTTTTATGAGAGTACACCTATAAAATTATCAAATTTTAGATTTAGGAACCCAAACAAGTTTGGGTCCCTTCTTATGGAAAAAAGAATACAATGCATATGTGTTATGCTATGAATCATGCAATTTGGGTCTCCACACCTAATATGTACTACAGTGAACAGTGAAAGTGTGTGAAATACATCCTAACATGCCACATAAAAAACATCAAACACCAGGAAAAGGGTTTACTAATATACTCAAGTGGTGATACTTCTTCTTAAAGTTATGTGATGCATACAATGATGGTTATCATTTTCAAATGCTTTAAGTTTTTTTTTTCATTCCTTTATTTTCATATTCATAAGCTCTCAGTTCCACTTTTAACCGATGTTCATTATTATCTATCTCCCATGCAAGTTCCTCTAATTTTTTAAACTTTTTTCTAACTCAATATATGATGACTTTAAGGAATCATGGGCGTCAAATAATTCAATATGCTTCTTATTTAATGCATCAAACTCATCAAATAATGATATGTGATTGCCATCAAGTGTAGAGTGATCTTTAAACAATACTTCATGCTCCATTTATAAATTTAAATTTTCTAATTTTAAGCTAGCATGCAATTTCTTAAGTTTCATATATAATGCATGAATTTATTTAGAAATTTTAAGTAATTGATTATAGGTTAGTTCACATACCTCTTCTTAGTTAGACTGACCAAGATGATCATCAACCATCAAGCACAAGTTTGTTGTCTCCTCTTCAGCTTCAATCTTAGAGGAACCAGATGTAGAATCCACCCAGAATGACTTTTGGAACCACTTCTTATCCTTCGTAAACTTGAGTTTCTTCTCACCCTTCTCCTTGCTTGGGTGAGCGTTATATGTAGGACAATCAGCTTTAACATGTCACAGCTTCCTGCATTAAAAAAAAAATCATATCAGTATAAATTTTAAAATTCTAGCTACCCTTAACTTTATTCCTCTTCTGATGATGATTTTGCTTCTTTCGTAAAAAGTTTTTGAATTTCCTAATGATTAAGGCGACATCATCACTTTCAAACCCGAAATACTTAATGCCCGTATCATTGTCCTTTAGTGCCACAGTTTTCTTCTTCTTTTTCTCACATGTATCAAGTTACCTTTGGTTCACTCCTTGCTCGTAAGCAAGCAGTGATCCAAGTAAATTATCAATAGAATAAGTATTTAAATCTTTCGATTAGGTGATAGCAGTTATCTTAGCATCAAAGGAAAAGGGTAAATATCTCAAAATTTTATTAGATTTTTTAGTGTTAGTGTGTTCTCTTCTTAAGGCATGTAATAAAGTAACAATTTGAGTAAACCTAGTATACATTTTAGAAATTTATTCACTAGGTTTCATGTAAAAAATTTTGTAGTCATGATGTAAGATATTCAATCTAGATTGCTTAACTTCATTTATTCCTTCATAAGTAATACACAATCTATCACATATTTTTGTACAAGTAGTACAAGTTAAGACACACATTAAATCTTTCAATTTCAAAGCATAGAAAAAATAGTTTAAATATTTTGCATTAAGTTGTGCTAAATCCCTATCATCAAAAGTTTATTTAATAAAAGGAATTTTAGTTTTTATGTCATTGATTTCACGAGTTGGTGGTGAATATCCATCCTTAACAAGCATCCACATGCGATAGTTAATTGATTATAAAAATATAAACATGTGAGTTTTCCGAAAATCAAAAGGTACGTTATCAAACAAAGGTGGCTGGGTAATAGAATATCCTTCCACAATATTATGATTATCAAAGTTAGCCATGGATCAAAATTTAAAAGTTTTCAAAAACTCAATTTTATGAATCTCACTGTGATATCACTTGAAAGTTCATCAGGGATATTAAGCCCTTATGAACTAGCCCGAGGCTAACCAAGAGGAAGAGGGTGAATTGGTGTTTTAAAATTTCTCAATTAAAATTCACAATCACAACTAAACAATCACCACAAAAATAAAGTGCAAAAATTAAATACAAAAAAATGTAATAACAAAAATACACCAAATTTTATAGTGGTTCGGTCAACTTGACCTACATCCACTCCCCAGAGCCTCTCCTCTGGGTATTACACTAAACTCAGTATCTCTCCTTTTTCCCCCGCAGCAAGGTGGAAAAGCCCATACAAAACTCCATTCCATCGACCCAGGTGAGGCAAAGAACCTAACTCATTTTGCTTCCTCCTGAAGTAGGCAGAGAACCCGACTCCTTTTGCTTCCTCATAAAGTAGGTAGAGAATCTCGATTAATGTCTGAAGTAGACCGCTCTGAAACCTTCAAGGAACATGGGATGATGACCTGATAAGATGACTCGGATCCTTGCTTGGAGCAACCTTTATAAAACCCCTTACAAACTCCCCCTCACAAGATCCTCACTCTCTCTCTTCCTTGCTCTCCCTCTCCTTTAGACTCTCTCAGGTCAGGAAAATAACAAAAGATGCTCTCTTGAGTAAATAAGAGGTCTTATAAAGAAGGGCTTCAAATTTACCCTAAATTGTAATAAATTGACAAATATCATCAAGGGCGATCAATGGATCATTTTATACAATCAGTACAAATTCAGCTCAATCAGTTAGGATGATTTGGGAGAGTCTGGATGATTAGAAGGTTTCTTTTTTTTTATCATCCAGGATGATAGTACATCATCCTGTATGATTAGTTCAATGCATCGAGTATCGTCCAGACAATTACTCTGTTTGGCTAGACTTTACCTAGCTTGGATGATAAAAAAATAACTGATCGTCCCAGATGATTTCATGATTGTCCTAGCCGATTAGTTTAAAATGTCAAATATCATCTAGGATATCACCCCAGTTACATGTTTGGGCGATGAAAAAATAACTGATCGTTAATGAAAATTTATGGATCGTCTTGTATGATTAGTACAAAATATCAAATATCATCCAAAACATCACCCTAGTCGTCTAGGAAGAAACTATGGTTTGTTTAACTGATCATCCTGGATTATCCTATGATTATCCAGGATGATATGATCAAGCAAGCAAATCTTAATTGATTTCCTTAATTATCTGACTAATTTAGACATAATTGTAATGCATCGTCCAGGATTATGTCTTGGATGATGTCCAAAAATAAAATATACCTAAAAGAGTTGGTGGCTAATTCTTTTTTAGTTGAGCCTATAGCCAGGATGATGCTAATATCATCCAGGACGATTGGATTAATTTTGGCTTCCTTAACTAGGATGCCCTAATTAGGGTATCTATTTTTAACTGGCTTGATTTGCAATTTGATCTTGTGGACCTAAAACGTTAGTAGGCAAGGCAGTCGTACAAAAATAGAAGTGCGAGAAATATTTGCTATCATCAAAATTATCATTGTCAAAATCTTATAAAGGAGGAGTTGGAGGTGTAATCCAAGATTGTAGAGGAAGATTTCTCCTAGACTATGGAATCACTTGTATTCATTGGGGCATTTTATATCTTGAGCTATTGGTGGTTCATATGCTTAAAGAAATAAAAAATATTGGATGGAAGGATATAAAGGCATAATCATTGAATTGGAAAACACCAACATAATTAGATTTTTAAAAAATCTAAGAGGTAATTAGAAGGATGAGTTTAATTTCTTAAAAGATTTCAATTTTGTTATTTTTAATTGGGTTAATAGAGGATGTAATAAATTAGCAAACTTATGTGCTAATTATGCTCTCTTAAGCAATTTTTTGTGTTGGGATGGATTAGATTTGGATAAGATTACACCTATCTTTAATTAAATGTAATAGCTTTTTATTTTATTAATACAATTTATTTTCTTTCTCAAAAAAAAAAAATAATCCAAATTCGCAATAGGAATTATGGGAGTCTGTGGAGTTGCATTCTAATTTGGATTTGCATTCAGTAGTAGGGGGGACTTAAACTACATCTTGTCCCAGGAAGATAAAAGGGATGGGAAAATTTTTTCATCTTCCTAAGGATGGCTAGAAATGATAAACTTCATTAATAACAATGATTTGCAGGATGCGGGGGTTATTGGTCCCAAATACTCTTGGTGCAATAATAAGAAGGGTAATGCTCACATTCTTGAAAGGCTTGATAGATGCTTACTTAACTCAAAGTCATTAGAAGTGGTTTCTCATGCTTTTGTTAGGCATTTGGTGAGGGTCACTTCTGATTATTGCTCCATTGTTTTGAAGATATTCCCTCACGAGTATTGCCATAATAAATTTTTGAGATTTGAAGATGTCTGGCTATCTAATCTGGCGTTAGCAGTCATTGTGAGCAAATCATGGAAAAAGTTTGCTTGCGAAGATGCCATGGAAGACCTCAACAAGAATTTCAATAGATGTCTTAGAGCTTTGCATTTTTGGAGCAAAGCTAAACACATGGATTTATTAGAACTCAAAGAAAATCTAAAACAGGAAATTGGAGAACTACAGCTGGAAGAATCAATAGGACTTAATTTTTCAGAGGAGAAACTTTTATTGTTAAGATCCAAATTAATGATTTGAACTTCACTCTTTCCCGTTTGAATACATGGTGGGGACAAAGAGCTAAGGTGAAATGGCTAGGTGAAGGTTATGTTAATTCTAACTTTTTCCATGCTTTTGCAAATGGGAGAAGAAATGGCAATGTTATTAATCAAGTGAAAAATAATGAGAGAATTCTAGTGGAGGATCCTACGGCCATTACAGATATTTTTTTCAATTTCTTTAGCAATAAATGGAGATATAGAGATTATTGTTTGAAGGATTGGCCTTCTTCACCGAGTACCTTAAGCTAAGAGGATCGTGATCATCTTAATAATGACTTCTCATTTGAGGAGGTGGAAATGGTGGTGAGAAGCCTTGGTTTGAATATTTCTCCTAGGTTTGATGGAATTTTGTATTCATTCATCAAAGCTTATTGGAAGGTGATTGGTAAAGATGTTTGGCAAGCTATTCTTCTTTTCTTATCCTCAAGTAAGATGTGCTCTAAGTGGAAGGAGGCCCTCGTAGTTCTCATTCCAAAAGTTAGTAACCCCCCACTTTCCTCCAACATCCGGTCTATTAGTCTTTGCATGTCAATCTATAAGATTGTTGCAAAGATTTTGTTAAACAGATTGTTAAAAGTTATTAATGGTTTAGTTTTTTATGTTCAATTGGCTTTTGTCAAAGGAAGGTCTTTATTGGATCATATCCTCCTTGCAAGGGAACTCTTCTACAAATTTAGATTTTCTAAATCTAAAAGAGGTTTGGCTGCTATTAAGGTTGACATGGAACAAACATATGATAGTATGGCGTGGGATACTCTTAGACATGTGTTAGAGTATTTTGGATTTCCACTAAAAATTTTTGAACTATTGATGGAGTGTGTGGTGTATCCTTCTTTTGCGGTCCAAGTGAATGGAATTGGTTTAGAATGGATTAAGGGAAAGAGTGGATTTAGACAAGGTTATCCGTTTTCATCTTACCTGTTCATTTTGTGTTCTCGACTTTTAACTGATTCTTTTGTGTTGAAGGGGAGTAAGTTGGGGATTAAAACTGCACAGTTGGCTCCTAAGATTTCTCATCTTATGTTTTCCGATGACATCCTCAATTCTCAGAAGCTATGATTGGGTATATGAAAAAAGTTAAAATACTCATTAATGATTATTGCTGTCGGACGGGTCTGTAAATCAACACAGAAATATTAGCTATCCTATTTTGGAAATCATTGGATCGAAGTTTGAGAAAGTGTATTTATAATGTGATGGGATTTGAGGTAAATGAGATGAATTATTTGGGTATCAATATGGCTTTGAGGAGGTTGACTTAATCTCATTTCTTTAATATTATAGAGAAAGCTATGTCTAAATTGGATGTGTGGGGAAAGAAGTTCATCTCATTTCCAGGAAGGTTGGTGCTAATTAAATATGTAATCCTTTCCATCCCTTTGTTCTACTCTTCCCATTTTTTGGTTCCTTTAAGAATTTTAAGGGAATTTGACAAGATGTGTAGGGAATTTCTATGTAATAAGAAAGATGGAAATCATGATATTTATTATGTAGCATGGGAGGATCTTTGCAAACAAATGTGTGATGGAGGCCGTGGAATTCATTCTTCGGTTGCTACAGTGGGTCCACTGAGAGCTAAATTTGCTTGGAGATTCTTAAATAATCCTGGTTCTTTACTCAATAAATCTTTATCTGATAGATATGGTAGAGATATTATGTGTGCTAATGTAAAGAGAAATACTTCATCAACCTGGAAAATCTTAATCAGCGGAGCTAAAGCTCTCAAGCCTATATTGAGATACAAGATTAATGTAGGGAATTCTATTAACTTACTAAAGAATATTTGGGTTTTAGATAGAATTCTGGATAGATGGTCGACGTTCATTGCTATGGTGGAGTGTGACTTTCCTACCTTGGATAATTTAATTTCGGATGGCTTCTAGAACTAGGCCGAGTTACATAAATTCTTTGGTATATAGCTGGTTGATGCCATTCTTTAAATAAACATATATCCATATATGATACATGATGAATTAGAATTAATCAACAATTTTTTTGGGAAAATGATAGCTGGTTTGGCTATGCATTCTTCAGAGAGTAATTCTGATCATTGGAACTTGCTAATAAAATTGAGCTTCATCCATGTGTAGACTGCTTTTGGTGGCATATGTTGAGGGAAGCAATCCCATCTATAAATTTTTTTATGTATATAAGGTTGTTAAACTTTAATCATTTTCCCAGAGGGTGTTCTTCTGTGGAAAATTCAAAGCATGTTTCAATCAAATGTTCTAATTTAATTCAAGCCATAGCATTGGTGAATAGATGGGCCTTCTCCATTCCTGAGTTCTCTTCCTTAATGGACTACAAGGTGAACTTGAAAACTATATCAAAGATTAATCCGTTCATTGCAAATTTGTATTGCTCGTTAGTGTTCTTTTCTTGGAAAAGTAAAAAAAAAATTGTGCATGAAGGTCATGAGCTCAGATTAGCATTTGTGGTGTCTAATGCTATTAGCGTTGCATCTATTTCATTGAAATTTAATCTCTTTTTGGACCACTGGGGTGTTAATCGGCCTTTAAAGATGAATTCCTTTTTTTGGCACCCCCCCTCCATCCAAATGGATTAAAGTTGACATTGATGCAACTTTGTTAAGTTCTAATGAAGCTGGAATTGGAGGTGTTTTTAGAGACCATAAGATTATTGATGGCATTTGGTTTATGTTGCTTAAGTTAAAATATAACCTAGTTGGAGATGTTGGCAATTCGTTCATTGAAGAATGATGATGCCAAATAATGAGTGTTTTGGAACTGCTTTTCATTGATTATTATTTTATTTGTTATTTTCCTTGAGCACTAACATTTTAGGAAGATCACAAGTGACTCAGGAAGAAAGGAAGAGAGGGGAAAATCTTCTGTTTGGAGATGTAATTGACTATAGAGGCTTACCTCTATAGGAATCCAAAATCCTAGTATAAAATAAACCCAATCTTAGTTCGCTAAGAGAGGGGAAAATCTTCAAGATGTCAACTTATGCTAATCCTAGTTTAATTTCTAATTTAAATTGATAGGAAAATGTGAATTATATCCTTTAGGGTAATTTGTACATTCTCTGTGTCAAATTTGAAAATAAAAATAAGTTATTTTTTCCCTCAAATTGATAATATAGTGTTATCTTATTTTTCTAGGTAATTAACACTAATTATATACATTTTACTAAATAAACATTAAATATTAAATCGATGGTACAATCATTATATAGTTATTTTTTTTTCCATAAAAGGCTCTTTCCATTTACTCAGAATAACTATCTCCTTAACTCTTACAATTAACTCGACAAACACTACCCGATGGATAGAAGATTCAATAATTTCCTTTCCCCTTGAAGGTAGGGAAGGACAACTCTGCTACTTAAGTTCCCATGGTCTATTAAAGACAAACACCATGGAGCTCGTTCCAATATTAACATCCTTACTCTTCTTTGAGGGGGCCTCTTGATGTGCTTTAGAATAAACATAAGATATTTTTTCCTGTGGCCTCATAGCCATCAATGTAGTCATCTTCAGAGACTCAAGGACCATTAGAAAAAAGCAACCTACAACCTTTCCTATAAGGACATACATAGAATCAGAAAAATTTAATGACTTCATCTTATGAAGATAAGAGAGTTACTTAACCTTGAAGTTCTTGAAAATATTCTTGTAGGTGACATGAGGCTGAACAATCAATGGTTCTTTCTTTACTTGCATTAGTACCAACTTTTCTTCTAAGAATAATTTCAGAAGAATCAACTTCTTTTTCCTCAGCTCAATTGGATCAGTTGGCAAACTCCATCTAGGTACACTCAACATAATAAAAAAAAAATTCCTTCTAATCTTGCAACTTATTCGCCAAGTCCATGATTTTGTCGAACAGATGTGAGAATTGGATGAAGCATTCTTAGGATGACTTTGCCATAATTTCATGCCTAAATAAGTTCAGCGAACATGGAAAATTGTACCCCCGAAAAAAAAAAAAAAAGCAAATGATATTACCATCGCCATAGATTTTGGCAATAGTTGAGCATGAACCACTCCATATCAAAAATTTCCTCCATCTCAGTATAAAAAAAAAAATTGATACCCCAATGATAAATGATCTATGTGAATGACCAATTCCATCTCTAGTACAGAGTTAATGCACTCATCATATTTCACTGACCTCATAAAATAGTCAGCATGGGAAAAGATAAAATATTAAAATACATACTCAACATATTCTTCCGTAAAGTGTGTTGTAGGTAAACTCTTCTTACAAAAGAACGTACTCGTACATTTTCATAGGACAGACATAACCTTGGAAGAATTCAATGAACAAAATAAATAGAAGAAACAAAGCAAGGACCCGATCCTCAAATCTCTACCTCTCATATTTATAGTCCAAACCTAGAATACGACATTCCAAACATCTTAAATCAAATTTAATGCAAAGGATCTCACCATTCCATCTCATCATTATAAGATTCAAAGAGCCATATCACATTTGTTTTTAATTGCCACATCAATAATCTTTAGAATCAATTGCATACCTTTTGCCTCATTCTATTAGATGGAGTTTCAATTTTTTTTTCTTTTTCTTTTTGTAGGTTATTTTTAGGAAGCAAAGAGTTTAGTTTATGAATAAAGATGTTTCTCCCAAGCTCATAGATATATATAGTGATGGGAAAAAGGAAAACTAAATTAGCCCATATAACACTACGCAAGGTATGCTCTAACACAAGATTTTCTCCATACTTGGCCCCAATCCACCCATTTTATCAAGGTACTCAATGATGTATTTATCCCCCTTATGAAATCCCTCCATCTAGTTTATGAGACTCCACATAACCACCATATGATCTTTTAGAAAATCCACAACTTCTCTTAGATTGATGTCACTAGTGGCAATAACTTCCTATCCACTAACATTGGACTCACTTGCATCTTTGTACTTAACTACTTACTCAAAGGCCACCAACATTCCAATAATGTCATCCATTGAAATTCACTCTAGGGAAGGCGAGGTTAGTGTAAAAGGCATACAAGAGGGAAGTTAGCTGCTACTCAAGAATCTTATTCACAATACACTCCATAGTAACCTCTTCGATAACCTTCTCAGGAATAGTCATAGGATAATTAGCAACTACATTTTTCTTTGGAGCACTTTCCTACTTTATAGTAGCTTGGCCCATGCATTATGGTGTGCTATTTCATCCAAATTCATTCAAGTTTACTAGTTGTGCCTCCTATAGCTGGACCAAAGGGAGTGATCATCTCCTACATCCTTGTAGTAGGATTAGATGACTAACCATCCTCAATGATGACTAAATATCTAGCATCATCATGCATTTTATTCAATAAAAAAATAATAAGCTTTATTTAGTATGTTGATACTCAGATCTCCTCTCTAACAATGACCTTACTTGGTATAGTCTCTTCAATATTTGAGGTCTCTAGACTAAAGGCATCATGTGCTCTCTTAAAGTAAATTTTCCTAGAAGCCTGAATGCCCAAAAGAGAGGAAAGTTCCATCTCATAAAATTTTCTCAATACTATCAAGTTTTAAATAAAAGTAAGTATTTGCTCGAATTGAAGATAGTTTTTAGATAAAACCCTATTGATGGGACTATTCAGTAGGATTCATGATAGTAAATTCACATTTACTCACATTATTTTCTATGATTTATGATTCATTTATCTAACATTCTAAATATCTAATATTTTATGATTCATTTATATCCCATGATTGCTTATGGAGGTACCTCCTTGCAAGTAGCTTATAGGTTATGTTTGGGTCATGCAGAAGGAGACTCACTCTTCCTTTAGGGCAATCCTCTTGAGGGACTCGTACAAGAGCTTATCAATGGAACTCGATGGAACACATTCGGCCACATCCTACAGATAACTTCCTTCATCAATGGGGGTGACCACAAAAGTTCCTTTGCTAATTATACAAATCTTTATTCATCTCTGCCAAAGTTAAGTCTTTAATATAGTACCCCTTAATAGTTAAAGGAACATGTATCGTCCATGAGTCCTCCTTCATACTTAAATCACCAACAAGCTTATAGATTCACATCTATGCTCTATATTCCCGCTCTTACTTATGGGGAGACACAAGATCTATCAGATTGACCTATCCAATGGCAACATCTTCCTCTCAATCGGCATTGGCCTTGCTTATGTTCCTAGCCATAACTTTTGACTCCAAGTCCACCAACCTTACAATGAAATTTTCTCCAGGGAAGGAGAAGGTTAATATACAAGGTATATAAAAAGTAAGTTTTTTTTTTTTTTGAAAGATGCATATAGCATAGAATTTTAAAAAAAAAACTATTACAAACAAAAAAACCTAGGCATTCCTTTGAAAGAGAGAGGAAGCCACTATTAGAATTAATTTAAGCAAATAGAAGAAATTGAGAAAATAGGAAAAATCATAATGAAAGTAGGATCCTCTACTAGTCATTTTAAACCAATTGGGGTGGAGGGGATACCAAAGATTAAACAACCCAAGAGGTTGATTAGTATCCCAGAATTCCCGATTAGGTTAAAAATAAAAAATAGAGTGATGCCTAGATTCCATTAATCTTAATCCCTTTTCAAAATTCCAACAATTGCTTAAAATAAAACTAAACTAAACACAGAACAAAAAAGTAATTGAAACCCGTAAACATCCATTGAGAAGAAACCTTGAATCTTCACATCTGCATCCATTCTTTTTTTCACAATCTTCAAGCTCTTTATCCAATCCACAATCCAACCATGGATTCCTTCAGACAATTCAATGAGCATTTCTTGAAGCACATGATGAAGTGTGTCTAACACTATCATCAATACTCAACTTCTTACCTCTTAGACTCCCTTTGATTGGACCACACACATTCATATTTTTGTTGAAACTTTTCTTCATATTCCTTGTCTTGGAAGGAATAAAGAATTTCCCATCCTCTAATACGGCTTCTTTATTCTTTACGTTATTTCTCTTAGTCAAAGGAGTAAAAGACTTTTGTATTCCATCCAGAATTTCTAATTCTTTATTTTGTTCTCTGCAATTCAAACTTTTAGCCATAGAAAGTCCCTCACTAACAGAATTTTCATATACAGCTTTCTCTGACTCAAGAGCATCTGATTTGTCTACCACTTCTTGTTATGAACTTGTATAACAAGTTTGCACACCATCTCCCATTCCAGCATACTCATTATTTGGATTTATTTTTCCATCTTCTAGATGTTCTGGTTCAAATAATCTAGAATCTATATTTTGCTTTTCTATCACCGAGCAATGAGATTATGGAACTACCCTATTCTCTATGGCTGGCATACCATAATCTTCACCATCTATTCTACCCAGTTCTTCAACAAACACCTGGGATAGTAAATTGAATTTGTTCCCAGTTATTACTTCACCCAGAGCCAAACTGTCTTCTGTAGTTTTCAACTCAGCTGAAATCTGAGAATTTTCCTTGGTAACCGATAGTTCCTTCTCCAATATTACTTCTGAATTGAAGCACAGATCCTTTATTGTTGAATTTGTAATACAGTTATTTTCAATCAAATTTATTTCACATTCTATTACCTGCTGGTTGGCAAACTTGTGCCTAGCAATTTCTTTATCCTTATTCATCAAGTTTCCTACAACTTGAAAAGAATTAGTTTTGCTTTGATATTTCATATCAACTTTCATCTGTAATTGTCTCACCTTGGTTACTCTTTTGTTAAACCTTTATTCCATTTGGAATTAGCATGGACCCAAGGTCCATAATTATCTATCCTCTCCTTCTCTTGAGCCTTCTGAAGATTGCCTTGGCCTTGATTAAAGGAAGCATCAACATTACTCTTCTCCGCTATATTAGCCTTTTTACATTTGCTTATTTCATGACCAATTATGCTACAATCATAACAAAACAAAGAGATTCTTTAATATTCAACATTTTGAAAGAATCTCCCTCCCAATCCTTCCATCCAAACACCCAAGGGAAGAGGTTTGTCTAGCTCCATACGAACACAAACTCTAGCAAACTCCCTCCTTCCCCATTGAAACATTTTCCCATCCAACATTAAAGGATCACCTACCATAGAAGCAATCATAGCAACATTTTTCTCATCCTAACAATGTAGAGGAAATTGTGGCATTCTAGTCCATATAGGAGATGTTAATCCTTTCATAGAGCTTGGAGAAAACTTCATTGACCCCCTTTCCATACCCACAATCTGATCATTTACAAACAAAGGCCCACATGATAAAACTCCTTCCATAGCTTCCAATGTTTTGAATGAGCAAAAATACCAACCCATACCTAAGGTTGTAAAATGAAATTGACCATAATAAGCCCATTGTCTTCTCAACTCCCATGCCACTAAATGTGGCAGAATCTCCTTCCGAAAAACCTTAGCAACCAATGAATGCTCTAATCTTTTAGCATTCAAAACTTCATTTACTTCATCTAACATGATAACTTTCCCATCTTTAGAAACCACAACCTCTTCTCTTTTGAAATTCAACTTAATATAAGGTTTATTACTCCACGGATTACTTATCTTGTTATTAGTTTCATTTTTTCCAGATAATTCCTCCATCACTGGGCCAACTATACATTCAATGCTTTCCACATCATTTTCTGAATGATCACTCCTCTTCTTAATAGTATTATGAAAAATTTTGTCAACTGAATTCAAAGAATTCGCACTTATCTCGCTGTCATAAACAGGGATTGCATTTGAATTCCCAAATATGTTCACAAAGATTTTCATATCAGAAGATGAGGCCTCATGATCGAAGGATTTAGATGGAGAAAAGCCTTTCAGTTTCAAAAAAAATGGAGTCTTGCATCCAGCATTTAAAACAACACTTTCACCTTTGCCTTCAACATACCTCATCTCTCAAATTGAAAACTACCATTTTCAAATAAGGCAAGTTCTCCTTTCAATCTTCATTTACGATCCTCCTCAGCTTTACGAACAATTTTCGTCACCTGTTGCTCTTGCTCTGGCTTATTCTTCAAACCCATTCTGTCTACATCAGTTGCAGTTCCAATCAAAGGCGGTTATGGCCGGCGGCCATCCACCACCATGCCCCGCCTCCTTCCTCAATCTAAGGAGGAAGAAACGGGATTGAATAATTTTGAAAAAAAAAAATTTGAACTCAGAATTTTCTTTCTCTAGCGCCAAACCTGGAGCTTCTCTCTCTTCCACCTCTTGAACCAATAATGGCTTTTAATTTTGGTTGGCCACAAGGAGTTCAACCAATATAAAAAGGAAGTTAGCTTCTTTTTGAGTATCATATCTCAAATATGCTCCACAGTAACCTCTTCAATAATTTTCTCAGCAATATTAGCAGGATTATTAACAACTACATTTTTTTTATCATTCACCTCCTTCAAAGGAGCTTTACGCGTTCATTCCCATTCTTTCAAGGGGGGATGAAAATGGCTCCTCCTTTCATCCAAATGTCCTTCAACTTTACTAGTCACCCTTATCGTTCATCTCTTTTGTCCCCATAGCGGGAACGGATGAACGATCATCCTCAATATCAACTAGAACTTTAGCATCAGCATACATTCTATTGAGCAAAGAACAAACATTAATCTTTTTTTAGTTTACTAGTACTCATGCCTCCTCTCCTATAATGACCTTACTTAGTATAATTGCTTCTACATTTGAGGCTTCTAGCCAATGGTAGCTCATGGTCTCTTAAAGGGAACTTTCATGTAAGCTTGAATTCATAGAAGAGAGGAAAGATCCATCTTGTTAAATTATTCAAGGCTCACATGTTAGAAAAAAAAAGTTAGTATTTACTTAAATTGAATATAGTATTTATAGAGAAACCCAATGACAAGATCGTTAGATAAGATTAAGGGTAGTAAATTCACATTTACTCACTCTCTTTTATATGGTTTATGATTAATTTATGTGACCTTTTAGATATTCACTATTTTAATGGCTCAAATAAATCAGGGAATTAAATGTACACCCATGACTACTTGTGCAAGTACCTACTTGTAGGTATCTTATAGGTTATGTTTGGGTCTTGTGGAAGGTGACTCACTCTTCCTCTAAGGTAATCATTTGAGGGACTCACATAGGAGCTAGGAAGGAGCTTATTACTAGAGCTTGATAGACCACCTCCAACCACATATTAATACTCATACAAATTTAACTTTTTTTAACTTAAGCTCTTTAGATCAGAGCTTTTATTCCTCTTATTCTTATACTTTTAGGTAGAATAATAAGGATTTCCTTTAGATCTACTTTTCACCCTATTACTCTTATTATTTCTCTTTTTCTCTACCATTATCATCCTCACCCACATGCTCTTAAGCTTACAAGTAGTATAAACTATTGTCACGCATCATCTACCAGACATATTTAAATTCAAATAGTTGATTATTAATGATGATTTGAAATTGAAGTGGTCAACTATCTACTTTTGGGAGGAATATTATTTAGGAGGCTAGTGTTAGTAAAAGTTTTGTTAAGTTTTATACTATCATCTTTTTCTTTAAAGTTGCCTTAATTAGTTTGTGCAAGAGAATTCATATAATAAGCATGGAAAATAAAGAAAAATTCATAATGTTGTAGTGCCAAACTATGGAGCATCAAAACATTCTAGGATTAAATCTGACTCAAGATAGAGTGCAAGGCACTGCAGTATGTAATTAACCAGCACTACAGCTCCATTGAGGTGGCATAATGCCAGGTCACTCTCAACATCGCTACACCAACAAGGGCACCATAATTTCATATCACTAAAGTATTGGGGTGCAGCAGTTAATTTAATTAGTTTAAGTGAATGATATGTTGATTTAGTCAGAGCACTACAACAAAGAATTTCTTCAATGCCCAAATTTAAGTCCAAAATGAGAGTCCTATAATGTAACCATTATTAGCACCATAGTGCTTGAGTTAGTTTTAAATTTTTATATAAATAGCATGGTCAAATTATTTGGGGGTAAGGGGGACTTATCACTTGTACTCAATCTTAGGTAGGGTTCAATAGTAAGGAGAGAGTGTGTGTAAGAAAAGAAATTAGTGGTAAGTAGTCTATATTCTTCTTTGCAAATAAAATTTGGTTCCATCATTCCTTTACTTTTTAAACTCGTCTCTTCTAATTATTTTTTCAATGATGATTATTTGGTTTATTTTAATTTCCATATCAAGATAAATTTATTTTTAGATTTATGATGTGTTGAGAATACATGTTTATATAGATTAGATCTCAATCATTTAAATAGTATAATGTTATTTCTAGTTTGTTTATACTTAATTTGATGAATGTAAAGGAATTACATAAAGTTAAAATCTAGTATGATATATGTCCTCCATAGAGGTGTAGGGAATCAAATAAGGGAATCATAATGGTATTTTTCAATGCAAAGACATAAGGTGGATACAATTTTAGGATTGTTAAGGAGATAAAACCACCATAATAGAGTGCATATTTGCTAGAAACTCCGATGAACTTAACAGAGATGAGGAGCTATATAGATCTAATCTACAATATGAGATATGTAGATTAATATATGAAAACTTAAGATTCTTAACTATCATAAGTTTTAGATATTTTCATATATAATTTCATCTTTTTAATCTTTATTAATTTTCTACCATCAGCTTATTCATTTAATCATTATTGAAAGATATATTTTTTTACTAGTAGAAGTGGTAGAAAAGTGATTATTTTTGTGACAGTCCAATTTCTCATGGGATTGAGACTTAATTCATCCTTATATTACTTGATACAACACATGCACTTGTGTAGAATTCAATTGGAAACCCTAATCTAGTATAGTGTTGGGTAGTGCCAATCAGTTAGTCACTTTACTAAATTTGAAGTGCATTATAGAAGAAGAAGAAGAAAAAGAAGCTATACTTAAGGAAATACACTTGGGTAAGTGCAATAGTCATTTAAGAGGGATGATGCTTGTCCATATAATCCTAAGGAAAATATATATTTTTTTGTTTACTTTGATGAAAGACGCAACAAACTTTTTAAGATAGTGCCTTAATGTTTGAAATTTTCTCCTATGTTGTTGTAACCCTTACATACGATGCAGCACATTAATAGCCCTTGGCCTTTCACCATTTGGGGAAGATATTGGTTGTGACTATTTCCATCTTCTACCAAGTAAAAATAAAATATTTTATCGTGGATAACTATTTTACCAAGTAGATATAAGCCAAATTGCTAACCAAAACCTCCGCTTCCATGTTAAGAAACTTCATCGAGGCTTGTATAATCTATGGATATGGCATTCTTCTAACTATCATCACCAATAATGGGCCATAATTAATTAATAAGAGTTTTATGGTTCTATAACTTGTAAGGATTCAGCCCAAAGTTCATCTTGCGTCATCACCCATAAACTATTGGCCTAGTCAAAGCTACCAACTAGCTAATACTAAATCTCCTAAAGAATAAGGTAGAATGCACCAAGCCATGTGGTAGAAGTCTTTCCCTCAATCGTGTGAACTCTAAGGATGGCCCCTTCATCAATAATCAAACACACACCATATTTTCTTTCACACAACATCTAAGAAGTACTTCCTGATAAGCTCAGCCTTCATAGCCAGTGTAGGGTCACTACTACTAGTCATAAAGAAAGTAAACTTGGTTAATAGAATGTGATCAATTAGGAGGACCTATGCACGATTAAAAACTTTTTGGAGGAGCTCAGAATAAAATCCACCCTTAGCTAAGAAGAAGCCAAAAGAAGAATGGATAATTAATATAAACCCCACCTTATATAGAAGACCTTTCAATATGTCAACCTAGTTCTAAAGTAGATAGGTGCTACAATTTAGTTATTAGAACTTGACAAGCTTGTGGAGCCTATCATCTACATATTCATATAGTGAAAGAATTTATAATGATTTGGAGCATTATAATCCTCAAGATTTTCTATCCGTGAAGGGAAGTCTTCGTAATGATATTCACAATATTATGTGTTCTTTTGCCTATTTTATTTAAAGATGCAATTAAATTTTCTTTACTCTTTTACTTCTATAATTTTCTATATAAGTTGATCCTTCAAAAGTGAGCTTTTTTAAATAATAGAATATTATTAACAAATTCATGGGGAACTCAATCAAAATTTTAAAAAAAAAACTCTCATGAAAAACACACTTCTTTGATGGTTACAATGAAAACTTCTTGCCCATATAAGTTAGTCACTCAGATACTTAGGGAACTTGCATCATTGAGGATACACACATAAGAAACTCTATCTAGATGAGCTCTTAGTAATATATAGGGCAATAGCTCATTAATCCCAATATAAATGATTCCATTATAGCCATCTATGACCAACTTTAGTGATTACTAGCCATGTCCCTTACATAGGTTGAAATTAGAAAGTGAGACAAACTGCTTATAAGAGAGCTGAGGTCCCAATACACAAAGAACTATAGGAGAGCCAAACCCCCTTGGTGAAGGAAAGTTATCACCTAAGGTTAGGTCTTTTCCATATTTTGGGTCATGTTATGCTTGGGAGTATTAAGATTTTATTAAGAATGTTTGCAATATAAATAAAAGTAAATAAAAAACATGAATAAAAAGTAAAAAATCCTAGAATTCTTTTGTATTTCATTTTTGAAAAATGCATGTACAATCATG
Source organism: Dendrobium catenatum (assembly GCF_001605985.2). NCBI lineage: Eukaryota > Viridiplantae > Streptophyta > Magnoliopsida > Asparagales > Orchidaceae > Dendrobium > Dendrobium catenatum. Next base: position 133,687 of record NW_021320099.1, read on the forward strand.
CTTAGGTCATATATAAATACCTTAAAAACTATGAAATACAAGAAATATAATCACCAAGTGAACAAGCATCACTCAGTAACTAACTCACCTTCTTAAATTATTTTCCACCTCTCAAGTAAGTTGCATGAGAAATCTGATTAAAGGATCAAATGAAGAAAGAAACTCTTCCTTAAGGAAGGACTTGACCAACAATACCTAGGATGAGGACTTTCTTGGAGATTAAGAACAGACCCATTATGCTTTATGTTCAGCACCAGATTATTACTAGGTGGCATCTCTGCCAAAAAGGAGAGAAATTTAGCTTTTGATGAGAAAAATGCAATATGAAGTTGAAGCAAGGTTGGAAAGGATCGGGTGAATCGCCATGCCACTTTTTACTGCTTACTCACCATATGACTCGATAATTCAACCCTCATGATAGGTTTTTTTTCTTTTTAAAAATATAAATTTTAATCTTTTGTACTTTTTTTCTTTTTCACTCTCTTACAATAGGATGAAGCCCATGAGGATCTGGAGTACTTGGCCCTCTCCCATTTATATAGAGTTGAGTTCACTTTGGCCATAGACTTATAAACTCTATAAGTACATAATAAGTACTCACTTAAATATTAGAATTTATAGGATGGAATTGGCAAACTTCTATTAACACCAGCTCCAATTTGTTAGAGAGCCCAGAGATTTTTCTCCATCACCATCATTAATATATATCAGATGTATCCACTAAAGCAAGTAAGCATGATTACTAAGACCATAATGACATTGATAGGGAATGCTTATCCTTTCACCTAATGCCCATCGATACTTTTTTAATTCCTATCATGTTATTTTACTCTCCTATACTCAAGGTACTCACATATATAAGATGGACCCCCATGGGGAAATCATAAAGTAATTCACACTAAAATTTCACTTATAGTTCCTTAGATACCAGTCTCTAAAATGAAACACCATCAACAGCCACATCAAACTTCCTAGCAGCTACAGGCTGACTCCTCATTCCAATAGGACTTATATTGAGTAACATGCATGATACATATAGATGGTGAGTCTCAGTGCCATGTCACTAAAGGTGATGATGGAGATATGATATGACCAGCCTTATAATTTAACTCCCCCCTTCATGATTTGATTTATGTTGAGTAGTATGTGAATCCCATTTAGTTGAAGATCCTAGGTTAGTTGAAGATCCTAGGTGATTTCCCCTTTTTTTTTTTTTTTTTTTGATGAATGCTAAAATTGCATAGAAAGAGAAAACGAAACCAAGATACAAGCTACTAAGAGTGAAGAACACTATCACATTCTTCCTTTATTAAACTACAAAAGGAAGAAGGAAGTTCACTCTCACAAAACAAATCCCAAAGAAAATCAAAAGAAAAAGCTAAGTTAGCACAATAATCCGCTAACCTATTACAATTGCGATTAACCCAATGAAAAATCACACTATTGACCTTGCTAAGAAAAGAAGAATCTTCAGTACCCATGCTCCTATCAATATTCTTCAGTATACTGTGCAATTAGTGAAGAATATCAATAACATTCTTATTGTCACCTTCCACTATAATGCCTCCAACATCATCGAATCTTCCTTGTAAAATCTCTGTAAGAGCTGAAAAAGCGAAAAACTCCAATTGGGCAATGTCCCAATGCGTTTTCCCCAATCCAAAAGCTAAAAGAAAACTTCCTTTACAATCCCTAACAATGCCACCAACACCAGCCTCATAATTTCCTTTAAGAGAAGCATCAAGATTAATCTTAATCCAATCGGGGGAGGAGGTTGCCATTTATCAAAAGACAGTTTTGGGGACTGATTAACAACCCAGTTATCCGATTAAACAAAGTGCAGATTATCTTGGTTGATAAAGCTGAGAACTGAAATAGCAATAAACACATTGCTTTCCTCAGGATTCCCATGCTTAAGTAATCATTCCAAACAAACCAAATAATAACCTACAAACAAACCAAATAAGAGTAAAATACAACTTCACCATCATCACATTATCGTCTTTGAGCCTCTGTAATCCAGCCAAGCAATCATTCCATCAATTGAATTCTGGTACTTGTAATCCCCAGCCTCTCAGCACATCCATCACCTTTCGAAGCTTGCAGCTGTTGGAAGAAATGTTATTAATATCTTCCAAAACTTCACATCCCAACAGACAAAGAGGATCATCAGACAGTCTTCTTCTGAAGAGGAAAGCACCTGTGGGGAGAGCATCAGAGAACAACCGCCAAATGAAAACCTCCAACCTTGCATTCAAACCCAATTTATAAACCCAATTGATTGGAACAACATCCTCCATATCTTTATAGCTATCTTCCATAATTAAAGCAGAGATAGACTTCCCTGACATCTTATATTTTAATTCCATGCCATCCTCATTCATATTGGGAAGAATTTGGACTTTGCAAATAAGCTCCAGTAATTTTTTTCCAAAGAACACATTGAGCTTCTCACGATCCCAACTAACTTCAGCAATGAAAGAATCCAGAGTAATATTGTCATCCTTAAAATAACCTACAAATGTTGGCCATTTGAGTAAAGACTTATCCAAAATCAAAATGTCCTTCAACACTTCAATTTTGGAACCATCACCAATTCGCCATCTAACATGATTCCTGAGCGCACTCCAACCAGAAACCATGATCTTCCAAGTAGAGGAACTACTCCTATGTAGTCCATAATTCCACCAATTACCTCCTTACTTAGCAGTGAGGTGTTTACTCAGAAGAGAATCTGGCTTATCAATCATCTTCCATGCAAATTTGGCTCTCATAGTATTCCTCCTCGCTACAGCTGAATTAACATCCCATCCTCCAAACTTTTTTGGCTTACAGATTTGCTCCCAAGCCACATAATGAATGCCCCTCTTTCCATCACATTTATTCCAGATAAAACCTCTACAAATCTTCTCAAATTCCATCAACATCTTCATCGGAATAAGAGAGTGAGACATGATAAAAATTGGAAGAGAAAGATAAACTGATTTAACCAAAACCAGTCTGCCGGCCAAAGAAACTTATCTATTCCCCCAAGCATTAAATTTTTTTACTGGATTTATCCAATAAAACCTGAAAGTCCTCCTTAAACGTCTCAATGCCAATTTGATACCCAAATACTCAAACTCATCAACTAATCTAATTCCCATAAATTTGGAAATCTGCATCCTCCTCCTCCTATCCATCAAACTACCACAAACCAAGGTAGATTTATGGTAGTTGATACTCTGACCTGTCCACTTGCAATAATTCTTCATAATCTCTCTAACCTTCTTCATACCATTCACTTTAGCTTCCATAAACAGCAAAATTTCATCTACAAATAAAAGATGAGAAATCTTCTGGGAATTAGAAGAGATACTAATACCCACATTAGTGCCCTGCTATGGAAGGCTTTAGAAAGAAGCTGGGAACAAAGGATAAAAAGAAATGTTGATAAAGGGTGTCCTTAATGAAAGCCACTCTTCCCCTCGATCCACTTAGAATTAGAACCATTAATCATAATAGAATATCTTGGGTCCATGATACATTCCATCACCAAATGAATAAACCTGGTAGGGAACCCCAACTCTGTCATCATCTTCTCCAAAGTTGCCCAGCACATGCTATCATATGCTTCCTTCATGTCCACTTTGATTGCTAAGAACCCATTAAAATCTTTAGAAAATCTAACTTTGTTAAAAACTTCCTGAGCCAAAAGAAGATGGTCTGAGATTGATCTGCCCCTCCCAAAAGCCTCGTGTTCTTCAGAAATAATCCTAGGAATAACTCCCAACATTCTGTTAAACAAAACCTTAGCAACAATTTTATAAATTGAATTGCAAAGCCTAATGGGATGGTAAGCTAATGGAATACTGTGATTAGAAGTTTTAGGAATCAGCACAACTAAGGTATCTTTTCAATCCTTGCACATAGAACCAGTGAGAAAAAACTATTGCACAGCTCTAATTACATCCTCTTTAATGATGTTCCAAAAAGCTTTGAAAAAGGAATAGGTGATTCCATCAAAGCCCAGAGCTTTGTTGCTGCCCAGATTCAGGATAACATCTTTAACCTCTGCTTCGGCCAGATCACTGTTTAACAAAGTCTTATCACTGTCTTGTCGAATTAACCACGGCTCAGGCCACCCAGCAAAGGAATAGTTTCTGGATTTCCACTTGTTCTGAAAAAAATTGTAAAACACCTCCTCAACCACTTTCAGATCATCAGACAGAACCCCATTAGAATCCTTAATTTGAGAAATACAATTGACATTTCTCCAAGAATTGGCAAAGGAATGGAAGAATTTGGTATTTGCATCTCCATCCTTAATCCACTTAGCTTTTACCCTTTGCTTCCACCAGGTATTCAGATTATGAAGAATAAGATTAAGTTCTTTGACTTTAGCTTTAAGAACCCAAAGCTTCTCCTCAGTCAACCAGCCGTCCCTCGCTTCTTCTTCTTGCAATTCCAGAATTTCATCTTTCAACTTGTCTTTCTCCAATGAGAAATTCTTCAATATAGCCTTGCTCCAATAAAACAAATCTTTCAAAGTTCTTTTACATTTTTTATTAAGAACTTCCATATCATACCCCAAAAAGGGTCTCCTCCACCTGCTCGAGACAATATGCTCAGCAGTCTTAAAGGTTAACCAAGTGTCTTCAAACTTAATACCACTTCTACCTTTACAAGCCGACTCAAACATCTTTAATACAATCGGACTATGGTCCGAAGCAACTCTGGCAAGGTGTCTAACCAAAGTAATTTGGATTTTGTTGATGGCCAAGGTATTAAGAAGACACCTATCAAGTCTTTCCAGAATCCGTCCACTTCCACTCTTATTGTTGCACCAAGTGAACCTAGGACCAATAAACCCAACTTCATGATAGCCATTCTCATTCATAAACTTCACCATATCCAAAGGGCCTTGAGTGAATTTAAACCTTCTACCACCCTTCTTGTCTTCTTGAGCCAAAATGCAATTGAAGTCCCCTCTAATAATAGAAGGACTATCTCTATGGGAAACCTCCTGAACATACTCCCAAAGAAACCTTCTCTTAAGAACCTCTTTACTAGCATAAACAGTTGAAATCATCCAAACTCCTCTATTGAAGACATTGAGATCACCAATAATACATTGATCTGAAGTATGTAAAACAGAAAGGAAGCCAAATTCGATCACCATATAACCATAATTCCACCTAAAAGCCCTTCTGAGGGAATAAGAAAATAATCCCAACCAAGCCCCATCATCCTTACAAACGAATCTCTATCCATAAAAGTGATTTTAGTTTCAATCAACCCTACAAAGAACACTTTGTAGTCTTTAATAATTTCCTTCAAATAAAGAGAGGCCCCCTCTTTTTGGCCCCCCTACAGTTCCAAAAAATAATTGATTCCATTAAAAAAGTCTGGGGGAGGAGCCCCCAACTCTTTTCTTCATACCTCCATCCATAACTCTACCTCTAGAACTTCTTTTAATAGGGCCCAAAGCTCTAAGCTCTTTAGCAAGCTTACATTTCACCAATTCTCCATTAGAAATAATCTCCTTCTCAATTCTCACAACACTTTATTCCCCTCATAGCCTTTAATAAGTACATCACCATCTGGATTCCTAGTTGTAGGAGGAACCACTTCTCTGTTATAATTATCACAACCACCAGCAGTGAATTTAATGTAAACATCTTCAATTCCATCATCTTCCACCCCATCCAAAACATCAAATTTATTCAAATTGACTGGAATAAAAGGGGTACCATCACCAGAAAACTTACGTCAATATCTGAAGGAGCTTTAGTAGAATCAATAAACTTCATAGTAGAATTATTCTTACTGACAGAGTCCCTTCCAGAAGCAATCGCCTCCTCTTCTCTGGGTATCTCCCCTTCCTCCAATTGATTAACTACAGCAATAGTTTCCACCTTATCAAGAGCATCAACACTTTGAGTTTCATTCCCAGCCATATCAATATGAATTCCATTCATTTTCATCCACTATTTTTTAACAGCTTTCGGTTTATCCTTCTGCACAATAAGTCTTCTATTAATTTTCTTTTTCACCATGATCCAAGGACCATAAGAGGGATCAGTAACCTCTTCATGAACCTTTTCTAACTCCTTAGCTTCCCTTGACTCGCCTTCATTCATATCCCTGCCAGAGGTTCCAGCAACCTTCATTTTGCAATCAGCTTTAAGATGCCCCTGTTGAGTCTAGTGAATAGGTTGTTAGACCTAAGTTAATGTCCCAAGGCTACCAAGAGGGTGGGGGGGTGAATTGGTATTTAAAAACTAATCGTCTTCGAAGTTTTGTTGAACTAATTGAAATTTTTTTAAAGAATTTTTTATAGAAAAAGTTTTTCAACCACAGAGTTTTCAAACAAAA
>NW_021320099.1:140143-186662 GCF_001605985.2 Dendrobium catenatum
CGCTAATCATCCCGTATGAACCAAGTTCGTCCGGTACAAAATAGTTATTAGTTCATGAAATTTTTCAGGACGTAACAACTAACGTAAGTCGGTTCAGTTCATCCTGGGACGACTAGTTTTTGTCTGGACGAACAGAGCAAGCTTCAATACAGAGAAGTTCGTCCTAGGACGAACCTTATTTTTCGTCTGGACGAATGGAGCGAGCCTCAATACAGAGACGTTCGTCCTGGAAAGGACCTTATTTTTTGTCTGGACGAACAGGGGATGGTGAGAATACAGAGACGTTCGTCCTGGGACGAACCATTGATTTCGTCTGGACGAACAGTAGAAAGTGAGAATCCCGAGACATTCATCCTGGGACGACTATTAAAATTGTCCTTGACGATTAGGACTTAGAAAAATTTTCTCTCTGCCTGTTCGATCCATTGCTCTCCTTAGGGGAAATTGACATGATCGTCCCGTACGAACTAAGTTCGTCCTGTACGATCAGTTCACCAAAAAAGTTCCCCAAGTGTGTATATTGTGATTTTTCACTCAATTACAATCACTCCCTCTCATATCAAAACTTATGAAAATTTGTTGAATTTGATTACAAGTCTTCAATATCTTGGAGTTGATTTTCCTGAAATGTTAGTACACACTAGAGCAAGAAATAAATGTTTCAAATAGTGTTAGGAGATATATGTAAAACAATAATAATTGAAATCATCAAAATAATACAAGTTGCAAGAATGTAAAACATGCAAAATAGTAACTCTCTTAACAGCCCCACCATTCCATATTCATAACAAAGAGTCGAGACTTTCTCATACTCAATCTTTGAAAGAATCTCCTAGAGATACTATCAACCCATACTCCTAAAGGAAAACTCTGATCCAGCTTAACTCTCATGCAAACTCTATCGAATTCTCTTTTCCCCCACTGAAACATATTAATGTTTATCATCAAAGGTTTGCCAATTGATGAAGTAATACGAGCCACATTCACTTCATCCCAACATTGCAAGGGTAAGTGAGGCATTCTAATCCAAATTGGTGAGGTTAAACCTTTCAAAGAAAGAGTGGAAAATTCCACATACCACTTCTCCATCCCCACAATGTAGCCATTGACAAACCAAGGCCCTCCTGACAGAACACCTTCCATCATCTCAGTCGACTCAAAGGAACACAAAAACCATCTCTTCCACAGAGCTGTAAAATGGAAATTTCCAAAAATTTTCCACTGTCTCCTTTTTTCCCAAGCAACTACATGAGGGGGGACCTCCTTTCCAAAAACTTTAATCACCAAAGAATTCCTGAGCTTATGAGAATTTGAAAACTCCATTTCTTCTATCAATTTCATAGCCTTACCGTCTTCCGAGAAGACCATATCATCCTCCTTGAAATCCAACATGATGTAAGGCTTTCTCTTCCACGGATTTTCATCTGCCCCATTCCAATTCCTATCGTCACCGAAGATGTCCGGCGGCCGTCCATAGCCTCCTGAGAATCCAATTCTGTGAAGAACGAAATACAAACCCGAGAAAAAAAATTTGAAAAAGATGACTTCTCTCTCTATGAGCTCAAATCTGGAGCTTCTCTCTCAAGGTGATTACCCCTTTGAATACTTTGATTTTGGCATAAAGAACATCCTACCTAAGATGACATCACATAATGGGGATGAGATTACTCTTACAAAGAGTCACAACCAACTTCCCCATCAATAAACTAGATCATGATGTGATCATGCGACTTTAACTATCCTCCCACTGTGGGAAAATAAAATTTTGAGTTTAAAGTCCATGTAGATTTTAGGTATTTCTATTTTTGTAGTCAAATATGACATTGAGAATAAAATACTATATTGAAAGATAAAAAAATTATTCTAAATTGGATTCAAATACAAAAATGGGATTTTAGAAATTATTCTCTTTAATTCTCAAATATAAATAGAAGAATAATATAATGTCAAGAAAGGTAGAAATCTCATTCTAGAATAGTATTTAAAGATAAAAGTAGGGTTTAAAAATTATGCATTTATAAACTAAAATCATGATAATATCATAACACCTCAAAAGGTGTAAATGATATTTTGTGAAGTAATTTGAATACAAAAATGGTTTTTATGAAATTGTCTACATTCCTAAAGATTTTCCCCTATCTTCTAAGAATAAGATAGTGTTTATTTTAATATGGGGTTACATGTTGCCTAAAATGGAAAGTCCCCATGTTTAATCACATCTTAGGAAAATTAAATCTCCTAAGAATTCTCTCAATTAAAGTAATGGTAAAGATTTTCTTTAGATTTGAGTAATTAAGATAAGGATGAGAGGTGAAAAATTTTTCTAAGGAGGTTGGATCAATTTAGAATAGTTCTTACTAGAAGCTATATGATTGAAGAGTAAGGAGCACTTTAAGATTTTGAGTCCTCCTAGAAGTAATCCAATCTATCCTATATTAGGCTTTAGTATTTTAGAGAATAAATTCTAAGTTTGATTTGGCATTTTATTGAAAGTTCCTCAGGGATGTTAAGCCCTTATGAACTAGCTCAAGGCTAACCAAGAGGGGGTGAATTGGTATTTAAAGCATCTTCAAATAAAATCACAAATATAACTAAACAATCACCACAAAAATTAAAGTGTGGAAATTAAATACGGAAAAAACAATAAGAAAGAACACACTAAATTTTATAGTGATTCGATCAACTTGACCTACGTCCACTCCCTAGAGCCTCTCCTCTGGGTATTGCACTAAACTCAGTGTCTCTCTTTTTTCCCCCACAGCAAGGCGTAGAAATCCATAAAAAAACTCCTTTCCATCAACCCCAGTGAGGCAGAGAATTCAACTCATTTTGCTTACTCCTGAAGCAGGCAGGGAACTCAACTCCTTTTGCTTCCTCTTAAAGAAGGCAGAGAACCCAACTCCTTCTGCTTCCTCTTGAAGTATGCAGAGAACCCAACTCCTTTTGTTTCCACCTGAAGTAAGCAGAGAACCTTGATCAGTTGTTGAAGTAGACCTCTCTCAAACCTCCAAGGAACTAAGGACAATGATTGGAGAAGACGACTCGAATCCTTGTTTGGAGCAAGCTTTATGAAACCCCTCATAAACTCCCTCTCATAAACTCTCCCTCACAAGATCCTCTCTCTCTCTCCCTTGTTCTCCTTCTCCTGTTGGCTCACTTAGGTAAGGATAGCAGCAAAAGACCTCCACTTGAGAAAATAAGAGATCTCATAAATAAGGGCTTCAAATTTACCCTAATTTATAATTAATTATCAAACATCGTACATGATAATAGATTGATCGTCATGTATGATCAGTTCAAATTTAGCTCAATCAGCTAAGATAATTTAGGAGTGTCTGGATGATTAGAAGGTTCCTTTATTCAGATCATCTTATACTATTAATTTAAGTCATCGAATATCATCTAGACTATCACCCTGGATGGATATCTGGATGGTGAAAAAGTAACTTGATCGTCTGGGCCGATTAGTATAAAATGTCACATATCATCTAGAACATCGCCCTAGATAGATATCTGGATGATGGAAAAATAACTTGATCATCCAGAATGATTTTAGATCATCCCGAATGATTAGTTCAAATCAATATATATCATCTAGAGCATTATTCAGGTCATCCAGGAAGAGCTAAGGTTTGTTTAACTAATCATCCCGGACGATCATGCGATTGTCGAAGACAATATGATCGAGCAATCAAACCTTAATTACTTTTCTTAATTATCAAAATAATTTAAGCATAATTGAAGTGCATCGTCTAGGATGATGTCTAAAAATAAAACATGCATAAAAGGTTGTGGTGACAGATTCTTTCTAATTTGAGCCTATCATCCCGGATGAAGATAATATCTTTAAGGACAATTTGCTTAATTACGTTTGTCTTAACCAGGATTCCTTAATTAAGATTTTTGTTTTTAACTGATCATTCAAAATGATTTTGGATCATCCCAGATGATGTGATCAAAAATAAAAAAACACTAACAAAGTGATAGAATTTTTCCAAGACTTAGCATCAAGACCAACTTTATTATAATTGACTCAATGAAAGGTAAAAAGCCCTTACAAACTGACTCACCCCTAGTCTATCCAATCTTGAGCTAGCTTGATTTGCACTCAACCTTATAAACCTAAAATGTTAGTAGGCAAGGCAATCATAGAAAAATAAAAGTAACATGAATATTTACTATCATCAAAATTATAATTCTTGAATCCATATTCATAATAATATCTCCCTTTTTTATGGTGGAAAATAATCAAAACTAAATAAAACACAAACATAAGTAAAATAGTATGACAAAATAACTTAAACACTACCCACTACTCCCCCTTTTAACATCACAAAAAGGAGAAAACAAAAAAAGAAAAGCATAACATAAGACAAAAAAGAAGAATGAAAGCAAAGTTTTTTTTGTGATAAATTCTTCATATGATTGAATTAAAATTTTATAAGAATCAATGAGTTAACATCGTCAAAATCCAAAAAAATGGTAGAATAGCTGATCCTGTTAGTCTTTACTCAGACTTCTCTCAAGGAAAATTATCTTATAAAAATAAAAGACCTAACTCAGAAAAAAACTAATTGGAAAAGAAAAAGCGGTCCATTCAAAACTTGGTTCCAAAAATATATAAAAAATCTTATAGAATAATATACCAAAGTGATTTATCATAATCTCAAAATTCAAAATAAAGCATTTAAAAATATCAAGTGACACATTAATTTTTTCTAAGATATAAAAGTTTAAAAGAGAAGGAAGCTTTCCTTTTGTGGGCTCATTTTATGCCTCTTGTCAATTGATTAATGCACTTTGCGCAACTTTTCATTTTTTATACACTTTATGTATCTTTCAATTTTTTGGTAGTCATTGCGCATCTTTTCAATTTTTCTTCTTTTTGGGGCTCATTTTATGCCATTGTCATTTTTTGTAAGCTAGATCCCTTTTCAAGACTTTTAAAAACTCTCAGTTTTGAGTATTTCTTCCAAATATTTGAGAAAAAATACTCACTCTCTAATATAAGAAGGAATAAACTACAAAATAGGATCAAATTCATATGATAAATGCAATGATAAGATTTCAAAAAATTTAAAAGTAATATAAAAATATTGAATATTATTGATTCTCAGTTGTCACATAGTATAACTCAATGTCTCCTTTGGTCACATAATCTCTAATAAAGTGATGCCTTGTGTCAATATATTTGGTCCTTGAATGTTGGATAGGACTCTTAGAGATGCAGATGGCACTAGTGTTGTCACAAATGATTGAAATTGTGCTTATAGGTAATCCTAAATCCAGAATTTATTTCTTCAATCAAAGAATTTGGGCCACACAACTTCGTAAGTCAATGTACTCAGCTTCAGCAGTGAAAAGTGCAATAGAATTTTGTTTTCTATTAGACCAGGAGACTAAAAACTATCCTATAAATTGGCAAGTCCCAAAAGTGTTCTTTCTATCCATCATACATCCTGTAAAATCAGAATCTATTAAGAAACAAGTTTATGCAATTATGTTTCATGAGCCTCCGCTGTCCAGGTACCACATGCTCTCATAAGGCTTTTTGTGAGAGCACCCCTACAAAATCATCAAACATCAAATTTAGGAACTCAAATAAGTTTTTGTCTCTTCTTATGGTAAGAAAAAAGTGATCTATGTGTGTTATGTTGTGAATCATGCAATTTGGGCCTCCATATCCAATGTGTAATACGGTGAATAGTGCAAGTGTGTGAAATGTGCTCTAGCATGTCACATAAAAAACATCTAACTCTAGAAAAAGAATTTACTAATCTACTCAGGTGGTGATGCTTCTTCTTAACATTATGTGATGCATGTAAAATTAGTTTTTCATTTCCAAAAGCTTTGAGTTTTTCTAACTTCTTAAACTCCTTTTCTAACTCAACATGAGATGACTTCAAGGAATCATGTGCATTAGTTTATTCAATATGCTTTTTATTTAACTCATCAAACTCATGAAGTAAAGATATGTGATTAGTATCAAGTGTGGAGTGATCTTTAAAAATAACTTTATTTTCTTTTCATAAATTTAAAAACTCCAATTTCAAACTAATATGCGATTTCTTAAGTTTCTTATATGATGCATGAATTTTCTCACATACTTCAAATAATTTTTAATATGTTAGTTCACATACCTCTTCTTGGTCAGACTGACCAAGATGATCACTGGCCATCAAGCACAAGTTTTTTGTCTCTTTCTTAGCTTCAGTCTCAGAGGAGTTCAATGCAGAATCCACCCATAATGCCTTTTGGAACTATTTTTTATCCTTCATGAACTTGGGTTTTTCCTCACCCTTTTCCTTGCTTGGGTGAGCCTTAAGTGTAGGATAATAAGCTTTGATATGTCCTAGTTTCCTACATTCAAAACAAACCGTATCATAAGAACTTTTAAAATTTTTTCTACCCTTGCCTTTGTTCCATTTCTAATGGTGCTGGTGATTCTTCATTAAAAAACTTTTGAATTGCTTATTGATTAAGGCAACATCATCACATTCAAACCCAGAAGAATTAGTGTCCGTGTTGTTGGCCTTCAGCGCCATATTTTTCTCCTTCTTTTTCTCATCTACATTAAGTTGTCTTTGGTTCACTCCTTTCTTGTAAGCAATGAGTGATCCAAGTAAGTTATTAATAGAATAAGTATTCAAATTCTTAGATTCAGTAATTGCAGTAATATTAGCATCAAAGGAAGAAGGTAAGCATCTCAAAATTTTATTGACTCTTTCATAGTTAGTTAGCTCTCTTTCTAAAGCATGCAGTGAGGTGATAATTTGAGTAAACCTAGTATACATGTCAGAAATTAATTTAGTAGGTTTCATACAAAAAAGTTTATAGTCATATAATAAAATATTCAACCTAGATTGCTTAACTTTATTTATTCCTTCATAAGTAATACATAATCTATCCTAAATTTTTTTATCAGTTGCACAAGTTGAAACACGTATGTAACATTACAATTTCAAAGCATATAAAAAATAGTTCAAGCATTTTGCATTCAGTTGCACTAAATCTCTATCATCAAAAATCATTCAGTAAAAAGAAGTTCACGTTTAATGCCATTAATTTTATGAGACAGAGGTGAATATCCATCCTTAATAAGCATCCACATGCGATAGTCAATCAATTATAAAAATGCAGACATAGGGGTTTTCAAAAAATCAAAAGGTATGTTATCAAACAAAGGTGGTCGGTTAATAAAATACCCTTCTGTAATATTGCAATTACCAATTGATCAAAATTTAAAAGTTTTCAAAAACTCATTTTTATGAATCCCGCTATGATACCACTTGAAAGTTTATCAAGGATGTTAAGCCTTATGAACTAGTCCGAGGCTAATCAAGAGGAAGGGAATTGGTATTTAAAAATTCTTCAAATAAAATCACAAACACAACCAAACAATTACCATAAAAATTAAAGTGCGAAAATTAAATGTAGACAAAATAATAAGAAAGAACGCACCAAATTTTATAGTGGTTCAGTCAACTTGATCTATGTCCACTCCCCAGAGCATCTCCTTTGGGTATTGAACTAAACTTAGTGTCTCTCATTTTTCCCCCATAGCAAGGAAGAGAAGCTTATACAAAAACTCATTTCCAATGACCCTGGTGAGGCAGAGAACCTAACTCCAACAGAGAACCCAACTCCTTTTACTTCCTCCTGAAGCAGGCAGAGAACCCAACTCCTTTTGTTTCCTACTAAAGAAGGTAGAGAATCCAGCTCCTTTTGTTTCCTCCTAAAGCAAGCAGAGAACAAAACTCCTTTTGCTTCCTCCCTAAGCAAGTAGAGAACCTTGATTAGTTGATGAAGTAAACCTCTCTCAAACCTCCAAGGAACCATGGATAATGACTGGAGAAGATGACTCAGATCCTTGCTTGGAATAACCTTTATGAAATGCCTCACAAACTCCCCCTCATAAGATCCTCTCTCTCTCCCTTGCTCTCCCTCTCCTTTTGGCTCTCACAGGTCAAGACAGTAGCAGAAGATCTCCACTTGAGAAAATAAGAGATTTTATAAATAAGGGCTCAAATTTTTCCTTAATTTGTAATTAATCGTCAAACATCATACAGGATGATAGACCGATCATCCTGTACAATTAGTTCAAATTTAGCTCAATCAGCCTGGACGATTTGGGAGAGTCTGAATAATTAGAAGGTTCCTTTGTTCAGATCGTCCAGGATTATAGTATATCAACCTATATGTTAGTTGAAGTCATCGAATATCATCTAGAATGTCACCTTGGATGGATATCTGGATGATGAAATGGTAACTTGATCATCCAGGCCAATTAGTATAAAATGTCATATACCATCCAGAACATCGCCTTGGATGGATATCTGGATGATGAAAAAATAGCTTGATCATCCAGGATGATTTTTTATCATCCCGGACAATTAGTTCAAATCAATACATATCGTCCAGAGTATCATTCTGGTCATCTAGGAAGAACTAAGGTTTGTTTAACTGATCGTCCTGGATGATCCTGATCATCTAGGATGATATGATCGAGCAATCAAACACTAATTGCTTTCTTTAATTACCTAACTAATTTATGCATAATTGAAGTGCATCATCTAGGACAATGTCCTGGACGATGTCCAAAAATAAAACATGCCTAAAAGGTTATTGCAGTGGATTCTTTTTTATTTGAGCCTATCATCCCGAATGATGATAATAACATCTTGGACAACTTGCTTAATTGCGGCTACCTTAACCAGGATGCCCTAATTAGGGTTTCTTTTTTTAACTGATCATCTAGTACGATTTTGGATCATCCCGGATGATGTGATCAAAAATAGAAAATACTAACAAATAGATAGAATTTTTCCAAGACTTAGCATTAGGACCCACTTTATTACAATTGACTCAACGAAATGTAAAAAGCCCCTACAAACTGACTCAACCCTATTCTACCCAATCCTGAGTTGTCTTGATTTGCACTCGACCTTATGGACCTAAAACATTAGTAGCCAAGACAATTGTAGAAAAATAAAAGTAATAGAAATGTTTGCTATCATTAAAATTATAATTCATGAATCCAGATTTGCAACATTTATTATATATTTAGGATTATATTTTTGGAGGGTGAAGACTTGTGATTTGAGATGTACCTTAGAACCTAGATCTAAGCCAGTCACTACAAAGTAGTAATAAAAAAACAACTCTAAGTGTAATGTATGAATTTTTGGACTTACATTTTCTAAGAGTGGAATGCCAACTAAGACAGCTACTCATCGTAAAACCATAGTATTTGTTTTATGAAAGATGGGCTAGTTATTGTTTAAGTTTTTATAATTTAGGGCTGACACCTAGATAAAATTCTAAGTGGACCCATACTTATGAATGGTAGTATACTTATAGAACTAATGTAATTAAATTTTAATTTTATTTTATTCTTAATGCAATGCATGCTAGTTGAAGTACTACGAATCATAAATGCATGAAATATTTAAAAAAAGGCTTATAAAAATAAATTTTTAGAGGACTAAGCTTCCCTAGGTTCATAACCTCATCCTTATTAGTTGGATTATTTGAACTTTTTCCTTAGGCAGAGAAGTGTCTACAATAAGGATAAAAATATAAAAATACGCATGTGACCCTAAATAGTCTTTGATTTACTTTGTTAGAGTGATTATCTTCCTATGTTATTTATCCCTAAATTTTTATTTTTAAATTAAGAGTAGAAGAATTTTCTCTCTTAAGAGCTTAGTAAAATTCCATGCACAATGACATACAAGGAAGAAACCTATAAAAAATATGTAATTTTTATAAATAATTTGAACACGTCAGTTTTAAAAAAAAAGTATAAATATCAAAAGTCCATGTGGAAAATGCCACTTATTATATAACCCAGGATCTGCTGAAGGTAAAGGTTGCCAGGCTTGACTAAGAACACCCTGGATTATATTCCTATGATATGACACAAGTCCTCGTAAGACTTAGCATTTTATCTTCATTCTTTTTGGTTCTTATCTTTGGCATCCAATTTGGGTTTTTAAAATGAAAAGAACTATCCATGAAAGGATGTTTCTATCATATTTGAACCCCAAATAATTTAGGAAAGTGTCTTATTTTATAGATTTTCATAACTCTTTTTAATGAATTACATTTTAAAAAAATTAAAAGCACTCACTCCTTGAATGTTAATAAAGTATTAGAATACATGAAGAATTAAAAGATACAATAATAATCATAATCACTTTGGTCATTTTTTAGCAACTTGTAGCTTGGCCATCTTTTAATAATTATGGGGCTAATAAACAAAAAAACACCTATAATAACATCAAGATCATTACTAACCTAGAAAAATCTAAATGCGCCCATCACAAATCTCATTATAAGCAACATGGAAAAAACATCATAGCATAAATATCATAAAATTCACAACATCAAACCATAACAACTATCCCTCATTCACATACCAATTCTTATCACAGAGAAAAGTACACGTAAAAGAACAATGTCCTAGTCTAGGACTAGAATTGGTTGTCCTAGCAAGTAATATATATTGTGTGTATAAGGCGATGTGGCTTGGATATGTCATTGTATTTATTATTTTTTTAAATTGCCTAATGGTTGAATTTGGCTTGTTGATAGCTAATGGAATCATAATTTAAGTTTAAGCATTAGTTTTTTTTTAAATATATTCTAATATTTATTTTAGGATAGATTTAAATTATTGAAGTTGATTATTATTTATTTAAGGTATTTTGATTAGCCATTTAAAGCTTCCAATCTATTACAAGTTTCCTTCCTGAAAGGAATCAAGAAAGATGTATGAAAGCCTCATATGTCTAAGTATTTTATTACTAAATTTAATGGTTATTTAAGTTGAATAATAATTATCTTTGTTAAACTATGGCCATGAGATTTATTTCGTCCTCCTTATGGCTAAGTTAATAGCATCATAAGCCAAAATTACACAAGAATTATGTATTTATTTAAATTTGATGGTTGGTTAGTTTTTTTCAATTAATTTATTTTATCAATTATTGATTTTTAATGTTTAAAATTTAACATTTATGTTCCATCAACTCATTCATGGCATTGTCACAACAGGCAAAAGGAGGTAGGGCCATCTTAGGACACGTACCCCCATAGCTCGAGGTAGTCCAACCTAAAAATTTTATTGATGGGGTGTGAAGCATGATTATTATTTATTTAATTTAATTATTTGAGTTAATGATTTACTAATTTTTAATGATTCATTAAACTTTCACATTTATTAGATTAGTTAATTGATTAAGTACGATCAAAATTTAATTATTGAATTTACTTAGAATTTTGATAGTTTCCAATATTTTAAAAATACCAAACCTAAGGTTGAGTCTATGTCTTTGAGTTTGTGTCATTTAGAATTTTCCATAGCAAGTTATGATTTCTACAAGTTCAACTTATATTAATAAACAAATTTTGACTAAATGTTAACTTTTTTTTATTTACAATGATTTATAGAGGATTTATAATTTCAATAAATACTAGACCAAGAGATAAGTCTGATGCTTTTAATTCTGAGCAAATTAATGCTTAATTTATAATTTTCGGATTAATTTGGATTAATTATATTTGTGAAATTCATATGTTAGTTATGTGCATCAATCATGGGTTCACTAATTGATATACCAAATGAACTCTAAATCTAGTGAAATTTGAAATACATGTTAACCAAAATATGTTCTTTAAACCCACCAAATTTTAAGCCATCAAGATTTACCTAGGTTTCAAAATTTATCCCCAAAGGTAAATTCAACTATACCCTTGGGGATTTAATTTGGGCTTTCTACTATTTAGATTGAGATAAAATCACATGCATTCTAACCCTTACACTAACATGCTCAAAGCATAAACAAATTAAGACCTAATTCAAAGTGATATGTGATTTATTAATTTCTAAAATTTTGGTTCAAAATCTGACAAAGAACTTAGAAAATTCAATTCACTTAAATCTATATATCACCAAGGCCCAAAAATTTAGCGTATATATGGGACACACCCTAATATGACCAATCCAATTTTGAGATCAATTAGATCACTAGGTTGTGAGTAACTAAGGAAAATTAGTTTACATTCAAAGTTAAATTTCTAACAATCCAAGGGAAAAAATTAATTGAAATTAATTTTAAAATAAAATTGGGCTCAAGACCTTTCCAATGAACTCAAGAACATCAAATCTAGGTAAGAATTAGATTTTTGATGAATTCTTGAAACTTCAAAATTTTAAATATTATTTAATTCATTTTTTTAAGAAATCATCTAGTGCAATCATTGGCGCACATGGTGGCCTGATGGAGCAATACAGGACACATGTTAAGCAGTCAGGGCGGCACTTATCCATAAAGGCATAGTTTGGAAGCTATTAGATCTTGAGTTGATTAATCCAACAGTTAGAAGCTTTCCAAATTGCCCACGCATCTAAGCAAATTATGTGTGTTTGAGTCCCAGAGGCTACACAAGCAATTCAACATATTTTGGTTATTGGATCACATGATCAAATGCTGCATATTGATCCAGCCATTTTAGTTCATTTTGCATTGAAACTTTGATTGCTCATAATTTTGTGTAGGATGCTCCAAATTTATTGAAATTTTAAACATTGTTTCATGTTACCATAATTTTCCAATCCATGGAGTTTGGAGGCTCCATTCATTGAAACATTAAAGTAATTACTAAATGAAATTTAAGCATTAAAATGCAAAATTACCTCAATCTTATGGATTTATTTCCCTAATTTTAAGCTCCATAGACTCATGCTGATGTCCTCTATAACATTCTTGAAGACCTCAAGCCTTGATTTCCACTGGATTGAAAGATATCTAAGGATTATCATTTTTTCTCTCTATCCTCTCTCTCTCTCTCTCTCTCTCTCTCTCTCTCTCTCTCTCTCTCTCTTCTCAATTGATGGTTTTTAGAGCTAGGGCAGGATGGGAGATGTTTTGAGCTCTACGAAAGAGAATTTGGGGCAAGGGAGGTTTTGGGTAGAGAGAATTGAGCGCATGATGCTTCTCTCTTAAATTTGTCCCTTTTTCCCTAATTTAAATCATAGGGGATTAAACTAAGGGCCAAGATTGAATTGGAAGCTTCCCCAAATGCATGCCATACGGTTGGGGTTGTTGGATTTCAGTCTTTTGTCATAGGCGATGGACAAGGCCAAGGATACATGAGTTGGAAAGGGAATTATTGAGTTTAGTGCACATGGACCCAAAAAAAATTAAGGGGATGCTTGGGATAGGCTGAAAGAAGCTTCTAGAGTGCAATTAAGGTGCTTAATATAGCTAATTTTTATTATGTTAGCTTTGGATCCATGAATTTTGGTTTTCGAGGGCTTGGTTCAACCCAATTCATTTACCTAGATTAAACCATGGGTTGGGCTTGTTGGGTTTGATGTAGTAAGAAAAGGGACACCTACTACATTCATTAGTGTAATTTAATTTCACAAGGGTGGGATTTTGGTTCAAGAAAACCACATTGGGTCAAACATGGTGATCCCATGATTTGGTGGGGTGTCCATGCATATAATGTAGTTTAAATGGATAAAAGAACATTTTGGTTAAGCTAGGTTGACTTAGTCATCCATGGTTTACCATGGCTTGGGGTTAGGCTCAATGCACTCCATTTCACATATGAGATGTGCTGGAGGAGGTTTCATGGTTTGGTTTGATAGAGCCATATTGAAGTTTAAATGAAATTTACTTTTATAGAAGTTTTGGGGTTTAAGGGTTCATGGTCAACCATAGTCCACCAAGGGTCAATTTTGGCTCAATGCAATATGATATTGCTCATGGGTAAGTTCAATGGTTTTGGGAGGGCCTCTAAGATCAATTTCCAGAAGATGCATGGTCTAGGGGCGTAGGCTTTAAATATTTGAAAGTTTTTCCACCTTCGAAAATTCATTTAGTTTTGGGGGTTATGAGGCTTTAGATTCTTTAAAATTGATGTGGTTGATCCTAAGGACATCGCCTAATTAATATGCAATTGATTGATCACAAACCCAAGTTTATTTGATAGGGTTTTGAAGGATCTAAATCTTCCTCAAAAAATGATTTCGGACCTTGGGGTTTTGGATTTGAGCATTTAATTTTGGGTTTTGGATTTTGATTGGAATTTCTGATTTGGTTTGATTTAGGATTGAATTTGATTTGATGTTCTTGGGGTCAAAACCCACCAAGTTCAAAATTATAATATTTCTCAACCATCAAGGCATCCCTCAACTCACCAATAATACGCAAAGTTTAAAATAGTTTTAAATTTGCCTACACTAATGAGTTGAATCATAAAATTTAACTAAGACTAGGTTTGGATGAGCGTGCTCCACTTATATTTACTTAAACTATTCTATACATCTCAACATGTTTATTTTTAACAATTGTCAAGTTACATACTTAATCATGAATTGAGTTCAGGATTTGCATGTTTTTAAAAGGAAACTTCATTTCAAATACACAGATAAATGTCATAGAAAATTTCATATGGGTGGTGAGCACTCGTGCGCAACTGTTACTAGTGTTGACATACTTATGAGTCCAACATAGAATAAAATCTCATTTTATTCCTCCATAAAATTACACATAAAACTGCCCATCTAACAAAAATATAAGATAATAAAAATAAAAATAATGCTATTTTCAAATATTAAAATATGTCTTCCTTTAGCTTACTTGGTACAAAAGACTCAATTACTTACACACTTGCACCTCCCCTCAAAGATTTCCTCCACACTGCCATACAAGAGCCCCTTTAGTGGTGCATGCCTCTTCCACCAGTTTTAAGGGATCTTCTTCCTCCTTGCCCTACATCCCAACAATGTTAATAGGCTTTAATTCTTTAGTAATAGGAATCTATGTGTCACTAGTCACCATAATCAATATCTCAATAATCTTAGGATCCATCCTCTTTGCATGAGGGGGTGATGAATTATTTAGGTATGGGAACCAATTGGTCCTCCCCTTTCCTCAACAATACCTCAATGGTATTTTTTGACTTCCTCTTTGTCCCAACGTCCTCAGTTAGCCCTATACGAAGGGCGACCTTTCTCAACTGCTTCACATGGGAGTGAGCCAGCGCAATAGGGTCAAATTCAATCTCAAAACTTGCCATACAATGATTTGCTTCATTATGCCAACAATTCTTTACTTAACAGGAGTAACGTAATGATTCTCTAAATGTATGATTAGAATATAAATCAACATGCATGGTAAGATTTCTGAAATGAATGCAACAAAAAAAAATTTGTGTTAATACTATTTTTCAATAATTTTCAAATAGAGATATAGTCTTGCTCAAACTTTACTAAAAAAATATTTGAATAAGGTGCCAGAATTGATCAACACTTGTTTAGACCTTGATCAAAATGTCATAATCAATCCTTTTTCAATCATCAATCAAATCCAATACAAAAGTGCCTAAAAGATTCAAATAAAATTAAAATAACAATCGATCATGACCTGAACATAAAGATAGAGCTTGATGAACTCATTCTGAGAACAAGAGAAGGTGATGGTGTTATAATTGTTTGCGGCTCCATTATTATTTGACGCTTTAGAATGTGATTTATTTTTCTAGTAGTAGTTCTTTTTGTTATATATATATATATATCGAAACAAAACGGTAGGCACCGTACCCTTTGAAGGCATTCGTTTCCTTCAGCGTTCCTGGTACCAAAAAATATTGCAAAAAATAAATAAATAAAGAACTTGAATAAGGCTTTGCAGACCAAAAATTGAATATAATAATAATGTATTTTCATAAACTATGTGCAAGCATATTTATTATTTTTTTATGTTTAACTGATGATGTTGCATGTGAAAGGATTTCCCATGAACTTTTGCTATAACAATTTTGGCACTGTAATATACCAAATCAACATCAAATTAATGAAACGGTTATCAAAGCAGTTGTAAGCTTTGTAGCAAAAAAAAAAAAAATTCTTTGGATAAATTACAAACTACATCTGCTCGCTTCTAAAGAACCCTAAAAAAGCAAGATATGAAAAAATTGAAATTAGAAAAATTATAACTCTATATTAACATTGAAGAAGATGAAAATGGACAAGGTCAAATGATCTGATGCACAAGCAATGAATCATGATCTCCAAAATT
This sequence comes from Dendrobium catenatum, assembly GCF_001605985.2. Taxonomy (NCBI): domain Eukaryota; kingdom Viridiplantae; phylum Streptophyta; class Magnoliopsida; order Asparagales; family Orchidaceae; genus Dendrobium; species Dendrobium catenatum. The sequence goes on from NW_021320099.1 coordinate 156,238, forward strand.
ACATGCCTGGGTCAGCTCACTCTTCCAATCAGAAACAAATAGCCATGCCAAAGTAACTTGGCCCCCCAAGGCACAGCTGTACATTTTAAAAATATGAAAAGAAGCAATTCCCCTCTGCTAACACTACAACGGCTAATTACCCATCCAAATGTAAGTGCCTCTTGGTAACCCCATGCTCACTCCCGGTGTTTCTCAGTCTATTAAGTGCAGATTTCTTTCTCTTTGTTCTCAAAGGACCAGATCTGTTATAACTAGTTATGGATTCCATCTTCGAAACCAAAGAAGAAGTGGAATGAGGCCTGCACATCTCTTCAATCTGATCCGAGCTATGCACCATGTTTACATGAGAGTATGAGCACCCACTCCACCAGCTGCTCTCCAGCCCAAATTCACCTTTGTAGTCGTAATCCTGGCAGGAGGAAGATCCTCTTTGGCTGTAAGAGTCTTCATTTGTTTCGTCCATGTCATTGTATATTAGCTTCAATGCCTGGACTACTTCTCCCATGAAAGGCCTCTGAGATGCTTCTGTGTGAATACACATTGAGGCTACTGCTGCAACTCTAGCAAAGTCATTGAAGTCACAGATTCCCCGTAAGGATGGATCTATAAGCTGTTCTAAACCTTCTTTGCTTGTCAGCAAAGGGCGACTGCAGGTCACAAGATTCTCTGGTTCATCATTACAACTCATGTACACAGGCTTACGACCTGTTAGAAGTTCCAGGAGCACAACGCCATAACTATAGACATCACTCTTAACTAGAAGATGCCCAGTCATCGCATACTCAGGCGCTACATACCTGAATAAATGATTGAGAAATTCCAGAAATTGTCAGTGACAATTTGGAGGAAAAAAAAAATTAGTAGACGGATATATGCTGTAAAACAATCAACACAGTGGTGGGAAAAACTAGGAGAAAAGGTTCCAGGCATAGAAATAAACAAGAGTTAATATCAGTAACAGATGAGAAAACGCTTCAAGTGCGTTGTAACTAAGAGTACTTGAAATTTTGATGATGACTAACCCTGAAGAAACCAGCTGTAAGTATGTGATAATGGAAGTTAAGGGATGACTTCAACTATCTAATCAATATCTTATCAAGAATTTTCAATGATGGGATTGGGCCATAGTGCTTGTAATATAAGTATAATTTTTCAATGTTATATACTGTTCTATGGTGCTCGGCAGTGGGGCATTAGCAATGATATCAAACTGCTATAACATTTCAAATTCTTACTTTCCCTTTACCTTTAAGCATCCAAACATGTTTCCAAGCATCAAACTTTGAAAACCCATTCAAATTCAGTTGCAACATATTGAATTTCGATGGTCAAAGCAGCTTCAAATAGTTTCCAAAGGATAATTACAGTTCAACGGGATTTAATTGTCTTATAAATAATATCGTATTTTCCAAATTTTCATGATTAAATATTGATGAATAGGTCTAGTGTTAAGCTTGTGAAATTACCCAAAAGTCCCCATGACTCGGGTGGAAATATGATGACTTGCGTCAGATGCTTCTTTTGCCAGCCCAAAATCTGAAACCTTGGGTGTAAAATCTTCTTCCAGCAGTACATTGCTGGCCTTGAAATCACGATGAATAACACGAGGATTGGAATCCTCATGCAGGTATGCAAGGCCTCTGGCAGCACCAAGGGCTATCTTCATTCTTGCATCCCAGCTCAAAATCTGCTTGTCCCTATCTGCACCTGAATCATCATCATGGAACATAAATCACACGCACGACAATTTAACCATAATGAAGCAAAGTATTAGGGTGCAACACTGAACCAATCTGTGTCAGTCGTTGCAACTTCATCAAGCTGGGAGACCATAACGGATCATAAATTACTAAAGGGACCAATTAAACTATTATAAACATAAACCAATAATAAAATCGATAACAAGACATTTGTGATTTAGAGTATTACTTACTCATGCAATTATTTCACACAAGTTTTTACATGTGAATGTTCTAAGGAAATTGATTTGTATCAAGTGGAGATCAAGTGATTTATGCTTTGAAATAGATTTGAGTAAGAGACTAAACTTGATAAAAAAGGATGTTTCATAACTTACTGACAAAGAAACAACTGGCACTAGCAAAAGGACTTAACTGATCTGGTTTTATGATTTAAAAATTATTCTAAATGCAAATGACTTAATATAGAAGGTCAAAAAATGTTTAGAGGTGATGAACGTCGAAGGATAATCCATGCAGAGATGAAGTACTAAGGTGATGGGAGTAATGTTCATTTCTTCTAAATCTAATGCTTTGAATTGACTTGTTTATTACTCTTGCTCCTTTATATTTATACGGGAAATGAAATAATCTCTATGAAATTGTTATTTTAAATGACTCATAATAATTTATCCCATAGCACCCATCACATTGAGATTCGTTGCTTATATGCTATGAATCACATGTGTAAGTTTCCATGCCTATGGCTGAAACGCTCATGCAGACTATTATACCAAGCAACTCGCCTTACAGATGTACTTTATGTATGATGATGCGTGCATGATCAATTATAAGGCCACTCACTTATAGCACAAGCTGGGGCGGTGCAATCATTGACTGTTTTGTCTTTCATTATGGGTGATGTTATAGGTATGAAAAATATTATTGAAATTGAAGTATCATACTGATATATGAGGTTTAGATGGTGCCCCTAACATGGATGTACTAATTATTCACTTTGAAGCATATGTTATGATATATTATGCTTCAATTCATGTTCATCTATCAAATGTTATTGCAAATGTATATGATATCAATGTTATGCCAAATGCTATGATCAGTCCACAAATCATAATCAAGATGTCAATGTTATAACAATTATTATGATCACTTTATAGTCTATTAAAGTAAAGTTGTTTTGGTTCAATTGTCATATTTTGTGTTCTTTTGGGTATTTTGTGAGTTTCTTTTATATATGAAGTGTTTCTTTTTTGTGATAAAAAATTTGGGTCCCTCCCTCTCCCAAATTTTTGATTGCATCACCAATGCTATAACAATTGTTAGGATTACGAAACCTTAATTTTTTGAAATAACTCGGAAGAATTAATACAAAAGCTAGATTTAAATGGACATGTTGATAGAGAGGTACATGATTTTAAAAACATTCATGGTGGCCCTGGATTTGGAGCGACTAATGAAGGTGGTAAGATCATATTAGATTTTTCTTTAATTTATGATTTTGTAATTGCTAATACCTTCTTTAAGAAAAGAGATAAGCATCTCATCACTTATAAGAATGGATATTATAAAACTCAAATTGAGAGTAAGATTTTAGATCTTAAGATTTTATCTATGCATGAGGAAGCTAATGTTATGTGGAAAAAAGTAACTAGTGATATTAAGAATATTGCAAAAAATATGTTTAGACTATAAAAGAAAAAAACTCATAATAGTACAAATAGTTGGTGGTGGAATCAAAATGTACATAAAAAGATAAAAATGAAGAAGATTTGTTATAAAAATTGATTTAGATGTAAAAATTCTAATAATTAGGAAATATATAAAGAGATCCGTAAGGAGTCTAAGAAAGCAATATGCGATGTAAAGATCTTAGCTTTTAATGATTTATATAATAGATTAGATACAAATGATGGAGAAAGATACATGCATAAGTTAGCCAAACAAAGAGATGAGAGTAATAAAGATTTAATTCAAGTGAAGTGTATTAAGGATGAATATTAAAAAGTATTTTTATTAGAAGAGGATATTCAACAAAGGTGGATGAGATATTTTGCTAAACTTTTCAATGAAGATTGTGAGAATGAGATTGCCTTTAGTGACCTAAGCAGCCTAAATTAAATTTTTTTTTTATCTGCATATCAATAAAACGGAAGTAAGAGATGCTTTAAATAAAATAAAGTGTGAAAAAAATATTGGATCTTACGATATTCTAATAGAGGTGTGGAAATGTTTAGGAGATTAAGGAATTTATTGTCTTACTAAACTTTTTAATATTATTTTGAAGACTAAAAAGAAGTCAGATGGTGGAGAATGATTGTGTTGATTACTTTTTTAAGAATAAAGGTGATGCATAAGATTGTGCTAATTATAGAGGAATTAAGTTAATGTGTCATACTTCAAAACTATGGGAGAGAGTTATGGAGCATAGGTTGCGGTGTGAAACTAATTTTTGTCAAAATTAATTTGGATTCTTGCCGGGTAGGTCTAAAGTGGAAGTTATAAATTTATTGAGAGGTTTGATGGAGAAGTATAGAGAGAATAAGGATGATCTACATATGATATTTATTAATTTAGCGAAAACATGTGATAAAGTTCCAAGAGAAGTGCTATGGAGAATTCTAGAAAAGAAAGGGGTTAATAATGCTTATAGTAAAGTCATTAAGGATATGTATGAAGGAACTGTTACTTATGTTCAAACACAAGGTGGTTTGACCAAGTATTTTCCTATTTTAGTTAGATTATATCACGGATCAGCCTTAAGCCCATATCCTTTTGCTTAAGTCATGGATGTTCTCACTATACATTTTGCAAGAGTTGTACCCTGGTGTATGCTTATGCTGATGATATTCTTCTTGTTGATAAGATCAGAGAGGGAGTTGAAGGTAAACTTGAATTACGGAGGTCAACCTTCAATTCTAAAGGCTTTCGTTTGAGTAGATCTAAAATTAAATATATGGAGTGTAATTTTAGTAATAATAGATTTAGTGGGAGGATTGTGACTTTGGGCAATCAAGTCATTAATAAGAATACACATTTTAGATATTTTGGGTTTATTGTTCAGAGTGATGTGAAATAGATGGGGATATTATTAGTAGAATTCAAGTTGGATGGTTGAAGTGGAGGAATGCATCAAGCTTGTTGTGAGATAGAAAAGTCCCCCTCAAACTTAAGGGAAAATTTCATAAGAGGGTGCTGAGACCGGAAATGCTTTATGGTGCAAAATGTTGGTTATTAAAAGAGAAGTATAATATTAAGTTAAGTGTTGCAGAGATGAGAATGCTCAGGTAGATGAGTGACTTTACTCTTAGGGTAAGGATACGAAATGAGCATATACGTGAAAAGGTTGGAGTAGCTCCAGTAGAAGATAAGATTAGAGAGAGTCGCCTTAGATGGTTTGGTCACATAAATCAGTGGCCTTTCGATGACCTGGTAAGGAAAGTAGATGTATTATATTTGACTTATGTTAAGAAAGGTACCGGTAGACCTAAAAAGATTTGGTTAGAATTCATAGAAATGACTATTTTTTATTAGATTTAAATGAGAATTTGATTCTTAATATGACACAATGGAGAAAAAGGATTCATATAGCCGACCCCACATAGTAGGATAAAGGCTTGATGTTGTTGTTCTTGTATCGATCTTTCTAATCTTAAGTTATCGAAGTTAGGAAAATTTTTGTATAAATCTCTATATCCTGATATTATTTAAATGTTAAATGATTATCATACATATTTCTTTTCTCCCATTTTGTTTGATGTTATGTAGAACTAAAATTTACATATTGAGTTATTTTTATAACTCATCCCAATTTCTGATTTTGTTATTTTATGTAGGTTGAGTTAAATGAGATTATTGTAGGAAAAGGGTGCTAAGAAAGGAATGGTTAAGTTAAATACATCTCTAGTCCTATTTAGTTATATTTTACATTTAGATGCTCTGATTACCATTTTGATGGATATAAGCATGTTATGCATGTATGTAATTTATGATTGTCCATGTTGCAACTATTTTTTGTTATGTTCTACTATAGTAGATTAGGGAGTGACTTGGGCAATCCCATCATTATGATCATTCATTCTATGCTCAATTTATTTGAGTTCCTAAGCAAGGTCATGACATAATGGTATCAAAGCAATATGATTAATTTTCTAGGTTGTAGTTAGAAAAGGACAATGTGGGTTGGCTGTCATAGAAGGTACATTACTAAGAAGTGAAATAAAATGAATAAAGTATTAATGATTTTTTTAGATTGATACAATTGTTGCGGTAGACTTAGTATCTGATGCTACTATTTTCTTTCCTACATTTTTGCAAAACACTGAAGATATTGATCTTAGATATGATGTGTTTTCTAATTGTTAGAATTCATAGAATTTGAGAAGGGTAAAAATACCTTCTACTTATTATACAAAATTACCCCTATTTATAGATCTATACAAGATGTCTTAATAAAGAAATAAATAACTTCTAATTGATACATAATTGCCTCAATATAATCCTTCCTAATTCAGCTGCTACCCAAATATAGAAGGATATTGGCGTGATCCAAGTGAGCCTCCCACGGATTCTCATCCTGACCGTGGGATCAAATGCTAAGGGATGACTGAGATTTTGACACTCCCCCTCAAGCTGGAGACCAGCTTGCAATTACTCGCTCAGAGATAGAGCTGCATTGGTTATGGATAGGATATCAACCACCAGAGAAAGCCGACAATGAAGGCTGATGATGGAAAACTATCCTCAAAATTCCGACAATGAAGGCCGGTTGTGGAAACTAGTATTCCTCAACATTCTGGCAATGAAGGCCGATGATAAGAACCTGTATTTTTTCATAATTCCGGCAATAAAAGCCGGTAGAATGACTAATATTTCTCCAAATTCTGGCAATGAAGGACACAACCAGAAAACAGAGGGCACGAGCGGTTTGGACTTACTTGACTCTCGTTCGATGTCCTACAGCAATGAAGGCCGCTTGCACAAAATAGAGGGCACGAGCTGTTTGGACCACACGACTCCAATGGCAATGAAGGCCGCTTTCTCCTCTCTGCTTTCTTTGATTCGTATATCCCAGGCGATTCCGACAATGAAGGCCGGTAAAATAACTAATATTCTTCAAAGGTTCGATAATTTTTTATAGTAATGAAGACTATCTATTGGATTTTGGACAGCAATGAAAGCTTCCAAAATAAGATCCCTTTGATCTTAAGTTACGGCAATAAAGGCCGATTTTATATCAGTAATGAAGGCTGGTTTTTGTTTTCACTTTTTAAGGCTTTCTCGGTTTATTAAACCGAACCGGCCTAGCCTTGATTTTAAGGCTCAGATCGGGGAAAGCTAGGCACGGGCAAGGTTCCGTCCCTTTAGTCGCAAGAGCAGGTCCATGTGTGCGAGCCTCTAGAAGAAGCTTCCGATTTCGATTGATTCCTCCATACGAGGTTTCCGGACGTGCGAATCTTGCGTGCGAGCCTTCTGAATGGCAAAAGGCGGTGTCTGTCTCCCAAGTCACACGCAGGCGTGCCGATCACGAGCTTGGTCCCGCGAGTCGTAGTGGCTTCCTCCCGCAAGTCGGATAGGTGGCTTCGTCCCGCGAGTCGCAGGTGTCCGGCGATTGGATCGGGCTTCCGATCGGCTTCGTCTTCCGCACGGACGGTTCCGAATGGGTACGACACTTCTGCTCCTTCGTTTCCTTCGTCTCCTTCATGGATGTTCATCGAGGCTCCTTCGACGATAGTTCTAACGGAGTCAAGGCTTCCGTCTGCGGCAGCAACTGGCGGAATCGGCACTTTCCGTCTGGCAGAATCGGCGGCCTCTTACAGCTTCAGAAGGTTGGATCGTTCGGCAATGAAGGCCTCCCGATCGGCTCTGATACCATGTTAGAATTCATAGAATTTGAGAAGGGTAAAAATACCTTCTACTTATTATACAAAATTATCCCTATTTATAGATCTATACAAGATGTCTTAATAAAGAAATAAATAACTTCTAATTGATACATAATTGCCTCAATATAATCCTTCCTAATTCAGCTACCCAAATATAGAAGGATATTGGCGTGATCCAGGTGAGCCTCCCACTGTCATAGAAGGTACATTACTAAGAAGTGAAATAAAATGAATAAAGTATTAATGATTTTTTTAGATTGATACAATTGTTGCGGTAGACTTAGTATCTGATGCTACTATTTTCTTTCCTACATTTTTGCAAAACACTGAAGATATTGATCTTAGATATGATGTGTTTTCTAATTGTTAGAATTCATAGAATTTGAGAAGGGTAAAAATACCTTCTACTTATTATACAAAATTATCCCTATTTATAGATCTATACAAGATGTCTTAATAAAGAAATAAATAACTTCTAATTGATACATAATTGCCTCAATATAATCCTTCCTAATTCAGCTGCTACCCAAATATAGAAGGATATTGGCGTGATCCAAGTGAGCCTCCCACGGATTCTCATCCTGACCGTGGGATCAAATGCTAAGGGATGACTGAGATTTTGACACTCCCCCTCAAGCTGGAGACCAGCTTGCAATTACTCGCTCAGAGGTAGAGCTGCATTGGTTATGGATAGGATATCAACCACCAGAGAAAGCCGGCAATGAAGGCTGATGATGGAAAACTATCCTCAAAATTCCGACAATGAAGGCCGGTTGTGGAAACTAGTATTCCTCAACATTCTGGCAATGAAGGCCGATGATAGGAACCTGTATTTTTTCATAATTCCGACAATAAAAGCCGGTAGGACTAATATTTCTCCAAATTCTGGCAATGAAGGCCACAACCACAAAACAGAGGGCACGAGCGGTTTGGACTTACTCGACTCTCGTTCGATGTCCTGCAGCAATGAAGGCCGCTTGCACAAAATAGAGGGCACGAGCTGTTTGGACCGCACGACTCCAACGGCAATGAAGGCCGCTTTCTCCTCTCTGCTTTCTTTGATTTGTATATCCCAGGCGATTCCGACAATGAAGGCCAGTAAAAGAATCAATATTCTTCAAAGGTTCGATAATTTTTATAGTAATGAAGACTATCTATTGGATTTTGGACAGCAATGAAGGCTTCCAAAATAAGATCCCTTTGATCTTAAGCTACGGCAATAAAGGCCGATTTTATATCAGTAATGAAGCCTGGTTTTTGTTTTTAAACCGGCCCAGCCTTGATTTTAAGGCTCATATCGGGGCAAGCTAGGCTCGGGGCAAGCTAGGCATGGGCAAGATTCCGTCCCTTTAGTCACAAGAGCAGGTCCATGTGTGCAAGCCTCTAGACGAAGCTTCCGATTTTGATTGATTCCTCCAGAAAAGGTTTCCGGACGTGCGAATCTTGCGTGCGAGCCTTCTGAATGGCAAAAGGCGGTGTCTGTCTCCCAAGTCACATGCAGGCGTGCCGATCACGAGCTTGGTCCTGCGAGTCGTAGTGGCTTCCTCCCGTAGGTCGGATAGGTGGCTTCGTCCCGCGAGTCGCAGGTGTCCGGCGATTGGATCAGGCTTCCGATCGGCTTCGTCTTCCGCACGGACGGTTCCGAACAGGTACGACACTTCTGCTCCTTCGTTTCCTTCGTCTCCTTCATGGATGTTCGTCGAGGCTCCTTCGACGATAGTTCTGACGGAGTCAAGGCTTCCGTCTGCGGCAGCAATTGGCGGAATCGGCACTTTCCGTCTGGCAGAATCGGCGGCCTCTTACAGCTTCAGAAAGTTGGATCGTTCGGCAATGAAGGCCTCCCAATCGGCTCTGATACCATGTTAGAATTCATAGAATTTGAGAAGGGTAAAAATACCTTCTACTTATTATATAAAATTATCCCTATTTATAGATTTATACAAGATGTCATAATTAAGAAATAAATAACTTCTAATTGATACATAATTGTCTCAATATAATCCTTCCTAATTCAGCTACCCAAATATAGAAGGATATTGGCGTGATCCAAGTGAGCCTCCCACGGATTCTAATCCTGACCGTGGGATCAAATGCTAAGAGATGACAGAAATTTTGACACTAATCATGTCAACAACAATGATGTAATAAAATGTTATATCGATATGATGCATTGATTGATTTTCATGATGTAAGTTAAGAATATGCTTATTATGAATGTGTTAGCTCCCTGAGCTTGAATGAGTAGTTGACTTGGATTGTTAGTATATAATGATTGCGATGATTGTTCATGTACTGTATTCATGAAACCTTTGGAGGATGTGATGTGATCCTTAAATTTATATGATATCTAGGATGAATGTTAATGTATATAATTCGCCTATGATTGTTCTGTTTGAGCTTATTGCTAGACAATAATGTTTATCTCTCTAAATTGTCATTGACCACTTAGAATGTTAATTTTTTTCTAAAAATGTCTCTTGTTATGATTTAAATGAGAGTTAGCACATGCTTACCATGTTTGTTTCCTCACTCGTTGAGCCTGAGGGAATAATTGTCTTGGGTTAATTGCAGTCTAGTGATGTTTACCATTTTATGTCAGGATTTTATGGAAATGCAAGGAAACTAAGATTTAATTTATATTTAAATCCTGCTCTTCAGTCTAAGGTACATGAGATGAGTTTACACAACACGCGACCTTATGTGTACTAATAATTAATAGAGGAGATTTCACATAATTAGAAGTCTCATTATTTTGTAATATGTCAATAAACACTTTCTTCTATATATTAATGAGGCATTATGTTTTGAGAAGCCATGCTTCTCATAATTTTTACGTATAACAGTACTGATTAGTCACAAAATTGGGTTTGCCCAACAGCGAATTCCTTCTTTGGTTTTGTGGTGGGACTTCAAATCTTGTCACAATACAAGTGTTAATGTTTGATGAATGACATTATGTAGAGAAGATATGTTTCTAGCACATACTATGGCGGTATGAGATGCATTATGTTGAGAATCAATTCTTCTCTCATTAATGATGGTTGTCCACTGCAACTAGATTGTGTTAAGAGGTTTGTTGGGGATGAACCACAATGATGAAACAAGCAAGAAAGTAAAAGCAGCAGAAAATAAGGGACACCGGGATTTAACGTCGAAAAGCTCAAAATAGGAAAAAAAATCATGGAGCTACACCACACCAATAAATCCACTATGAAAATTGGGAGAAACAAGTACAGATCTCTAATCTCTCTCTCTCTCTCTCTCTCTCTCCTTGCTTTTCTTCTCACATGCACTGTTCCCAATGTCTACATACTCAGAAAATACAAGAGAAAGTAAGTTATAACCCCCACGGGACGCAACCAATAAAAAAAAAAGAGAAAAATAACTGTTCAGTCTGTCTCGCAGCAGTGCGGCACTAGTTTGGGGCACTGTGGTGCCCACTCTCTGTTTAACAATGCTGCAGTACTCAAACACTCTGTGTTGTGGCACTCAGTCTCTATCCAGACCCGCTGCGATGTTCTGCTCTCTATAGAGAACACAACGCCGGGACGCTCGGGTAGGCAGTGTTGTGGCATTGTACCGGAAAAAAAAAGTTCATGCAAAGCACCCAAACCCGAGCAGAAGGTACCCCCACACCCCCAGTGTAAACGACAAGCTTTGAGATCCAAGACAACAGAACAAGGTTTGCTTATCAAAATTGATTTATGGATTGTATTGATTGATCGTAAAGATTTTTCCATTAGCAAAACTCAATGTTTTTAAGGATGTCTAATATCACATCGTGCAATTTATTTGTACTGCTGAAGTTGTCATTATCGTAAGCAAAATGAAATTATCCCTTTTGGAAATTCTCATTTTTGTATGTATGAGGGATGGTCAAATTGAATCTCTCATCTTAAAGTTAAGTACAGATGAATTATTAAAAAGCGCAAGACTTTCTGCACTTTTCTCTTCTATGCCCTTTATGATGACTTTCCTTGTGTTTGACCTTCTTTAAAGTTGTATGAGTTGATGTTGGAATGGTTGTTAAAGCAGTGAAGTTATGTGATTACATACCTTAATGTTTTTACATTATAAGATAGTTGATTGTCCCTTTCATCGTATAATGACTAAACTAAATAGTAAAAGTTATCATTTCTATCGGCTATGTTACAAGTTTCAAGGATAAAATTTTATAAAGGGTGATTTGAAAATCATTAAAATTAAAAATTAAATTTAAAATCATTAATGGATGATAAAAAAAATTTTCTAAATCAAATGTCCTAAAAAGGGGCAATTACTTTAATTAATTAATTAAATATAAATAAAATAATTTTGATATGAACACTTGTATGATCAAGTGGATTTGCAAAAATAAATTTTCGTTCATGAATATATACATATATACATACATACATATACATATATTAAGAGAACTGATAGGCATTAGCTAGGCTAGAGTAGGCAACACAGGAGTGAGCAATCCAATGAAAAAGGGGAGTTAAGGGAGTCATTCCTAGGGTCAATCAAAGAGAGAATGAGAGATGAAAATAAAGAAAGAAGATGGGGAGGTTGGAACTTGCAAGTGCCAACCCTTGGCGTGTTAGGTTGACTATAAGAGGCTCAATGGCTAGGGAAAGAGAGAATGAGTTGAAAGAGATCCTCCTCTTCCTTTCATTCAAGATCAAGGTGAATTACGTAAACACTAGATTTCCCATAACTTGGCCTTTTTGCATAATAATATAAACCAGGAAAAAATATATTGTGGATATATGAGAATATATATTTGGTTGAGACTTATTAAGCATGGAGTTCTCATCTAAATGATTATTTCACACATTTCAAGACAATGATTGAGGATTTGAAGTTGTATGGTTGAATCTTAGAATCAGTACTTCATGTTTTGGTGTGCTCTTAAGGTAATTAATAAAGGCATATGGAGTACCTAACACATACTTAGGAACATGATTTATAGTCATATCCAAATTAAGATTAAAATAAGAATTAAGGAATATTTTTAATATAGCATGCATGAATTCATATGATGGATAATTCCTTTAGTTATAGAGTTTGAACCATGCAAACTTGAGAATTTAAGCTCAGGGTTATTTTAAAATGACCAACTATTGATGAAAATACTATAACAGCTCCTTAGCAATTAAAATAGAAAGTCTTATACCATTTAGAGTATTATTTACTCATGTATTTATTTCACACAATATTTTATAGACTTTATGAAGATTATGGATTATATCAAATGGAAATACAATTGTGTATGTAAGAGATCTATATATAACAGCTCCTTAGCAATTAAAATAGAAAGTCTTATGCCATTTAGAGTATTATTTACTCATGTATTTATTTCACACAAGATTTTATAGACTTTATGAAGATTATGGATTATATCAAATGGAAATACAATTGTGTATGTAAGAGATCTATATATATACACAATTGTATTTCCATTTGATATAATCCATAATCTTCATAAAGTCTATAAAATCTTGTGTGAAATAAATACATGAGTAAATAATACTCTAAATGGCATAAGACTTTCTATTTTAATTGCTAAGGAGCTGTTATAGTAAGAAGTCTATGTAACTCACTTATATAGAGACAATCAGGTTATTGAAGTAGCAAAAACATAAATGAATCAGCCTTTTGGTACTAGTTAGGATGATAGAATCGACACTGTAATTGTTTTTTTCCCTTATACCATTAATGTAATATGATTGGACTAGAAAATCTCATATTGAAGTATTCTAATGAAACATGAGGTTTAAATGGTGCTCCTACGATAGATGCATCAGCTATTCACCATGAAGAATATGTTAGGAAATGATATACATTAATTCATGCTCATGCTATCAAAGGTTGACAAATGTATATGCTATAAAATGTCATACCAAAAGTTATAATTATGCCACAATCCATGATTTTGATGTCAATGTTATGATAAATGCTATGATCACTCTATAGTCTACGCTTATAGTATCAATGTTTCTAAATACTGTATGTGATCATGTTACTTCTATGAATATGGTTCCAATGCCATGTCACTTGTTATGATAATGAAATGCCAATTGCTATGTTTATACATAGAAATGCAACACCCAAGCATGTTATATAATTCCTCGTTGATCTTTTTATGCTATAGTTATCAAAATTAAAGTTAAATAAGTACAGAAAATTTTTTGTAGATCTCCATATCATCACATTATTTAAATGATAAATTATTAGCATGCTTATTGCTTCGTATCTCATTGTGTTCATTGTTATTTAGACTGGAGGTTAACCCAATAAGTTATTTATACAGCTCACTTTGATTTATGCTGATGTTGTTTTAGGTAGGTTGATTTAAGGCTAAGGGTGTTAAGAGAGGAATGGTTAAATTAAATACATCCCTAAGTTAAGATTAGTTATGCTTTTGGGTTTTGTTAATATTTAATGGACACAAATTATGTATGATGTGTTATGTAATTATACATGTGATGTATGTATGAAATTATAGGATTGAATATATGGGGACTTTTTTGCTATTATGCTCTAGTAATGATGGATTGGGGAGTGGGTTAAACAATCCCATCAACAGAACAGCCAATTCCCGCCTCAGTTTATCAGATCTCCAGAGCTGGGTCTTGAAACTATAAATCATGTCATTGTGTCCTTGAGGTATCCGGTCTATGTATCAATAATATTTACTTGTAAGATCATAACCTCGTCATAATATCCCAAAAAAAAGGGCATACAATTCCCCTAACATGAGGTCAGAGAAGAGGTTGATTTATCAACATCAAATTTATGATTATTAGAGTATGTTCATATATATCAATGGACTCTAGAAGTTGGTACATCAAACCAAGGCTAACAACGGCACGCACAAAGTAGTAATCTGAAATCTCAAGAACTGTAATAAAACTAGAGTAAAATTTTGTGAAATTCAATTGCCAGCACTTAGCATGCAGTGAATTAAATAAGATGCCAACATCAGTGGGAAAAAAACAAAAATATTTTTGCTAGTAATGAAAGTAGATGTCATGCTAAGACAGTTATTAATTCATTTTAAAACTATTAGCATAAGCTTCCATTTGAAGCATTCTTCCGTGGAGTTGTGAGTTAAAAGCATACCATGCAGATGGGACTCAACACTTCCATTGCGAACAAGTTCATAAACCAGACAGCGTTTATTGCCTTCAATGCATATACCAATCAGTTTGACCAAATTACGATGATGCAGTCTGCTAAGCATTTCTACTTCCCCGATGAATTCTCGGTCACCATTCTGCTCTTTCCTTGTTAGCAGCTTAACAGCAATTTCATCTCCATCCTCCATGATCCCAAGGTAAACACGTCCAAATCCACCTTCACCCAACACTCTCTCAGAACTAAATCTATTAGTTGCTTTCTCCAGCTCAGCTAGTAAAAATGTTTTCACTGAGGATGGGTAAGTAGCCATTGTAGAAACAAGAGACATAGATGTTGAACTTGCAACGCTGCTTTGTATGGTAGTCTTAGCTCCTGTATCACACAAAAAGTATTTTCCAACGGCTTACAATCATTTATTTAATCTAAAGTTAGATAAAATCTATAAATATAAGAATCAATTTCAATATCATGTGAAATCATCAATATAATATGCAGTAAAAGAATCTAGAGAGGGTAAATTTTGAAGTGAATGGGCCATGAAAATGCTCCATTTGAAAATCTTGTCCTCTTTTCATTTTTGAGATTTAACTATATAGAAATAGAAGGGAAAAATCTCATCTAAGAATTCCAAAATAATCTATCCAAAGTAAGGGAAAGAGTAGAAGAGATAAGCATAAAGCAAATAGTATATAACATTAGGATTCTATTTTAAATAGGTCTTTTTCAACTTTTTGACCTATTTTATTCTTTTTGTGAAGAAAAAGTTGTTTTTAATTTAAAAGAGAGGTCAGTTACATCAATCTAATCAATCTAATATCTAATCTAATCCATATATAATGTATTCTTCGATTTAATGATTCTCACCTTAATTAATAGGAAGAACTATTTAAAAATAAAATGGCATATAGTTTTTTTTTGTTTCTCCCTAATATAAAATAAAGTTCTCCTGAATTGTTAATTGAGCATACTCTATTTTTATTTATTCGTTTTCTCCTTTGTTAATAGAGATAATCAATTTATAGAAAGAACTTTTTCTCCCAATTTTATAAGGCTTGGACTAATCTTAAATTAATATAATTTTACTTATTGATCTAATTTCAAATATTGTAACTTTTAAAATGATTATTTAAGTTTTTGGAGCGAGTGGGTGGCTTAACACTGATAATGGCGAATGATCCTATATTGGGATACTTCGTGGTAGCCATCAGCCTAGTAAACCCTAAACCCTAAACCCTAAACCCTAAACCCTGAGAAGATTTTTTTTTTTGGCACTCGCCGTCTTATGGTGAATTCATATGCAATGTTATGGGTGCATTTTATTTTATGAATAAGTTTTTATGTACTATCTTAATAAAATAAATATGATTCGCTCGATTATGAAGGCAATCTGTAATGAGAATGATATTTCGTTTTTGTTTCGCGTTCTTCATCCGTGGTGAATGCTGTCAGAATAATGCTAATTATAGCGAGGGATGAAAATGAGTTTGTTCTGAAGGGTAGACCCTATCCGGAAGAATGTGATTTTGTTCCTTATCCTGAAGGGTTTGTGCCGCCATCATTTAAAAGATTTGAAGCTCTAAAGAATAAGACATATTCATTTAAAAGAGAAGCTATCAAAAAGATCTTTAAAAGCCTTCTCAAGAAAGCAGAATTCAAACTTCCCGAACCAAAAAAGCCAGAAGATGTGGGTAAATCAGGACAACCAAGATATTGCCCATATCATCAAATGATCAGTCATGAGTTAGAGGATTGTATAACTTTCAAGGAATGGCTTGAAAGAAATATCAAAGACGGATTGGTTGTAAGACCCAAAGACTATTTGTTTACCATAGTCAGGGATCCGTTAAATGCATGATTGGTGAGCCTTCTGAATCAATCTCAAAATTAAAATTTGATAATAACTGGGATATAGCTTTACCCCAATCCTCCAAGAAAATTCTAAATAAAATTTATCATTCATCTATTCACGTATCTCAAGGAGTGCAGAGTCCCCCCAGTTGATCTAACAGCTCCTGAAGAAAAAGTTCAGAATAAATTCCTATTGAAGAACCTAAGAAGATATCATCTAGCCAATCTTCAACAGTTCAGAAAGAGGAACTCGAGAATAAAAATAGCAAAGTAAATAATAAAGTAATGGTTTCTTCCAAAGGCAAAGCAAAGAATCTTGTACCTCATTTTACATTGTATAATTTATATTTTGTCCCGTCAGGGGCCAAGAAAGCAATGAAGAAAGATTCATTATATATCTTGTTTATATCTGCTAATGTTCAAACAAATGATGCAACATAAAATAATTTTATAGAACCTAAAATAAACTTAAATGAGTTAAATTAATCTCTTAAATATTTCTCTGATAATGATTCCCATGTCTTTGATACTCAAGATGATCTTATTTGATTAAAAATTGAGAAGTTTTATTATGATAATTCATAAGATGAAGCATTAAAGATAAGTGAATATATTAAATCAAAAGAATCCATGGTCTTTTTCTCTGAAGAGATAGTCCAAATAAATATGTGCAGTAGTAAAGTGTTACCACCATCAATATCTACAACTAGCAAAGGAAAGCAAGTGGCTGATAATCCAAAAACCTCAACACCAATTCAACCAGATTCAGATGTAGCTAATCCAGATATTCCTAAAGTGGATTATGATGTATTAGCACATCTTAGAAAACTGCCAGCAAAACTAAGTATCTATGATACTTTAGTTCTTTCCAAAGAAATGAGGGAGGCTTTAATCAAAGCTTTACTCGATCCAAAGATCTATATAGCTTTGTTAGCATCGATGCAGTTTAAAGAAAAACTGAGTTGCAAAGAAGTCTAAGAAGTTACATTTTCAGACAATGATTTACAGTTTGGAACCTCCAGATCATAATCATATGTTATATATATATATATATATATATATATATATCAATCTCATCTTATCTTTCATTTATTTCTATTAATCATTTATTTTTATAGCTAATAAAATGATATTGCGAGGACTTGATGAAAAAAGTAAGAGGACTTTGGATTCAATTACCTTGCTTTTGGAAGTATAAAATTTAAAAAATCGAAGTCATGTTCCATAAAATTGATTTTGAAACTTCTTTTAATGCTATTTTGAGTAGACCCTATCTACATAAATATAAAATGATGCCTTCCACCCTTCATTAGTGTATCAAATACTCTTATAAGGGAGCAGAGCAATGTATTAAAGGTGATTTGCAACCGTTTTCAATTCATGAAGTCATCATATATGAAGACGCTGCATACAATATGCCTAAAAAGCAAACCGTCTTCTCTAAAAATCTCAAATTGACTGAATAAGCAAAAGAAAGGAAAGAAAGAGAAAAGAAAAAGAAAATGAAAAAAGTAAAGAACTCCGATCTTGAACACGGTGTCCGTTGGTAACCTGCTCCTCACTCACAAAGAGGCGATAGAATGGCTCAACAATCTAGAGGAAGAAGTCGATGATGGCAAAATCGAGTGACAAAAGAAAATGAAAAGAGAAATGTGCAAATAAAGGCGCCTGCAATACATATCGATTTTGAATCTAGTTCAGAGAAGGAATCATATGTGATTGATAAAAAGCCACATGCCTATAGAATATAGGAATAATATAAAACAGTCAAAGTTTAAGATTTCTATAGAAGCTGATAGTGATGAGGACAAGGACCAAGTCACTAGGGAAGCTGATTCAAATCTATCTACTATGGAGAGATTAAAAATGTATGTGAAAAATGTTACCCTTACTCCCTCTCCCAAAGTGATGTAAAAAAGTTAGAGATAAAAGCCTCACTTCCTTTAAACCCAGACACCAAAGCCAACATTTTTGTACCTTCTACTAGTCAAACCATTGAAATTGATGTACCCTTCAATGATCCATTTATGAATGAAATAGTGGAACTCCCTTTTGACTGGCACTCTGTGTAAGCAAGTTTGCCAAGCAAGGTTTAACACCATCAAGTTGGACTAGAGATGAAAATCAACAATTCAAATATTTGTGGAATACAAAATATATATATATATATATGTCAAGACTAGGCATCGGCTTCACTCATTAGTGTTCAATCGGATGTAGATCAAGCCTGTTAAATTTCTATAAACCTTTAAAAAGCTGAAGGACAAACTTCATAAACTTTTAATTGGCATTTGTTGTCAAATCAAAGAGCTGAAAATTACTTCTAATGCAGGGTCCTTTAAGATGAGGATTCGGACAACAATAATCTTATTCAACGGGCATCGTAATTTAATAGTATCAGCTTCATAAAAACAAGCACATCAGGGGGATCAAAGCTAATTTAAGCATTACGGAATTAAAATGGTAACTATCAAGCTAGGATGTCAAGGAAAATGAATAATCTAAACTATTTGTAGCTCATACATATAATGGCATGGCTTTACCATCCCTGCATACTCATGGAATTTGACCTAATAGATTATTTATAGTTGACAAGAAAAAAAAAACAGACTGAAGCTTTTTTGCAGCAAAACTTCCTAGTTATTGATGATCGATATGACGGATAGAAATCTGTTCAGATATCTAAATGTTCAACTATCAAATGCTAAAAGATACACTTTAATTTCCAAAAAAAAAACACTTTTAAATCAACATGACTGTTACAAACAAAATTAGTTATTTGTGTAGAGGTGTTTCAGTTGCAATGGGAGAAAATATAAGTCAATTATGTTAAGCTTTTGCATATATGTTGTGGTAATTTGTTAGACGTCATTTTAACCCAAGCCATCTGAGCTAAAGGATATTCCTGACTCGAAAAATCTAGTGCACATATACATTACCATGCAATTGATGCATATATTTATTCTGAAAATGTAGGTTTCATTTCGAGAGAGAGATGTAAGAAGCTTATGATATTGAGCAAAATTTACCAAATTTGAATTAGGGCAAGGTTAGCTTGTGGGTGAAAACTTCGCAATGAAAAATATCAACATACCAGATCTCTTAGCCAAAGGGGCAACACCAGAACTGCTACTAGTAGGATGCTGTTCCAGCTTCCTCAATTTCAAGATTATTAAAACCACTCCAATGCAGACTGAAATAAGCAAAAAAGAGGAAAGAGAAACTAAAACAATTATCCTATCGTTCATGTTCTCTTTGTTGCCTGCAGGTACCTTTGCTGTAAATGGGTATTGCTGACTTCCCATGGGGCTGATACCCGACAATCCCCAAGGCATGGGTGGTGGAGAGGAAGGAAGCCCTGTTTATATCAAGTAATTAAAACAATATAGGGATGCGATCAATTATGGACATAGCATAAAGAAGATATTTAACAGAATACCTGGATAATGAACAGATATAACTTGGTAATCGCCAAAATTGGATGTGCTTATTCGAACCTTTTTCTGCCAAAACCTTTCATATATAATAAAAGCAGTCATTTTGTCAAATTTTTCACCCAAAGGCACCAGGTAAATTGAAATTGTTGTCTTGTCTTGACTATAGATACTCGCATCAGCACCCATGATTCGAACTTGACTTTGCTTCAGAAATGTACCAGCTGCTACCTCAATTTCAAGTTCTGCTATCTCAGGAAACAGTAAAATCGGAGCTACCCCTACATCAATAACCACTTTTATAGGGTAAACACAACCACAAGGTGAACCGATTGGTGTCCGAGTAAAGGGATCAGAGCATGTTATTCTATCACAATTTTCTGCAGAATAGAGAATAAATTCAATCAAGCATGTCAATTCAGCTCAAGATGAGCAACAGAAAGAACTGCTGCAAATAAAAAGTACTAGATTGGCAACACAAGTTAATAAGCCTTCGATATGGCCAAATCAAATGGAATTTTACCTTTTGGAGGAGAATATGGGGATGGTGAAACTTTATGATGTTTCTTTGCACGGGCATGCCTTTCAGCTTTTCCTGAAACGTGTTAAATTTTCAAATAGAAACTATGAAACAGAGAAATCACCAGTGAAAATAGATCAAATACCACTACCTCTTGGTGGAATTTTTGGTGAAGACTTTGGTGCCCATGGTGCCATGGCCCAATTTTCAGGTACCCTGGATGGAGCCATAGTCAGGCTAACAGGTATTGGTTTCACTGCAAACAGTATCCTGACAAACTTAAAAAGTAGTTTTTGATAATGGATTACAGTTACCCATACATTTATACAGAAAAGAGAGAACTTAGCATTATAGGCATTATTGATATCCTATGCATACAAAAAATAAAGAAGGTTTTTGCGAATTCACCAATGAGACGTGTTTTTCAAAAAAATGAAAAAAAAAACATGAGTTAAATGTGATAAAAGCATATGCATGAAGAATATGGTAGACAAACTCAAATACAAAAGCAGTTTAAAAAAATTGACATCATCTGCAATTACAAATGTTGTTAAGAACATATGTTTTAGTGGGAAAAAGGACTGTTCTGTACTTGGTTGCTCCTTTGATCTGAAGAGAAAGTAAGATTGAAGTCCATATGAAGCAACCCCTGCCAAAAAAAGAAAAAAACTACGTCATATGCTAAAAAATTTCTATTTCTTATATAAAATCAGTAATATAGTTGGTCCCAGATAGAAATTACAGAAACATTGCAATGCAGGAAAACGATGTGAAAGGATTTATTGATCAAGATGGATGTCTTATGTAGAAATAATATTACCAAACCATCACCAAATAGTAAAGGAAAAAGAGTTGACAAAATTAATTGAAACAAAATGAAAGATAAAGAATGATGATGGGGGTTGCATGGTGGGACCTTAAGATCATTAATGTGATCAATTGGTGAATACGGGGCACTATTCTAATATAATTAGAATAGTTAAGATTAATTTTTATAGTGGAATTATTTTTAAGTTGGATGAAATTTGGAGGTAAGTTACAAGCTCTGTAACCTATCTAGAAAATGAAAATCTAACTTTTACCAATTGATTCTCCCTCCATAGATGTTCAAATCTAAAAATTTGGGCTTGATTTCAAGGTGATGTTGTCAAATTTATTTTTGGAAGGTTTGGCAGGCATTGTAAAACCAGCAAAAGCCATTTCAGACTTCGCACGCTTTTCAAAGCGCCGCGACGTACTTTAAGTGAAAAATTCGAAGTTGTCGGATTTCGACGCAAATAATTTTATAAAATAGAGCGCGAAATTTCGATCGATTTGGTATAAAGGACTTATATGTAATCTCGCTTAAATTAGGAGATATAATTGTTGGAAGTTAAGTAATACCCAAACTACCCCTAAGCTTTTAAAATGCCGGAATTACTTAAGTGAGGGCATAAGGGTCTTTTGGCTTTTCCCATTTCTCCCTATTAGGCCAAACCGAGCCCTCCTTCTCCCCCATTCGCACGAACCGAGCGGAACCAAGGGGCGTGAGGCGCGGGTAGGAGCGGCGACGGGTTCTTCGGCGGCGGCTCCGGCGGCGGTTTCCGGCGGCCAAAAGGATTTGGTTATGATTTCGTGAAGAATCAGTAAAAATCAATCATTCTAATTACAAATGGTCAAAGAAATGCCTTAGATGTGATATGAAAGTTTAGAGATTTTTTTATAGCTTTAGTCTTTTTTGGGGAATTTATATGTGACTGAAAAGAAAAAAACAGGATAGAAATAATAAACAGACTTGAAAACTGATTATCTAGGAATTTAACTAGAACTACCTTAAATAAATTTAGGATTATTGTAATATGAGATGTGAACTAATGATCTGGAGAATTTGGTGGAATTTTATTAAGTATTGGTTGGTCAAACATAAAAAAGGAACAAAACTAATCTAATAAAGTAAGATATCTTGGCAAAGTCTAGTAGGTAGGATTAGACTTGGAATAAGAGAGAGAATTAAAATTTAAAATTTTTTATGATGGATTACACACACTTGAACAAAATGATAGAAACTTATTGTAAAAATAAAATGCATAAAATTAAAAACAACGCACCACAGTAAAAAAAACCAAGAAGATTACCCAATCTTCTTGGAATGGCTGGCCATCAAACATTCTAGCCCTTTAGAATTCAATCCAAAATGTGTATGCACAAACAATAATCAATTCATTTAAGTCTTAGAACATTTTATACAAATTGTTGTAATAATTAAGTGCAGAAAATTAAAAACTATTTACCACAATAAGCCAAGAAGATTACCCAATCTCCTTGGAATGGTTGGCCATCAAGTATTCTAGCCCTTTGGAATTAACTCCAAAATGTGTAAGCACAATAATAATCACTTCATTTAAGTCTTAGAATGTTTTATACAAGTAAAACATATATGAAGAGACACATCCCTTCATTTAAATTCAAAAACAAAGAGGGAAAGGAGAGGAGAGAGAGATTGGTCTCTTAATTGAGCTAGCTAGCAATCACCATAACTACTCCCTCCCTCAGTTTGGTTATGCCACCACTCTCTAGCCAATTGCTTGGCTGGCCACATTACTCTCTAGCCACTTAACTCCACACTCCCAAGCACTTTTACACATAAAATAGCTATTTGACACTTAAAGTCCACATAATTCTAAGTCATTATACACATACAATTTTTAAACATGAAAAAAAAATGAAATGATATAAATCATTATAGCTCCTTCATAACTGGAGCTTTATATGCTTTTGCCCTTGATTTGGTGATAGGGTCACCTCCATGTGCTACATTATTTCCATTAGACCCTAAAGAATTTTTCTCTAAAGGGTTAAATATCTAAGTAGTTAGCTGACAGGTTTGGAGCTAGCTTCTCCAAATCCTCATTGGTCAGCCAAGTATCCATCTCACTAGGATCCTATGATCACCACTGATCCTCTTCATATGTGATGATGCGGTCCACTTCAAAAGATGAGTGTCAATTTGGCTCCTACAGAGAATGGTCAGGTGTTCCTGAAAAAGAGGTTTTTGTATATTTGGAAATTGGATAACTGCTTTATATCATATAAGATCTTTCACATTAAAAATTGGGCCGATAAACATATCTTTTGACAATTCAATAGCATATGCATGTGTCAAATTTCCTAATAATCTCAAATGTCCCACATAACCTAACCTATAACTTTCTAAATTACACTGAAAGGATAATTCTCAAGCAGGATTCTTATTGACATGTTATCTCCAACATTAAACTCCTTAAAAGTTTTATTTTTATAGAAAGGATACAAAATGAGTATATAAGTGAATAGGTTGGAGTAGCTCCAGTGGAAAAAGATTGGAGAGTGTCGCCTTAGATGGTTTGGTCATATAAAATGACGGCCTTCCAATGACCCGGTTAGGAAAGTAGATGTATTAGATTTGACTTATGTTAAAAAAGGTAGAGGTAGACCTAAAAAGACTTAGTTAAAAAATATTAGAAATAACCTTTCTTTATTAGATTTAAATGAGAATTTAACTTTTAACAGGGCACAATAGAGAAAAAGGATTCAAGTAGCCGATCACATATGGTGGGATAAAGGGTTGATGTTATTGTTGTTATTGTAGCACAAACTTATTGGCCTGCGCATATTGCTTGTTTTTTATTCAATTATATTCTTATATAATTTGTTGATCATAATTTTCATGTTCAATTTAATGTTCGATGATGCTAAAGAGAAAATATTATGAAGACTATGAAATATCAGAGATGAGAGCTTGAAGCCTTTTAAGATTTATTTATTTATTTTTGCTTTATTATGAAATTTTCTTAAATATTTTAATATTTTCAGTTAGATTTTCTGAAATAGTGTGATGATATACTAAAATAGTGAAATTTATGTTTTTTTTTGCTCTAGTTTTTTTAATTTGAGATTCATTTACTTTATTTATGTTTTATTTTAAGTGTAATTTGATAAGCAAGAGTAATGCATAGCAATTTTATATTTATTTAAGTTTTAATTCATATTTAATTATGTCATTTAAAGAAAAATGTATTAGTTGAAAATATACTTTATCAATAAATTGTAAGTAAAATTCTTTTTAAAAAAATGACATTTATAATTTAAAATCAAGAAATATATTGCAATTTTACATTTACTTAAGTTTTAATTTCATATTTAATTACTTTATTTAAAATGAATAGTTAATGTATCGGTTGACAATATATTTTCTATAAATTGTAAGTAAAATTCTTTAAAAATGACATTTATAATTTATAATGAAGAAATTGAGCTCAATAAACGAGTCAAGCTAAAGCAACCAAGCCGAGTTCGAGCTTGAATTCCTTTTCAAAGTGTCGAGTTCGTGCCCGAGCTCAGTGGAAATTAAACTAGCTCAACTCGATAAGCCGACTACTTGACTCAACTCAACTCAACTCGTTTACACCCTTAATATCACCCTCTCTAGTCATTTGCTTGTTCGACCACATCACTTCTTAACCACTTAATTCCACTCTCCCTAGATCTTTTAGACAAAAATAGCCATTTAACACATAATGTCCACACAATTCTAAGTCTTTATACACAAACAATCCATAAATATAAAATACATTAAAAAATAATATGAAATGATGTAAATCATTATGGCTCCTTTATAGCTTGTGTTTCATATGCTCTTGACTTTGACCTGGTAATAGGGCCACCTCCATATGCTATATCAAATAATTAAAATGGCAAGATGCGAGTCCATCTGGTTCTTTTCAAGCTTTACACATGGAATCAAAGGAATTCACATCCATTGCAAATAATTTTTACTTTTCCACTAATCATGACATAATTGACTTGTCCTAAGAAATCATATTATAGAGCAGGATTCTCTATGACAAGCTGACCAACTCAACAACAAATGTCTAATATAACCATAAAAACAACAAAAGGGCTATGAAGTACAAAAGACATTGAATTCAAAAATAAGCGTTCCTATCAAATCTCCTAGCTGCAATGTTCTCTAACTCGGAGAGTAAAAGTCACAATATACCAGACGTGAGAAGCACGAACTATGAATAAAATTTCAGAAAATTAATGGCAAAGTTGCCTGAAGGAAGCAGCAACGATCTCATCTAGAAGTGATAAATATAGAGATTTGACTCTGATATACTCTTAGTAAAACAAAAAACTCGTATAGACATCAAAATCAAATACAAACTTGAAAAATTCTTCAATTAGGTACAATTATTTATCGTGGAAAGGAAGTCTAATAATAATGTCTATAGACAAGTCCAAGGCATAAACATTGAAACAATGGGTTAAAACAACCTAATCTAAGAAGGCATAGATGCTTTGACAAAATAGTTTCTAGCAAGGAGGAAATATAAATTGTGTAGTACACTATTCAATATCCCTATGTTGTAAAAGATGAAAAAACTAATAATAATAAATTTAAATTATGGGTTGCACTAAAAGTCACCACTAGAGTTTAAGTGATTAAAAGTTGAACATATATATATAGTGTGTGTGTGCGCGCTCGCTCGCAAAACTAGTTGTTAAACACGATTTAGGAGTCAAGTGTTTAAAATAAAATAGTTGTGGGTTTCAATTTAAATTCAAATTTAAAAATAATGGCATGCATGATATGATAGTTAAGTATTAATTAAAATAGTTAGTTCTAAACTAATTTACGTTATGTGTCATATTCAAATTTAAAAGTAATGATTTCTGTGATGTAATAATTAGCTTTAAAGTATGTTTGAATTCAAATTCAAATTGTCCCATCAAATGTCAACTTCTGCACTCAAGCACAATAGTAGCATATATAAAAATATATCAACTAAAATAAGCATTACATTATTATAACCCCAAAAATATTAGGCACATAAGCAATGACTATAAAATCTTCATCATGAATGGCATTCCAGTTCCTAAAGTCCACAACTTAACACATGCGACGAACAACAAGGCAATAGAACAGGATAAATGAAAGAAAATGAAGAAAAGCATACAAGTTTTCAAGGTGATAAACTAGAAGTATACCATAGAGAAGGAATGTTCAATAAAATTAAAAAACATACCAATAAGATTCTCCAAAAGCTTACTATCATAACTAAAAAAGTAAAATAGACATATCATGGAGGCTGACAGCTTTTTTTAAAAAAACGTAAGAAAATCATTAGTCTTCCAAAATTGGAGTGAACAAGGTAAACTATGACAAAAAGTTTAATGAAAAAAAAACATAAGAATAATACCTGTGAATGCAGGGATACAACTCAACATATAGTCTATGATTTTCCTATTAGTTGAAAAGCTAAGAAATCAAGAACCAAATACAAAATCTCAAGGGAGCGTTGAATTTCATGCAAATTAGCAATTTAAATGGGTAATCAGTTAATGTTAAAATATGAGGGTTCTCAAATAAGATAACAGCTTTAGAATGTTTGAGGTGCTTAAAATACAACTCTTCTTACGGTCCTGCTTGGGCAGGTAAGAAGGTGGCATAATTAGCTCCTCATTTTGCTTAGCACTTAAAAGATGCCGCTAAATGGAGTTATAGTGTTGGTAGTTGTGGCTCACACTTACCTTCTTATAGAACCACATGAACTCCTTTAGTAAAACAGCTATGTGCACTAATATATTTTCCTTGCTTTTGGAAAGATATGCTTTGCTCTCTCCTATAATTAACAGTATCTCTATCGCACAAATAAGGATTCCCTAGAACTACATAACATATCTTAGCGAACCACATCATGGATAAATTCAACTATAAATTTTCCATTGAAGGCAATTTTATAGTGCATTGCTTATCCACAGAACAAGGTTTTCTTCTCAATGATTTCTTCATCATTTTCCCACCTATAAAAATCAGAATTCATAGTTCTTCATGTTGGTCCCTTTGCCTCAAATGCCATCGTTTGGATTTTATTTTCCAATAACTTCCTCACCATCAAATGAAGATCGGAAACTTTGTTTTCCAAGGATGAAACCTTGTCTTCCACGGATGAAACCTTATCTTCTACGGAGGAGATTCAATCTTCCACCGTGGATTTTATTTGGCTCATCTCTCCTTAAAAACATTCTTCCAACGCATCTACCTTCTTAGCCGCCATCAAAAATTCTGATTTTTGCTCAAAAAATCAACAAGGTTTTCTTCCTCCGAATGGAATTTCACTGCTGAAATTTCAGAAAAATCAGCCCCCGGCGGTCCAAGGACTTACTCTGATACCAATTTGATAGGAAATACTTGAGTTCGCTAGTAGCCCTAATGGGAAATACTTGAACTCACAAGCAAACCTAACAATAATTGGTAAAAACAGTGAGAAATACGCAATAATTGCGATGAAAACAATCCAAAACAGTAAATTATATTATAGGAATCAAATCATGACAAGCATAAAGCAAAGATACAATTGATCCTCAATTCGAGAGGAGGATCGTTCTCTTCCAATCTCTAGACGATGAGTTTAGAGCCCAAGTGATGCAATCAAAATTTAGATTAATGGGCATTTGTTAGTAGGCTGAAATTAGCTAAATGGGCATGGCCCGTATTTCTTTGGATGTTTGGTGATTGGGGTGTTATGGCTGAAAAGGGGCTAGCTTTTTTAGCACTTGGCTGCTCGGTTCTTGAGCATGTCGTGCTCTTTCCTTGGTGTCTGTTGGGCTCCTGGCTGTTCTGATTATGGCTAGCTGTTGGGTTGCTTGTCCATTCGGTTCTTGGGCTGGCCGTGCCTTTTTTCTTGGGTTTATTCCCTCTGTTTTGGTTGGCTAATTTGGGCGGCTTCTTTGGGTGACTATTGGTTTCTTTTTCCTATTTATAGGGTTATTTTCTACTGGACATGCAGGAGATATGGACTGATTTTTGGAAATAAAACCAGAGGGTTTTGTAATAGCTTACGAGCTATTGTCTTCTCCTTCTCTTGTTCTTCTAATTCATCTCAGATTTCTATCTACTTCTTCTCTCCACAAGTTACCCTTCCAATTGTATCTTTCATCTCTAAACTAAAAGTAACGTTATCTTGTTGCAAGTTTCTTTTTTAGTTTGTGATATTTTCTAAATTATATCAATTTGGTATCAGAGCCCTTGGTTAGTGTGGGAGTCTTTTTCTTTATAAAATAATAATAATAATAAAAGCAATCATAATGGAACCTCATCTAGAAGGCATTGAATCTGTTGATGGTGAAAATCGTCCAACAAATCTTGAAGAAAGAATTCCAACAAGCCGCTGGGTTCTGTCCCAAGGTAGTTCTACCAATCCGATCCAAAATTAATTATATAAAATTTAGGTGAGAATGAGCTTGTGTACAGAAAAATACGAGAAGAGAAAGCGAATTCTTCAAGCCTAGTTTAAGCAAGAAAGAAAAAAAATCCAAAGAAAGTACGCAACTTTAATTCGGGAGTTAGATAAGGCTCATTCGACGCGTAAGGGAAGTTCATATTAGAACTCATCAGGAGATGAGAACTCTATCCCAGGGGAGAATTGATGCAATCAAAATTTAGATTAATGGGCATTTGTTAGTAGGCTGAAATTAGCTAAATGGTCTTGGCCCATGTTTCATTGGTTGTTTGGTGTTTGGGGTGTTATGGCTGATTGGGGGCTAGCTTTTTTAGCACCTGGCTGCTCAGTTCTTGAGCATGTTGTGCTCTTTTCTTGGTGTCTGTAGGACTCCTGGCTAATCCGATTCTGGCTGACTGTTGGGTTGGTTGTCCGTTAAGTTCTTGGGTTGGTCGTGCCATTTTTCCTGGGTTTATTTCCTCTGTTTGGATTGGTTGATTAGGGCAGCTGCTTTGGGTGACTATTGATTTCTTTTTTCTATTTATAGGGGTTATTTTTCTATTGGATATGTAGGAGATATGGACTGATTTTTGAAAATAAAACCTGAGGGTTTTGTAATAGCTTGCAAGCTATTGTCTTCTTCTTCTCTTCTTCTTCTAATTCGTCTCGGATTTCTATCTACTTCTTCTCTCCACAAGTTACCCTTCCAATTGTATCTTTCATCTCTAAACTAAAAGTATTGTTATCTTGTTGCAAGTTTCTTTTTTAGTTTGTGCTATTTTCTAGTTTACATCACCAAGAAATCAAAGAGAGCTCCAAGAGAAACAATAATCATGCATCACCCTAACCCTAATCTCCCCTTTCATATTTAAGGCATACAATTACAACAAGAAGCCAAATGACCTCCTAGCCCTTGCCGCCCCCTCCTTTGGCTCCTAAATTTGAATTTGAACTCTAGTTGATACAATCAAAAATTCACATAGAGTATCTTGATTGCCTAAAAACAACTGTCTATCATTGAAGATAAGAAAATACCATAAACAGACAAAAAAATAACACTTAAACAAAACATAACTTAACTTTCATATTATAAAGACGAAGCATACAAACTTATATCATAAAACACCTAAAACTGCTTTTATATCGCTTAAGAAGAAAGATACAAATTGGGTGTTAACTTGCGGATAGAAAAATTAGATAAGAAGCCCGAGACGAAGTCATAGATAGGAGAAGAGAAAGGGGGACATAGCTCGCAAGCTTTCCCAAGAAAAACCCTCATGTTTTGTTCCAAAAATACTCACATAATCTCTCTCTTTTTTTTTCTTACAAATCAACACACATATAGGTAAAAAGAGGAAGCCAAACAACCCCAAATAACTCCAGCCGAACCAATCAAGAAAGGGGGAAACAAAAGGCCAGCAGGCGGCTCCAAGAGCAGCAGCCGAAGGGACCACACGGGGGAGAGGAACGGGCAACCACAGGGAACCGAAACAGCCAGCCATGGGACAGGAGCCAGGCGGAGGAACCGAACGGGCAACAGAGAGGGGGAGAAGAACCAGGACTTGCATTATAAGCTAACAAGCCATTCCAAATAACATAATGAGCTGAATTTAGAATAAAAACACAGCAGCTCACCAAAGGGATAGCCCAAACCAAAAACAACTAAGCCTAAA
>NW_021320099.1:186762-196293 GCF_001605985.2 Dendrobium catenatum
CAAATTCTTCCCCGGTTGAAAGGGCTCATCTCCTTATGAGGATGCTTGAGTACGTTCCTGACAAGACAAAGGCGCCGCATCCAAATCTTGAATCAAAGCCACATATTTCTTCAAGATCATTTCTCTTTCTTGCTTGAATTGGTCTTGCAGAAATCTCTTTTTCTTCTCGTATTTTTCCATACATAAGTGCATCTGATATTGAATTTGATACAACTCGTTCTGTAGAGGATTGGTAGAATTTCCTTGTGTCGGAATCCATCGGCTCATAAGAATATCTTCGTTGAGAACATTTGGTTTACTATCTCCAACCTCAGGCTCAATTTCATCAATTTTTTCCATTTTTTCCTAAATACTTAAAAAAAGACACGAAAAACCTAGGAATATACTAACCTAGACTCTGATACCAAATTGATGCAATTAAAAAGTCACATAGAGTATCTTGATTGCCTAAAAACAATTGTCTTTCATTGAAGATAAGAAAATACCATAAACAAACAAAAAATAACACTTAAACAAAACATAACTTAACTTTCATATTATAAAGACGACGCTTACAAACTTATATCATAAAACACCTAAAACTACTTTTATAGCGTTTAAGAAGAAAAATACAAATGGGCTGGCCACTTGCGGAAAGAAGAATTAGATAAGAAGCCCGAGAAGAAGTCATAGATAGGAGAAGAGAAAGGGGGACATAGCTCGCAAGCTTTCCCAAGAAAAACCCTCATGTTTTGTTCCAAAAATCCTCACATAATCTCTCTCTTTTTTTTCTTACAAAACAACACATATATATAGGTAAAAAGAGGAAGCCAAACAACCCCAAATAACTCCAGCCGAACCAATCAGGAAAGGGGGAAACAGAAGGCCAGCAGGCGGCTCCAAGAGCAGCAGTCGAAGGGACCACACGGGGGAGAGGAACGGGCAACCACAGGGAACCGGAACAGCCAGCCACGGGACAGGAGCAAGGCGGAGGAACCGAACGGGCAGCAAAGAGGGGGAAAAGAACAAGGACTTGCATTTATGAGCTAAAAAGGCATTCCAAATAACATAATGAGCTGAATTTAAAAAAATAACATAGCAGCTCACCAAAGGGACAACCCAAACCCAAAACAACCAAGCCCAGACAAGGAATCTAATCAACCCAAAACTAAGGCAAATCAATTGCCCCCACCCCCCCTGCCTACATCAATAGTGGACCCCACCCAAACTCTCTTTCTCCTTATTGTCGCCGCCCCTTCTCTGATACATGCGAACCGGCCCCTTAGAAGGGCCGGCTGGACCAGTCCACTAAGGACCGGTCTAACACTCCCATTGTCATTTCTCAGCATTCATTGATCATAAACCAATGAGCAATTCGAAATGTTTGCTTGAGGTATTGTTTTGAAAATATGTGATAGCATGGACAAGAAATCTGTTAAATTACCATGTCTAACAAACTCAAGGATAAAGCCCAAACGTAGGTGCCAATCATCCAGTGCAAACAGATATTCAATAATGCATCTTAATTTTGATTCACCTGTTATCTTTTTTTGCAGTTTATTAGCCTAAAAAAAAATAATAGGGGCAATGGATTCTTCTTCAAGCTACTTATTTTCACGCAACTTCAATAATCTACAGTTTATTTCATACCAATCTGTGTATGTGGTTTGGCCCTTACTAATGTACCAAACACAAGCCATTACTAAATCCTTATTTGAAATCAATAGACACCAACGCACTCCAAATCATACGATAAGCTATATCATCAACTCTTTATAATCAATTAGATTCCCTTTAGATCCATAAATACTCTAAATACATCCAAATAATTTGACATGTCGCTCTACTGTAGCATTTCTACATTCAAACAATTATTAAGATTTAACACCACAACAATTAAACAAATCTAGATTTACTAGAATCTGATTTACTAAATGCTATTGGCATCCAGAAGGAGTCGCTTCAGTAGCACAAGCATTGGATGCCAATTCTTATATATTTTTGTCCAAGCATTGGAATCTTTGCGAATTCAACGAAATCCAACTGCCAGTTGCCCAAGCATGTCATCTCTTGAGCAATGCAGCAAAATCTAAAAGAGGGATCATGAGCATAACAACAAACTTCCCGTAAATCTCAACAAGAAAAGCAGATCTACAGTTCGATGCACGAAGAAGCACATCAAAAGCAATACTTTTGCAGGGAGAAGAGGGAAATAAATCAAAAGAAAGTGTGGGTGGGAGGCACTGAAGGAGGAATTACCAAGTGGAAGCAGACAGAGGGAAAGCATCAGAAGTACGCGCATCTTTCCCCTGAAACAAGCCACGGGCAACATTAAGTTAGGGATCACCGGCCGTAAAGGCGACTTCGCGCATCCATGGCCGACCAGGATACCGGCATTCACACTGCTGACGCTGGAGGGCGTCTACACCTAGCTGAAAGGAGATACCCAGATCCAATCGGACGGCGAAAGTTACTTTCTCTCTGGCCGTGCACAGCAAAGCACAGCAGTAGAGATCCGGGTGAAAGGAAAAGAAAGACCAGGAAGAATGGGGTCCCAAAGCGACCGGAGGCGAGTGCGAGTGCGAGTGCGAGTGCCGCGAAGGAGAGGCGAGAGGGGTTTGTCGGAGTGCATTAATGAGGTTTAACATTTTTTTTTTTTTTTTTGAAAAATTACATAGCTCGTTTTAGTCTGTTGATGGGAGAGTTAAAAAATTTAGATTTAATATATATATATGCATGTGATGTGATGAATTTATCTTAATTATTCAAATATTTTTAAAAAAATTGATAAAATTTGTAACACTCTCGCTCAATAATGTGTGACGCCCACTCTCTCTCTCTGTATGTTCTTTTACGTCGGCTCAGTTTCTCCATTCGGCGCTATGGAAACATTGTGATTGAGTTTTGAATCAAAAAAAGGCAAGCATATAAAAAGATGGCTCAGATTCAGCAGCATCGGACCTATCACCCATTATGAACTTTGTACCAAGTTTGAAACTTGTATATGACTATATATTTTTAATCAATTTTAGAACATCTTTCATCACTTCAAGCATACAAGTCAAAATATTAATTATTTTATCACGTGCAAAAAATAAGAACCTTTATTGCATCAACTAAATTTAACATTAAAAAGTTCTTCTTTTACTTGTCTATCAACTTAGAAATATTCAAGGGCCAAAATAGATTGAATCTTTTTATTTTTTTATAATTTTAATTTTCTTTCTTTTTTTCTCTCTATTAGCATCCAAATAATTTAAGAAGCCAACTCAGTCAGGCTTAGGTTGACCCAAGACAATTTGTTAGGATAGAGGAGACAAAGATTGATGAGATCTTAAGCAACTCAACAAGCCTATAATTAAAACACAGAAGTATACAATATCTTGCCAAGGTTGCCCAGACAAGACCTGCTTACTCAAATTTAGGGCCAAGTAGCTGAAGCTTAGAGATCGTTCACTCAAGACTAGGAATTACTCACTAATGTCCAAATAAGGCCAGCAACTTCAATAGAAAGTAGGCAACATCGTCCAACAGATTGGCAACTTCATTTCTAGACCAACAACCTCGACCATCTAGCAAGTAATTTCTATCAATAACAAAGATGATTATCCTATTGAACTCTTTGAGTGTTCTGACCATATGACACCACATATAATAACAAAGTCGATTATCCAACATGCAGCTTGAATAAATAAATGAGAGGTGTTGAACCGAGATTTATCTAGTGGATGATGCGACCGTACTTTATGATATCTATAAGCTTGGGAGCCTATGGGTAAGGACCATGAAGGCAGAGATAAAGAGGAAGTGGAATAGAAAGAGACCAAAAATAGATCTAGATGAAATATTTATTCACAACCAAAAGTACAAAAATAGGAGGAACAAGGGCTCTGTTAGCAAAGCTCAAGATAGAAAAAGAAAAATTGACACAATATCTTTCTGTATATTTTGGTAGACTCTTGACACATACTTTTTGTCTCCTTTTTCTCTCTTTATTCCCTTTTTCTACTGCCTCTTCCCCTCCCTATTTATAGGGTTTGGAAAGTTACTATGGAATTTCTACGGAATACAAGAGTTGTACTATTGTCTTATTACTATCCGGGAGCTCGACCTTATATTTTGATAATAACAAATATTATTAAATGGTTATTTAGTTTTCCATACTTTATATATTACATATTTTTCTATGTGCAGCACTAACATTTTAGGTTCAGTATACATAAAGTATCATAAGATAATTAGAGCTCAAGAAAGGGTTGTATATGTTAGAATAATTTAAAAGAGTCTGTAATTATATTTTTTTTCTTGAGTTAATGTATGTAAAAAGATATATGTTAGCTTAACAACCATGCACACACATAAAGGGAGTGAAAACTAAATATTTTTATTTCTTTGTTACTCGTACTGTATACATTTATATCGTATTGCAAGATCAGGTCTAATAGAAGTTAACTAAAATATTTAATTTAAATAGGAAAATAATAATAAGAAATTTTAATTATAATTATTCATATTGTACTAACTGCTAAGAGAGTTGCTATTTGCATGTTTTACATTCTTGCAACTTTTATATTTTTGATAATTTCAAATAGGGAAATTTACATACATACCACTTTATAACATCCTATTTACATATCTAACACCTAAAACTTTAATATTACATGCATACAACTCTATATTATTTTAATATCAAATATACCACTTATATTTCTTTCCTACCACTCATATATTTCATTTCTACCACTCGTATTTGGTATGAAAATGAACTATGGGTGGTATGTATGTAATATTAAAGTTTTAGGTGTTAAATATGTATATAGAATAGTATTAAGTGGTATGTATGTAAATCTCCCTTTCAAATATTATTATTTTATGTATAGTTATCTCCTAACACTTTTTGGAAAAGTTATTTTTGCTCTTGTGTGTACTAACATTTCAGAAAAATCAAACTCCATACTACAAAGACTTCAAATCAAATTTAACATGAGATACTTTGTGAATTTAAAACTTATGTTTTTTTCTTTGAATTAAGTTTTGAAAGGGAGTGATTGTAATTGAGTGAATACACACACACACTTAATGAGATCATGAAAAATGTATAATGATCGTACGGGACGATCAAGTCAGTTATCTCCTCATAAGAGCAATGGAACGAGCAGGAGTCGAAGGACATTTTTCTAAGTCCTGATCGTCTAGGATGAAGTGTATTCGTCCTATGATGAAATGTTCTATGGAAAATTTTCGTTCAAAAATGAAGTGTATTCGTTCTAGGACGAGTTGCTCTCTGGATTGCTACCATCCAGGACGAAGTGTATTCGTCCATGGATGATTTTCTCTCTGTAAAACTTTCGTCCGAACGAACCTTAACTTCGTACCAGGATGAAGTGAACCGACTCTGAAAATTAAGTGTCGTTCTACAGTTTTTGGGAACCGACCTATGGAATAACCGTTCGTACCGAACAAACCTAGTTTGTACGGGACGATGTGTGTGTACAAAATCATTTCATACCCATATATATTAGGTTCGTTTCCAACGCACTTAAGTAAAATCATCCAGGACGATCCAATACGTATTGACTTGAAAATTTGCAGTTTTTGGACAATTTTTTGTGTCTTTCTTATAAATAGTCCAAACTAAACTGCCACATAATCTTTTTGCTCATTAATCTTCGTGCCTATTGAAATAAGAGTCAAGGAGAGAGTGTGAGAGAGCATTCGAAAGAAGATTCTTACTACTGGAGCGAGAAGGCTTCACTTGGTGATTAAAGGTAAGAGTTTATACTTTTGATTTGGAATTACTTCACTCTTTTCTTTCTTCCTTCTAAATTTCTTGTGAGAAGATCTGTCAAGGAGATCTGGTTCTCTGCCGACACTAAGTGAGTGTGAACAGCCGAAGGGTTCTCTACCCACACTAGAAGAGTGTGAACAGATGAAGGGTTCTCTACCCACACTAGGAGAGTGTAAAAGAAAGGATGGTTCTCTGCCAACACTGGGCATAGTGTAAAAGGACGACGGTTCTCTAAGGATGAAGACGACATCACATTGATGACTAGACAATTCAGAAACTTTCTAAAGAGGAAGCAAAAGAGACGCCAGCATTGTAATAGAGGTAAATTTAATAGAAATGCCAAAGTTTCAAATGAAGTGATTTGCTATGAGTGTAGGAAACCTGGTCATATTAAAACTGCTTGCCCAAAACTCAAAGCCACTCCTAGCAAGGAGAAGGTTGAGGAGAAATCAATTGTAAAGAAGGAGAAGAAGAAGTTTCAAAGAGCTTTCTGGGCGGACTCAGCTTCAGATTTATCAGAGACTGAGAAGAAAGAGGAAGTCACTAATCTGTGCTTAATGGCCGATAATCTTGGTCAGTCAGATCAAGAAGAGGTATGTGACTTAACCTATGATGAATTTTTTGAAGTTTCTGAATACATGCATGATGCATATAGGAAAATGAAGAAAATGCATGCTAGTCTAAGTTTAGAATTTGAAGAATTACAAAAGGAACATGAAATCCTTATGAAAGATCATGCTTTAATTGATGACAACTACATGAAATTACTTGATAAATTTGATGACTTGAATAAAAAACATGAAAATCTAAAATCATATTATGCTAAATTTGAAAAAGATTTTAAAAATTTTAAGGATGAATCGGAGAGCAAAATTTATAGATCAAATTATACAAATCAAATTTTAGAAGATATGAATTCATTTTACAAATTAACGATAAAAGCTCTCGAGGATAATAGGATACCCCTTAAACTTTAAGATTTTACTAATCCTATTATGTATCATAAATTTATGCAATCCCTGACTAGACAGATAAATGGTAGAAAACTTAGGAAACCATTTCCAAAGTAAAATGTAATAATTATGGATTGTTTGGACATATAACACACGCCTGTACTTTGAAGATGAAAACTTATTTGGTGTGGAAACCTAATATGCATAAACATAGACATATCATACATGCATCTGATTATAAATTGCCAAAAGGTGAACCCAAACTTGTTTGGGTTCCTGGGTCTAACGTTTGTTATTTTTGCAGGGTCGCTCTCACACAAGACCTCGTGAGAGCATATGGTACCTGGAAAGTAGATGTTCAAAGCATATAATTGGAGATACCGCACAATTCATATCGCTGGAAGTCAGGAGTGGAGGCAATGTTACACTTGGAGATAACACCATAAGGAAGGTGGTTGGATCAGTTATGATTGGAAATCTTAATAAATTTTACATTGAGAATGTGTTATTAGTAGAAGGCTTAAAACATAACCTATTAAGTATAAGCCAGCTATGTGATAAAGGATATTGTGTGAAATTTTTTCCTACTTGCTGCATATTAAGCCTAAATGGTAAAGATGTTTTGAATGGTAAAAGGGTAAATAATATGTATATGCTAGACTTAAATTATATTCAATCTCCTACTACTTTTTGTTTGAAAACTGTATCTGATGAGTCATGGCTTTGGCATAGGAGACATTGTCATTCTAGCATGAAAAACTTAGAATGATTACCCAAAAGAACTTAGTTAGAGGAATACCAAAACTAGACTTTACTAAGGACCACATTTGTGATGCATGTCAATTAGGAAAGCAAGTGAAGTCCTCTTTTCAGTCCAATAAGGATCTTAGAACTAGTAAACCTTTAGAGATTTTGCATATGGATCTTTTTGGACCTGTTGGTACTGTGAGTCTAGGAGAGAAGGTATACGAATTTGTGATTGTGGATGATTACTCAAGATTCACATGGGTTAGATTTCTATATCATAAGAGTGAATCATTTGAGGAATTTAGAAATTTTTTGACTTGGATTCAAAGAAAACTAGGGTATGAAATTATTTCTATACAAAGTGATCATGGAGGAGAATTTGAGAATGAGAAATTTGAGGAATTTTGTAAGGAGAAAAGAATTGATCACAACTTTTCTGCACCTAGAACCTTAAATAATGGGGTAGTCGAAAGGAAAAATAGAACATTAATAGAAGCCGCCCAAGCAATGTTGGCAGAATACTCACTTCCTAAATATTTTTGGGCTGAGGTGGTTAGCACTGCATGATATGTTCTGAATAGGGTGAATATGAGATCTAAATTAAATAAAACACCCTATAAGTTGCTAAAAGGAAGAACACCTAATTTGTGTTGCGGATCAATGGTTTATGATTCTGATGATAGCAAACATTCCTTATTTCTCTACGATTGCCTTTTATGCTAATATTTCAGGTCCACACGATCAGACTGCAATTTGGAACCAGCTCAAGATTGGGTAGACTAGGTCTGTGTCAGTTTGTAATCTTTTTCCTTTCTTGAGTCTGTTGTATTTAGTGTGGCTTCTGATGATTTGTAACTTGGAAGATTTCCTGTTGTTCCCTATAAATTTTTTTTTTTTGGTAATATCGGCCGGGACGATATGTCCAAAATTAGAAACCCTAATTAGGGCATCCTCATTAAGGCAGCCTTCATTGAGATCAGCCTGGATGATACATGTATCGGCCAGGATGATAGTCTTTATTCAGAAAGCATCAACCGCCATAATAAGTTTAATAATTCTTTGTTTTAGGAAATCGGTCAGGACGATATTTATATAGTCTAGGCCGATCTAACTCAATTATGCCTAAATTGATCTGGTATCTTTGAAAAGCATTAATGGTTGATTGATATGATCACATCATCCGTGACGATCTTATGATCGGCCAGGACGATGGCCTGGACGATTGACTTCGGCCAGCACCAAATCAGAGCGATGATCAGGATGATTAAAATCAGTTTTAAACTAATCGGCCGGGACGATCGTGAGATCGGCTAGGACGATATAACCAATTTTCTTCTGATCGTCCCAAATCGTCCCAGGCCGTTTAGCTGAATTTGAACTAATCGGCTAGGACGATATGTCTATCATCCTGGACGATAATGTCGGCAACTTACATTAATGAGCTCGTTTTGAGAGCTTCTATTTAAGCTTGGCATGACACTTTGGAAGAGTCTTTGGCAGCCTTTGTAGCTTCGTTCTTATGGGGGAAACTTGAAGAGAGAGCTTTAAAGAGAGAGAGAAAAGGGTGGAGTTTGAGAGGGAGAAGATCATGTGAGGGGGAGGAACTCAAGGGAGTGTGGTGGGGGATCCACACGATTGCTCCGGCGAACTCGCACCTTAGTACCATCGGATTCAAGGCTTGTCTCGAGGTAAGTTCACCAAAGAAGAAGATCTCTTTAGTGTCAAAGGACCTGGCGACTCCGCCGCACCGGGGAAGGTGGAAGTGATTTTATAAGGGCTTCTCCACCTAGCTTTGGGGGATAAAGGAGAGACACTTTTGTAGTGCAATACTTGGAGGGTGCCTCCAAGGAGTGGACGCAGGTCAAGGTTTGACCGAACCACTATAAATCCGGTGTGTTCTTTTCTTATTATCGCTTTCGCATTTATTTTTCTTCCGCACTTTGTTTGTGGTGATTTTGGTTGGAGTTTTATCCTTGATTTTAAAGTTTTCCAATTCACCTCTCTCTTTAATTAGCTTGGGACTAAGTTCAAGAGGGCCTAACATCCCTAATGAACTTTCAAGTG
>NW_021320099.1:198194-238671 GCF_001605985.2 Dendrobium catenatum
CACGGCTCGCCAGCGTCCACTCGCGCTGTCGCGCAAGAGTTTCGGGTAAAACCGTGTCGGGTTGGGTCAACCCGGCAACCCGCCGGGTCGGGTCTGGGTTCGAATTTCCTACCCGTTTGTCTACCCGGGTCGGGTTAGGGTTGACCCGTTTGAACCCAATCAGTTCCGGGTTCAACCCAAACCCGACTCTTGACCCGAAATTAACACCCCTAGTTTCTACGAAAAATCAACTTGCATACATTTTTACAAAATCTTTAGCCTTTGATACTTTCAGTGCATTAAGAACAAGGCTTGGTGTGATTGATTTGAATGCTTAAATAGAAATGTTTTTGCAACATTGATGTTTGTTTACTAGTTAAATGTGTTTGTGTTTTTTATATGTTCATGAACTTGTTTGTGTGATTTTCTTTATTTGGAGTTTGTGTGTTTTTCGTTGTTTTGTGTTTTTAGTGTGTTTGTGTTTAAGTTTTTTGATTGAAAACAAAAATTTGAAAATTTTGAGTGACAATCGTCCAGGACGAAATGTTTTTGTACGGGACAGTGTATGTAATGTGACAAACTGTCGGATTTTGAACCATTTGAGTGCAATTTTGAGTGTTTTATTGTCACTTCGTCGGTACGATCGTCACGATCGTCCGGAATGAAATAGTTTTCAAACGACGGGACGAATGAATAAAGCGGTTGAATGGATAAGGTAGTTTTTAATACGAACTTCGTACGTACGAACCTTTGGTTCGTCTGGACAAACACATGTCGGTTCGATGTAGGGGACGGTTCCACCTGCCATTAAAATGATATAAGTTTTGATCGTCCCAGGACGAACACGTATTTGTATGTACGATTAGACTGGTCAAAAGTCTGTGCAAAAGGACGCTTCATAAGTTGTGTTGATTACGAAAAGCTGTTTCATTTTGATGCTTTGGATCGTCCAAACAAAATTTTTTCGTACAGGACGAATTCAAAATTTTGTATGGGACGATATTTTTTCGTCTGGTACAAACGTATCATTTTCAATAAATAGAAGGGATTTTGAACTTAACAGTCACACTCAAAACTTCACTTTCAATCTTTTTTGTACTCTAGATCCTCTTCCAAATGGCGAGTTCAAGCAAGAGACAAAAGGTTCTAGCAAAGAAACCACATCGAAATTCCTCTGAAAATTTCCTTTCTAAAGCAAATGAGGAATCTTTTCCTAGGTTTGCCTCTTTTGCCTCTGCAAAGATCACATCCTCAAGAATCCTAATCCAAGAACAACTTACCTTTCAGGTAATGAACTTATTTGCCTCAACACAGTTTGGTTTTATCCTTACCCTCGTCCATCTCTACAATAAGGAAACCTTCCACTTCTTCCTTGCCAACATGTCTTTTAATTCTAACCACTTTATAATCCGTTCCTTTGTCTTCAAACAAAAAGTTGAAATCACCAGGCATGACTTAGGAGCCTTTTTGAATTTAAGGACAGAGGGAGCAAGAGCCCATCACTTGATCAACACTCATGATTATTCATGGTATGAAATTAATAATTTGATGAGAGGGAACAATGTGAACGAATATGTAGCTAGAGTATTCGGTCTAGTTCGTAATGCACGAATCATCCAACATGTCCTTAGAACTTCTATAATTCCTAAAGCTGGTGATAGGATCAACATTACCCCTCTTCTTACTATGGTGACCTTCTTGATCATGACTAAAGAACCTATAGATGAAGCCCAACTTATCCTTGCCTATCTTTATGGGCTATCTGAAATTGGACATGTAGAGTATAAAAGAAAGAAGAACATCGCCTTAGGACATCTTGTTGCCTACATTCTGGAGAAAAAATACAATTTAGTTCATCCTGATCAAGAGTTTAAATAACCGCTCTACTACAACGACGGATCATTTAGAGCAATCTTCAAATCAGAACCAAGTAAAACTCATGTCATTAGTGATACAGAAGAAGGACTAGAAGTTGCACCTGCACCTGCTAATGAACCAAATTATTAGGATTTGATTCAAAGATTTGATTACTTAGAGACTCATTTTGATCAATGCTTTAATCAAATTGAGACTCATCTTCAGCAGCAGGCCGCACAATATCAGCATGACATGAATTTTATAAGGGATCAGATGAATGATATTAGTATCAATGTGCTTATGATGAGTACTTACTTTAACATCTTTGGTGCTGCGCCTCCTCCTCCTCCACCAGAACAGGGTCCTTCTCAGTAATTGTAGCACTTAGTTTTGTGTATTTTCTCTAGTTTGTGTTTTAGATGTGTTTTCGGTAAGTTTGTTGTATTTTCTTTTCTTTAGCTATTTCGTTTCTGTATTGATATCCTGACCGTAAATTATAATATCTTCATAGTTATATCAATTTATTTTTATGTGTTTTGATTTAATTTTATTGAAATGTGTGTTAGCTTTTATGACAATCATTAGATTTTTGATTTTAACAGTGCTAAACTTTGAAGTGCAAGTCTAAATTAAATTCATTAGAAAATCAATTTTTTTTCTAAATTTAAGTTATGCTTATAACTTGATATAATTAGAATTTTCAATTTCATATCTCTTATTTAGACTACATTAATTCTGATATTATTATTACAATTATGATGTTTTCTTATTTTATATTTCACTTATCAATAAATATTTATGCACTTAAAAGAATTTGAAATTTTTTATTATTGATTTTGGAAAGATCAAAATTACTCTTGAAAAAATGTACAAATGTACAAAAAAATCAAAAGAAATGCGCAATGGTTCACACGTAGAAAAAGAGGCATAAAATAAGCCCAAAAATAAAAAGATGCACAAAAATGTGCCAATAATTTGAAAAAGATGCGCAAAGTGCCACATGTGGTAATTATTTCTTTCCATTATCTTTTAATCTCTTAATTCAAATTGATCTATTTTACATTTATATTATGTATTGACATTTGAAATATACAAATTTTCTATTCATCCTTTTTGCAATAATTTTCTTTATCTTAGTGTCTTAATTGACTCATGCTTTTGATATATTCTTTCTATTATCAATGTTATATCTCTTCTTAAATTCTATAAATTAATATGATTTATCTAATGTTTTAATTTTTTTTGCATAATATATTTTAATCACTTTGAAGATTGACTTATCAAATGATTTTCATATGTCTGCTTACATTTCAAGTCTTTTTCTTCTTTATTTTTTGATGTTGTCAAAAAGGGGGAGAAATTATTTGTATCGTAATTTTTATTTTTGTTGAATCATATTGTATGTGTGTGTGTCTGTTTTTTATTTTATTTAGGGTGTTGTGTATGTTGTATTTTTGTTATTGTTTGTTATATATTTCTAAAAATGTCTCCTTATTTACACGTGTTCATCAATTCAAGGGGAGTTTAAGAGATTTTTTAAATTTGAAAATTATACAAACAATAATTGTTTTGCCATTATCAAAAAGGGGGAGATTGTTAAGAGAGTTGCGATTTGCATGTTTTGCATTCTTGCAACTTTTATAATTTTGATGATTTAAAATATTATTGTTTTATGTATAGTTATCTCCTAACACTTTTTGAAAAAGTTGTTTTTGCTCTTGTGTGTACTAACATTTTAGAAAAATCAAACTCCAGACTATAAAGATTTCAAATCAAATTCAGCATGAGATACTTTGTGGATTTAAAACTTTTATTTTTTTCTTTGAATTAAGTTTTGAAAGGGAGTGATTGTAATTGAGTGAATACAAACACACACTTAAGGAGATCTTGAGCAATTTGTACTGATCATACATAATGAACATAGTTCGTACGGGGACGATCAAGTCAGTTATCTCCTCATAAGAGCAATGGAACGAGCAGGAGTCGAAGGAAATTTTTCTAAGACCTGATCGTCCAGGACAAAGAGTATTCATCCTAAGGCGAAATGTTCTCTGGAAAATTTTCGTTCAAAAATGAAGTGTATTCATTTCAGGACGAGTTGCTCTCTGGATTGCTATCGTCCAGGACAAAGTGTATTCATCCCAGGATGATTTGCTCTCTGTAAAACTTTCGTCCGAACGAACCTTAACTTCGTACCAGGACAGAGTGAACTGACTCTGAAAATTAAGTGTCGTTCTGCAGTTTTTGGGAATTAACCTATGGAATAACCGTTTGTACCGGACGAACCTAGTTCGTACGGGATGATGTGTGTGTACGAAATCATTTCGTACCCATATACATTAGGTTTGTTTCCAACACACTTAAATAAAATCGTCCACGATGATCCGCGATCGTACGGGACGATCTAATACGTATTGACTTGAAAATTTATAGTTTTTGGACGGTTTTTTATGTCATTCCTTTAAATAGTCCAAACTAAATTGCAACATAATCTTTTTGCTCATTGATCTTCATGCCTATTAAAAGAAGAGTCAAGGAGAGAGTGTGAGAGAGCATTCGAAAGAAGATTATTACTACTGGAGCGAGAATGCTTCACTTGGTGATTAAAGGTAAGAGTCTATACTTTTGATTTGGAATTACTTCACTCTTTTCTTTCTTCCTTCTAGATTTCTTGTGAGAAGATCTATCAAGGAGATCTGGTTCTCTGCCGACAC
The DNA here is from genome assembly GCF_001605985.2 of Dendrobium catenatum. Classification (NCBI taxonomy): domain Eukaryota; kingdom Viridiplantae; phylum Streptophyta; class Magnoliopsida; order Asparagales; family Orchidaceae; genus Dendrobium; species Dendrobium catenatum. The sequence continues at coordinate 202,745 of NW_021320099.1, forward strand.
TTGGAGAGTGTGAACAGCCGAAGGGTATACTATCGCTAAATCATATTGTATAAATAGAGTTGGCAAAATTAAATAATTAGGATTCTTGGAAGCCCATTATTTAAATTCTTATTATAACCTTTGAAGAGGTCTTTTGATAGTTAGAGGAGTGTTTCTTCTTGAGAGGGTTTGAAGAGAGGGCATTGAGTAAAGCAAGAGAAAGGGTGAGGTTATGTGAGGGGGAGAAGATTCATATGGGTTTCAAGGGAGTGTGAGAAGGGGTTTCACATGGTTACTATGTCCAACTTGTAACTAATTTTCTTCATATGTCAGTATTTGTCTTAAGTGAAGCTCTGTGAATAATCCTTTTGGTGTCAAAGGCCATTAGATTCTTCGTTGCACCAAGGAGGTTAAAGGAATTTTGGCTCTATGCCGCACATAGAAGGTGAAAGGAATTTTGGCTCTCCGCCACACCAAGGATGTGAAAGGGATTTTAGCACTTCGTCGTATCAAGGATGTAAATGGATTCTGACTCTCTGTCATATCGAGGAGGTGAAAGGGATATATGGATCTCCACTGTACCAAGGAGGTGAAAGAGATTTTGACTACTCTGCTACACTAAGGAGATGAAAGGGATCGATTTTGATTACTTCACCACACCGAAAGGTGAAAGTGATTTTGTATGGCCTTCTCTGCCTAACTGTGGGGACTGAAGGAAAATCACAATTGTTTAGTTTAATACCCAAGATGAGGACTTCAAGGAGTGGATGTAGGTCAAGCTAACCAAACAATTATAAAAATTCATTTTGTATTCTTTTTTCTTTTTTGCATTTACTATCTTTAGTTTTACTTTTTTGTATGTTTATTTTTTTGTCATATGGTTTGCATTTGGCTATTATTGTGAGACAAAAAATATTTATAGTTAATTGAAGTTAATCTTTGTTACAAAAAAAAAATCATAAAAATCAAGAGGATAACATTTTATTATTTGCCATTTCTATAAAAATTAAAAAAAATTATATATTTTTTTTTAATTTGCATCTGCATTAAAATTTTGAATTTGGTTCTTTAATTTAAAACTATTTTAAGAATGTTTTTTTAAATACCAATTCACCCCTTTCTTGGTGTGTCATTCTAACATTCAATTGGTTTTACAATAAATTATTGAATTTTCAAATTGTATTAGGGAGGGTTCTCTTATTTTTATGATTTTAACACCTAGAGTTTGATCCAATGGCACACTTTGGTAACCGTAACACAACAAAAGGATATTCCCTTACCCGTCCACCTTTGTTCGATATCATACCTTTTATTTTTTGGAAAATACACCTGTCAACTTTCTTGCAATCGATTGTTTATTGCATATAGCATATGATTCAAGCAGGATATGATACTCCATATTGTATTTTTAATGGCTTGAAATTAGAAATACCTTTTAATGAATGGAGTATAGAAGATTGGGATTTAGCTCAACTAAATACAAAATGTTTGAACAATTATTTATGTCTTTAAAAATCTAAAGATTGTATGCATGTATCAACATGTACTACTGGAAAGAATATTTGAGATAGATTGTGCATTACATATGAAGGCACCAATGAAGTTAAAAATTCATGCTTAAACTTGATATTACATGAATATTAATTATTTTGCATGAAACCTAATGAAATAATATCTTATATGATATTAGGTTCACAAAGATAGTAACCTCGTTGCATGCCTTAGGTAGAGAACTATCAAACTCTGAAAAATTGAATAAAATGTTATATTATTTGTTTGATTCCCTTGATATGAAATTCATTACAATACCTTAGTCTAAAGATCTTAATGTGTACTCTATTGATAATTTATTGGGCTCTCTTATTGCTTACAAGCAAAATGTGAGCCAAAGACTTTAAGATGTATGTGACAAGAAGAAAGAAAGAATCATGCTAGTAAATGACTCTAAGAGTAGTGATTCAAGATCTGATGGGAGCGAGAATATAGCATTGATGACTTGTTAATTCAAAATGTGAGCCAAAGGCTTTAAGATGCAAATGACAAAAAGAAAGAAATAACTGTGAAAGTAAATGATACGGAGAGTAGTGATTCAAGAGCTTATGGGAGTAAGGAAATAAAATTGATGACCTGCCAATTTAAAATCTTCATGAAATGGAAATAGATGCACTACCATAAAAAAATGAAGGTAAAAATGGAAAATTCTATAAGTTTTCATCTGACATAATTTTCTTTGAGTGTAAGAAGCCTGAATATTTAAGAATTGATTACGACAACCTCAGGACCACCCTAAAGGGTGAATAAAAGTCAAATTTTGAAAAGGGCAAGCAAAAGATGCAAAAGGCATTCTAGGAAAACGCAGCTTAAAACTCCTTAGAACCATAACTTAAAGATAAGGTAACCAATCTGTGTTTAATGGCAAATGTTTGTATTGAAAACTCTAACCAAGATGATAAATTCTCTCATAAGAGGTCTATTGAGAGCATGTGGTACTTGAATAGCAGCTGCTCAAGACATAAAATGGGAGATCTGAAGTAGTTTATAACAATGGAAATCAAGAGTGGAGGTAAAGTAATCTTGGAAGATAATACTCTATGAAAGTGGTAGGTAGAGGTATGATTTCCAAATCTAATGGTTTCAGGATAAAAAAAATGTTCTTTTTGCAGAAGAGTTGAAACATAATTTGATTAGTATTAACTAATAGTGTGATAAAGACTTTAACATTAAGTTTCTTTCTTAAAAATGCCTAATTTCTATAAATGTAAAAATTACATGCTTGACTTGAATTGCATTGATACATATGATAATTTTTTTTTCTTGAAACCAATGTAAATGTGTCTTGGCTATATCATTGTCGACTATATTATACAAGTATAAATACACTTTGAAAGATATCTCAATAGGATCTAGTTAGAGTCATCTCTAAATCAGAGTTCACTAAGGATCACATGTATAATGCTTATCAGATAAGAGAGCATAATAAATTTATATTTCATTCTATTAAGGAGATTATAACCACTAGACCATTAAAAATCCTCCATATGAACATGTTTGGACCTATTAATACAGTTAGTCTAGGTAGTAAGTGTTTTAGATTTATGATTATGGATGACTACTTTAGATTCACATGGGTTAGATTTTTAACAAATAATAGCGAGACATTTGATGAATTTAAGACCTTATCCACTTAGATTTAGAGGAAGTTGGGATGTTTAATTTCTATAATTCATAGTAATCATGTTAAAGAATTTGAAAATGTGAAATTTGAAATATTCTATAAGGATTTTAAGATAGAACATAGTTTATCAGCCCCTAGGACCCTACAACAAAAGGGCATATCTAAAAGAAAAAAAAAGGAACATTAGTAGAGGAAGCTAGGATAAAATTGGGCGATTATAGCCTACCTAAATATTTTTGGGCATAGGCAGTGAATATTACATGTTACTAAATCAGGTGAACATTAGGTCAAAGCTGAGTAAGACATCCTATGAACTAAATTTATTACATTTGCATATTTCTGGTTATAAGTGTTTTAAAATGGTAAATCTCATTTAAGAAAGTTTAATTTAAGGCAGATGAAGGTATTTTTCTTAATTTATTCCTCAATAGTTAAAGCCTATGGAGTCTTTAATAAAAGAACCTTAGTTGTAGAGGAATCCACCCACTTAGTCTTTAATGAGTTAGATTGATATTTTAAGACTAGGATAAATAATGATGATGAGGCTGAGATTTCCCGTGGAGTAGAAAGTATTAGCCTAATAAATAAAGAAGATCCTGATCAGGATCCTTTGCCTATAGAATGGAAATACTTTTTTAGTCACCATTGAGTGCTCATCATAGGAGATCCATTTGTAGGGGTTAGAACTTGGCAATGCCTTATGAAAGAAGTTAGTCACATTGCATTGATTTCAATGTTATAACCAACTAGTGTAGAATAATCTCTAAATGATGAATTATGGATCTTAGGCATGCAAGAAGAGCTGAATCAATTTGTTAGAAAATATACATGTGAGTTGGTTAGTAGACCCAAGGCTCAAAGTGTAGTTGGTACTAAATAAGATTTTAAGAATAAGTTGAATGACTTTGGGTCAGTTATTAGAAATAAAGTAAGGTTAATAGCTAAGGGTTATAATAAGATAGACGATTGATTTTGAGAAAATTGTTGCCCCAATAAATAGATTAGAAGTCACAAGAGTTTTGCTAATATTTACATGTTTTAGATGTTTCAAGTTGTACCAAATGGACGTAAAGAGTGCATTTTAAAATAGTGTTATAAAAAAGGATGTGTATGTAGAATAACCCCAGGCTTTGAGAATTCTTCATTTCCACTTGATGTTTACAAACTTAAGAAAGAATTATATAGGTTGAAATAAGGACCTAGGACATGGTACGTTAGGCTCAGCAACTTTCTTTTAGAAAAATCATTTGTTAAGGGTGGTTTAAACACCACTTTATTTCTTAGAAAAGTTGGAGATGACATATTTCGTGTAAATTTATGTTGATGATATACTATTTGGATTCATAATTGAAAATCTATGTAATGAGTTTTCTACCACTATGAAAATCTATGATGGGTGAGCTAACTTATTTTCTTGGGTATAGTATAAAACAAAGAGAAGATGATACCTTCCTTAGTTAGCTAAAATACATTAAAAATCTTGAAGAAATTTGATATGGAAGGTTCTAAGAGTATAAATACACTAATGAATCCAACCATCAAGTTAGATAAAAATATAAATGGAAAATTAATTGATTAGAAGAAATATAGAATGATTATAAGATTATTACTTACTTGACTGCTAGTAGATTGTATATCATATTTAGTGTCTATTTATGTGTTAGGTTTCAAGCTAATCCTAGGGAGTGTCATATAATTGCTATTAAAATAATCTTATTTTGATAGATACCCAAATTATAAGCATATGCTATCCTAGAAATAGCCCCATATTTTAGCTTGTAGGATATTCAAATTCAAATTTTACAAGGTGTAGATTAGACATGAAAAGAATATCTGAAATTTGTCATTTTATAGGAAAATATTTAGTCTACTAGTCAAGTAAAAAATAAACATTTATAGATCTATCCACCATTAAAGAAAATATATAATTGTAGGAAGTGGTTTTGTCTCAAACCTTATTTTATTATCTAGTATCTTATATTTTGTTTTGCAATCCTCTATTGTGACAAAACTCAAACCTTATTTTCTTTCAGCAGGATAAATATTATAGCTATATTAGACAGTACTAGTTTAATTATATGTCAGTATAACACTTTTTCATGGGATCGACACTCTCTCAATTCACTTTATTTATTGATATGTGCATTCATGTATTTAGTGAGTATTACAAATCAAAGAAAGCTTAAGCATATTTCAACTCATAGCATAAACATAATTCATGTACTGAACACAAACCTATACCATGTATCAAGTTTTTGGCATCGTTACCGGGGAAGTAACTTGCGTATTGCAAGTTGAACTATATTTTTGACTAGTTGCGAATTTAGTCTTTGCTTGTGCTATGTATCCTATTAGTAGTTTTTTAAAAAATGTTTTGCATGTTGTTAAGTTTCATTTTATATTATTTAATTTCTATTTTATTATTGCATGTGTAGTAGATCTAGTAAGGAGCTCTTACTATTTGATATTAAAATTGAGAGGACACTTACAAAAATTAGAAAGTCAAAAGTGATTTTAGCTATTAGTATGGCTAAAGAAGCTCAAGATCAGGACCATCCTAAACTTCTTAGGGAGTATGTCAATCCTATAGTATATGAAATTCACTAGAGTATCAATAGAAATACTATCCAATGCTAGTAACTTTGAGCTGTAATTTGCCATAATTCAGATGATTTAAAATTCCAATTTGGAGGAACTCCTATTATGACTCCCAACCTACACTTAGCTAGCTTCTTAGAAATCTGTGTAACATTCAAGTATAATGGTGTTAGTGATGATGTTATTATGCTTTATTTGTTTCCATTTTTGCAAAGGGAAAAAGATAAGTTGTGGTTGAATTTCTTACCCCAAGGATCTATAACCACTTGGAATGAGTTGACAAAAAATTTTTTAGCTAAGTATTTCCCATCTTTCAAAACTATCAAGCTTAGTAATGATATCACATCTTTTTACCAATTTGTAGGAGAATTAATAAAAGTTGGGAAAAATTTTAGTAGATGCTCATACCATGTTTTACCAGTTTGGCTGGTTATTTAGACTTTTTATAATGATAGGATTCCTTAGGTATATAATTAATATACGGCCAGGGCATCTTTATTGTCTAAGCTATTTCATGAAGCTTATAAATTTTATGAGGAAATGGATACAAAGAAATTTTAGTGACCTTCTGATAGGGTGAATCATAAGAGAGTAGATGAAGTTTATGCGTCATATGTCTTATTTATTTTGACTCAGGTAACTATTATATTTAAAAAGTTGGATAGTTTTGGAGTTAGTTCAGAATCAAGATAACATATGTAATCACCTATTTAGAGTTAGCATAATTTTAATTATGTTGGAGATAATAGTCTTCAAGGGATTGTGAATGAAAATGTCATTGGAAGACAAATAAACCCTATTTAAATTCTTATAATCTAGGTTGGAGGAACCTCCCTAATTTTAGTTGATCTAATAATAATGTTTGTGGTAACAATAGTGGAATGTTGGTAAATCAAATTAAGTAGGAAATTAGAATAATCCTAAGCAACCTATAGTAAACCCTATACCTTCTTATTCCTTAGGTTTTAATCAAAATAATCAATTCATAGATATGAAGACACCTTTGGAAGAGGTAGTGATTCAATTGTAAAGTTGAGTTACTTTGGGACCTAGACTTACCATAATTAAACCCATGGAATTAAAATTTATAAGCTTCATGAATTTTACTCCTCAACTTTCTCCTTGTTAGGATTAGCTTTTAGATTTAGGCACTCAATCTTTATATGTCTAGGCTTTCTGCATTCATAATAAATGACTTTATTAAAAATCTTTGTATTCTTATTAAACTTACCTTTATTCTAATGCTAATGTCTTCATTGTTTTCTCTTAAGATTATTGCAACTTTTTAATCGTCATGTCTATTGCAACTTATATTTTAAGATTAAGTTTTATATCATGTGATTTTTTGATGATATCAAAATATTATTATAATGGTTACGATTTCTCCTAACATACATTAGATATATTTTATTTATGTTGTTTGTGTGTACTAACATTTCAGAGAAATCATATTACAGTCTGCCGAAGACTTTAAGATAGATTTTTTGTCATCAAGTCTATAATTTTTTTATTTTTCTTGAGTTTGAGAGAGTGTGATTGTAATTGGGTAACCGTGCACACACACATTGGGGGAGTGAGTCAAAACTTTACATTTTAAAACTAATCATAATATTCAATTTTCAAATTGTATTGGATAGTTTGTCATGGTAGTTCCTCCAAAATAAAGTTAATCAAATCATGCCGAGAAATTTTTTATACTATTCGTATTATACGAACTCGAAGAGGAGTTCATACAAATGGGGATGTAATAGTTCGTCCCATATGAACTCATTATTTTTTGAACTGTTAGTACTATACAAAGAGGAATTTGTATATATATAACTCACAGAGTTTGAAATGGGTATGTACCAATTTGTCCCTAATGATCTCATTAATTTTTGAACTGATCATACTCTATGATGTTTGGTTCATACAGAAGACTCGCATAGTATAAAATGGGGTCAAACACATTCATATCAAATGAAGCATGATTTATTTAAATAGTTTGTATTATATGATGCATGCTTCGTATAAACTATTCATAGTGTATGAAATGGGTTTATAAGAAATCGTACTGAATGAATTAGTTTAGTTTTGAACTATTAGTATTGTATGATGTCAGTTCGTATAGACAACTAACAGAGTATGAAATCTGGTTCATACATGATAGTATATTGATTTTTGAACTATTCATACAGACAAAGTGTGTTCGTGTTGTATGATCTGAGTACATTCAAGTTGAAATTTTCAGTTTTTTAGATTATTTTTCTTATCTTTCATATATAACTGTCCTAAAAACTGACACTCCATATATCTTGCTATGAATATCTTTCAATAGTGGAAAAGGAGAGTGTTTGGGAGAGTGTTTTTGGAGTGAAGATTAAGAGATGTCATGAGAGGAAATTGGGATGGAATTCACAAGGTTGTTCAAATGTAAGCATCTCTTATTTGTTCTTCATGTTTTTCTCCCTATTTCCTTAAAGGCTTTGGGAGAAGATTTTCAAAGAATATCATGATACTCTGTCATCAATAGGAGGGTGGAAAAGAATGTTGGTACTCTGCCATCACCAAAAGCATGAGAAAGGATGTTGGTACTCTAACATCACCAAGAGGGTGAGAAAAGACATTTGTACTCTGCTATCACTAGGAGGGTGAAAATGGATATTGATACTTTATCATCACCAGGAGGGTGACAAGGATGTTGGTGCTTTGCAATGACTAGGAGGGTGAGAAAGGATGTCGGTACTCTATCGCACCGAGTTGGTGGAAGAGATGTTTTGTAAGGGCTTCTCCGCTTATTATGGGTGCAAAAGGAGAGTCACTTTTATTTAGTATAATACCTTAAGAAGGAGTCTTCAAGGAGTGGATGTAGGTCTAATTGGACCGAATCACTATAGAATTTGGTGTTATTTTGTTCTTTTACTTTTACTGCATTTTTATTTTTTGCACTTTAAATTTTTATGGTTGAATTTTTTTTTAAAATCTATCAATGTGTTAAATATATTAAATCAGATTTCTAAAATCTAAGATAATTTTTAAATAACCTATTCACCCCCCTCCTTGATTAGCCTTAGGTATGTTCTATTAGGTTTAACAAACTACTCTAATTTTCAATGTCATCAATGAAATATCTTCTTCATCCTCTGGTATTGGCTGATCACTCTCTGAATCCTAAACTTTCAAGGCTATATTCTTTTCTTTTTTCTTTTCACCTGTATCAATATGTATTTGATTCACTCCATGTTCGTAAGCAATCAGCGATCCAAGATGATTGTCAATAGAATATACATTTAAGTTCTTAGACTCAATTATGACAATTATTTTTGCATCATAAGAAGTAAGTAAATAACATAAAATTTTATTATCTTTTTCAAAATTTGTGAATTCTCTACTCAAAGCATGCAATGAGGTAATAATCTGTGTAAACTGTGTATACATATCAGAAATTGACTCATTTAGTTTCATGTGAAATAGTTCATAGTCATGTAATAAAATATTCAACATATATTATTTCACCTCATTTGTCTCTTTTCTCTAGTTTTGCTCATAGAAACACACATATAATCCTCTGATTTCAAAGCACAAAAAAACTATTCAAAGATTTTGCATTTAATTGTGCTAATTCTCTTTCTTCTAATATCCCATCAGTAAATGTGTTTTAGTTTTAATTCCATCAACAATTCTAGTAGGTCTGGTATAACCTTTATGTACTAATATCCACTTGTGATAGTGAAGTGATTACAGAAAAGTAGACATGCGAGTTTTTCAAAAATCAAACATAAAGTTATCAAATAAATGTGGTCTAATGATCGAGTATAGTATTATGATTTCCAAAAGTAGCCATGAACATATTTAAAAAAAATAGCCTAAACTTTACTTATGAAATCAAGCTCTGATACCACTTGATAGTTCGTGTAGGTTGTTAAACTTAATAGAACTATCCCAAGGCTAACTAAGAGGGAGAGGGAGATGAATAGGTTATTTAAAATTTTCTTGGATTCTTGAAAACCTTTTTAGAAATTTAAATCAATGATCCTCAAATATATGATGGCTTGATGAAATAATTATTATAGAATCTTTCAGCCACAAAGATTTAAATGCAAGAAATAAAAATTCAAAAAAATAAATAATATGAGAAGAACATCATATTTTATAGTGGTTCGGACAAACCCGACCTAATCCACTCCCTGGAGACCCTTCTCTAGGTATTACACTAAATAATAGGGACTCTCCTTTTACCCCCACAGCATGGTAGAGAATCCCTTACAAACTCTCTTTCACCAATCCAGTGAGGCAGATAACAAACTTCTTTTACACTCTCTAAATTATGACAGTGTATCGTCATATCCTTTTTCACCCTCCTTGTGAAGGCAGAGGATCATCACATCCTTTTTCACCCTCCTGATGAAAGCTGAGAATCATCACATCCTTTTTCACCCTTCTAATGAAGGCAAAGAACCATGACATCCTTTTTCACCCTTCTGGTTAAGGTATAGTTTCTCGATCCAATGTTGAAGATCTTTTCCTAAAATCCTCCAAAGAAGTCGAGAAAATACATGAAGAAGAAGACAAAAAAGATCCTTCCCTTAGGTAACCTTGTAAATCTCTCATAATTTCCCTTCACTCGATCTCTCACTCTTCACTCACAGAAGTTCTCCGAAACACACTCTCAATGGTCACTCTTAAAAGAAGTTTATAGCAAAGAATTCTCTTAGTAAGTTTTTAGGATTTAATTTATAAAAAAAAACCATGAAAAACCATCCGAAAACTAAAATTTACAAGAGATCCATCCTTCAATTGTATGGTACGATCGCATATCATGCAGTACAAATAGTTCAAAAAATTAGGCCTTTCATTTAGTATGATATGGTATAAACCTTGTTTAAAACTATGTCAATCATCTGTACGAATTAGAATCATACTGTACGAACTGTTCAAAATGAACAAGTTCATTTAGTACGATATTATATGAAAGGAATTTCATGCTCTGTCGGTCATATGTACGAATTAAGACAGTATTATAAGAACTATTAAAAAATAAACAAGATCATTTAGTACAATATGGTATGAAAGGAATTTTCTACTCTGTTAGTGGTATGTACAAATTAAGATCATACATACGAACTATTAAAAAATGAACAAGTTCATTTGATACAAAACGAATTTCATACTGTATTAGTTGTCTGAACGAATTAAAATTGTAATGTACGAACTATTCAAAAATTAAATATGTTTATTTGAAACAATCTAATACGAACCTATTTTTGTACTTTATTAGTCGTATGTACAACCTGACATTGTACTGTATGACTAGTTCAAATAATTCAAGCCATGATTTGATTGACTGCATTTAGAGAAAAATTAAGTCAAATCATACAGTACGATTAAATATCGTATAATATGATTAATATTAAAAATTTAAGTTTTAACTATCTCTCTCCTTCCGTGTGTGTGCACGATCATCCAATTACAATATTCGCTCAGACTCAAAAAATAAAAATAGAGATATACATACTCTATTACATGAAATTAAGTCAAATCATACAATACGATTAAATATCATATAATATGATTAATATTAAAAAATTAAGTTTTAACTATCTCTCTCCTCCCGTGTGTGTGCACGATCATCCAATTACAATATTCGCTCATACTCAAAAAATAAAAATAGAGATATACAGACTCTATTACATGAAATCCTATTATAATATTGATATACAGACTCTCCCGTGTGTGTGCACGTATAATATTGTGTGCACGATCATCCAATTACTTCTAGATTTCTTTTGAGAAGATCTTTCAAGGAGATCCGGTTCACTACCGACACTTGGTGAAGTGTGAAAAGACGAAAGGTTCTCTGCCTACACTTGGAGAGTATGAACAGTGGAAAGGTTCTCTACCTACACTTGGAGAGTGTGAACAGTGGGAAGGTTCTCTGCCTACACTTGGAGAGTGTGAACAGTGGGAGGTACTCTGCCTACACTTTGAGGGTGTAAAAGGACAACGGTTCTCTACCGCATCGGGTAGTGGTGGAAGAGAGTGAAGGCTTCTCCGCATTGTTGTGGGGGAAATGAAGAGACACTATTGGTATTAGTGCAATACTCGGAGGGTGCCTCCGGGGAGTGCATGTAGGTCGTGTTTGATTGAACCACTATAAATCCTGTGTCTTTTATTTTCCACTACTTTTAACTCTGCTTTTTTACTTCAGTTTTTTCTGTTTGAAAGTGTGGTTAAAAAATTGTTTCTATAAAAATCTTTTTTACATAAATCATAAAAGGTTTTATCGATTTAAAAAAAAATAAAGAGGGAAATTTTTAATTACCAATTCACCCCCTCTTGGTTAGCCGTTGGGATATAACATTAGGTCTAACAACCTAATTCATATTGAACAAAGTTTCAACAAGTGGTATCAGAGCTTAGTTTCAAAATCATAAGTTTAGACTACTTTTTGATTAATGACCATTGCTACATTTGGAAATCGAAATACACCTGAGGGTTACTCCATAACTAGACCTCTATTATTCGATAATATTTCTTTTGATTTTTGAAAAACACGCATGTCTACATTTTTACAGTCACTTGATTACCATATATGGATCTTAGTTCATGAAGGGTACACAAAACCAACTAGATTAGTTGACGGAGTTAGAGTAGAAACATCTTTTGCGGACTGGACAGTAGAAGAACGTGACTTAGTACAACTTAATGCCAAATGCTTGAATAGTTTCTTTGTGCTCTTAAATCCGAAGATTACATGCGGGTTTCCACCTGCAAGAGTGGAAAGGACATATGAGATAGACTTTGTATAACTTATGAGGGGACTAATGAAGTAAAATAATCTAAACTTAACATCTTGTTGCATGACTATGAATTGTTTTACATAAAACATAATGAATCTATTTTTAACATGTACACAAGATTCACACAAATAGTCATCTCTTTATATATATTATGTAGGGAATTAACGAATGATGAAATGGTTAATAAGATACTTCGTTGTTTGCCTATTACTTATGATGCTAAAATAAATGCAATTACAGAGTCTAAAGATTTAAACATTTATTCTATTGACAATCTTCTTGTATCACTAATTGCTTACGAGCAAGGGGTGAGTCAAAGAAAGATTGATGCAGGTGAACCACGAAGGGAGAAGAACATTGCTCTAAAAGTGGATGAGTCAGAGAGTGAACTCTCACAACTTGAGGATGAAGATGATATCGTACTAATGACTAGACAAATCAAAACCTTTCTGAAGATGAAGCGAAAGAGACACCAACAATGAAATTGAGGTAAATTTAATAAAAATATAAAGATTTCAAATGATGTTATTTGCTATGAGTGCAGGAAATCTAGTCAGATTGACCAAAACTCAAAGTCACTCCTAGCAAGAAGAAAGTAGAGGAGAAACCAATTGTGAAGAAGGGCAAGAAGAAATTCCAAAGAGCTTTCTGGGAAGACTCAGCTTCAGACTCATTAGAGACAAAAAAGGAAGAGAAAGTCACTAATCTGTGCTTAATTGCCAATAGTCTTGATTAGTCAGATCAAGAAGAGATATATGACTTGACTTACAATGAACTTTTTGAAGTCTCTGAACACATACATCATGTATATAGGAAGTTAAAGAAAATGCATACTAGTCTGAATTTAGAATTTCTGGAATTATAAAAAAATAATAAATCCTTAACAAAGATCATGCTTTAATTGATGACAACCACATGAAATTACTTGTTGAGTATAACAATTTAAATAAAAATCATGAAAGTTTAAAATCATCCTATGCAGAACTTGAAAAAGAATTTAAAAATTTTAAGGATGAATCTGAGAGCAAAATTTATAGAATTAATTATATAAATCAAATTTTAGAAGATATGAATTCATTTTATAAATTAAAGATAAAAGTTCTCGAGGAAAATAGGATACCCCCTAGACTTAAAGATTTCACTAATCCTATTTTGTATCCTAAATTTATGCAATCCCTGAATAGACAGATGAATAATAGAAGACTTAGGAATCCATTTTTAAAAGTCAAATATAATAATTGTGGATTTTTTGGATATATAGTTCACACCAGTACTTTGAAGAAGAAAACTTATTTGGTGTGGAAACCTAAGATGCATAAATCTAGAAATATCATACATGCATCTTATTATAAATTGCCAAAAGGAGAATCAAAACTTGTTTGGATTCCTAAGTCTAACATTTGATAATTTTGCAGGGTCGCTCTCACACAAGGCCTCATGAGAGCATATGGTACATAGACAGCGGTTGCTTAAAGCATATGACTGGAGATACTGCACAATTCATATCGCTAGAATCCAGAAGTGGAGGCAAGGTTACACTTAGAGATAACACCACAAAGAATGTGGTTGGGTCAGGTATGATTGGAAATCTTAAGAATTTTTTTATTGAAAATGTGTTATTGGTAGAAGGCTTAAAGCAAAATTTGTTAAGTATTAGCCAGCTATGTGATAAAGGATACAGTGTAAAACTTTTTTATGCATATTAAGCCTAAATGGTATTAATGTTTTGAATGGTGTAAGCGTAAATAACGTGTATATATTAGACTTGAATTATATTAAAACTCCTATTACTTTTTGTTTAAAAATTATATATGATGAGTCATGGCTTTGGCATAGGAGACTTTATCACTCTAGCATGAAAAATCTTAGGAGGATTACCCAAAAGAACCTAGTAAGAGGTATACCAAAACTAGACTTTTCTAAAGACCATCTTTGTGATGCATGCCAATTAGGAAAATAAGTGTAATCCTCTTTTCATTCTAGTAAGGATCTTAGAACTAGTAAATCATTGGAGATTTTAAATATGGATCTTTTTAGACCAGTTGGAACTGTAAGTCTAGGAGGAAAGGTATACGGATTTGTGATTGTGGATGATTATTCTAGATTCACTTGGGTTAGATTTCTATATCATAAGAGTGAATCATTTGAGGAATTTAGAAACTTTTTGACTTGGATTCAAAGGAAGCTAGGATGTGAAATTATGACTATTCAAAGTGATCATAGAGGATAGTTTGAAAATGAAAAATTTGATAATTTTTATAATGAGAAAGGAATTGATCATAATTTTTTTGCACCTAGAACCCCTTAACAGAATGGGGTAGTCGAAAGGAAAAACAGAACATTAATTGAAGCCGCCCGAGCCATGTTGGCAGAATACTCACTTCCTAAATATTTTTGGGCTGAGGCGGTTAGCACTGCATGTTATGTTCTGAATAGGGTGAATGTAAGATCAAAATTAAATAAAATACCCTGTGAGTTGCTAAAGGGAAGAACATCTAATTTGTCATATTTGCATGTTTTTAGATGTAAAGTGTTTATTCATAACAATGAAAAATCTGCCTTAGGAAAATTTTATCCAAAATTAGATGAATGTATTTTTATAGGAAACTAATGTGTTGGAAAATCTAATAGAGTATTCAATAAAAAAACTTTAGTAATTGAGGAGACCACATATATTATATTTGATGAATAAAAAAGTTTAGAAGAGGCAATTATTGAAGAGGATGAAATTGAGAATAACTCTCAAAAGATTGATAAAATAAATTTGGATATAGAAAATCAAATGCCTAGAGATTTAAAATTTTCTAAAAACCACCTAAAAGAATTAATTATAGGCGAACCTAGTGAGGGTGTTAGGACTAGGCGTGGATTAAACAAAGAATTCAATCACTCAGCTTTTATTTCAACCATAGAACCTACAAATATTGATCAAGCACTTTTGGATAAATTTTGGATCTTGGCTATGCAAGAAGAGTAAAATTAATTTGTAAAAAATGAAGTTTGGGAATTAACTACAAGGCCAAAGAATCAAAGTGTAGTTGGAACTAAGTGGGTTTTCAAGAACAAAATGAATGACTCAGGAGTAGTCATTAAAAATAAGGCTAGATTGGTGGCTAAGGGGTATAATCAAATTGAAGGAATTAATTTTGAGGAGACTTTTGCCCCTGTAGCTAGACTTGAAGCAATTTAGCTCTTCATTTGAAATAATTAGTTATTGAGATTCTATTTTTGTAGGTTGTAGGGTTAATAGAAAGAGTACTTCTAAAACATGTTAGTTTATTGGAAATTTTTTAGTCTCTTGGTCCAGTAGAAAACAAAATTCAGTAGCCATATATACTGTTGAAGCTGAATACAATACATTAGGAAGTTTTGCGGCACAAGTACTTTGGTTGAAACAACAATTGATTAATTTAGGATTAACTATAGGCACTATTCCCATTTATTATGATAGCACTAGTGCTATTTGTATTTTTAAAAATCCTATTCAACATTCAAGAACCAAACATATAGACATTAGGCATCATTTCATAAGGGATCATGTATCCAATGGAGAAATTAAACTCATTCATGTCACAACAGAAAATCAACTTGTAGAGACTTGTATGATTTTATTTGGTATTAAAAATTTGAAGTATATAAATTTTATATTCATCTTTTTGTAATGATATTCTTTATCTCAATGTCTAAATTGACTCATGTTTTTGATAATTTTTTCTTATTATCGATGTTATATCTCTTCTTAAATCATATGAATTATTTTATTTGTTTGATGATTTTTAATTTTATTTATAAATTTATCTCAATCGTTTTCAAGGATCAATTATCAAAAGATTATCATATGACTTCTTACATTTCTCTTTTTTGTTCCTTTTCTTCTTCTTTTTTGTTGTTGTCAAAAAGGAGGAGAAAAAATATTATTTGTTTGTATCATTTTTGTTCGTATCGTATCTGTTTGATCGTATCTGTTCTATTTGTGTTTGTATCGTATCTGTTCTATCGTATCTGTTCTATCGTATCTGTTCTATTTGTATTTTAAAAAAAAATAAAATAAAAAGAGACTGTTGTGCAAATGCCTCCTTATTCTCACATGTTTATCAATTCAGGGGGAGTTTAAGAGATGCTTGAGAATTTGAAATTTTTATAAACAATAATTATTTTGCCATCATAAAAAAGGGGGAGATTGTTAATAGAGTTACGTTTTGCATGTTTTACATTCGTGCAACTTGTATAGTTTTGATGATTCCAAATATTATTATTTTAATTATTATTTTTTCCTAACACTTTTTGGAAGAATTGTATTTGCTCTTGTGTGGACTAATATTTCAGGATAATCGTACTCCAGACTACTGAAGAATTCAAATTAAATTCAGCATATCATATTTTGTAACTTGAAGTATGTATTTAAAATGTTGGAAGCAAGAAAACCCTTGGGAAATCTTGATAAAGATTCTATCCAGTTAATTCAAATACCTTCAGGTAATAAATTTGATATTCTTAACTCTATAAGTGAAGATTCTTCCAAACTGGATGTTCAGGAAAAATCTAAAGTTGAGGCTGTGGAAGAAGGTGAAATTGTGGAATGTTTTATAGAGAGTCAGCCCGTTGCCAAGATTGAAGCAGCTCCTGAAGTTTTAATGAAGATCAATGACAACATTGAAGGGAAATTTGCTGATCTAAATCATGGAATGATTTCTGTTCAGAAAACTAAATTGGCTAAAGAACTGAGATTTCTTGGCCCTTTAAATGCAGCTTCAAGATTAGAGAAGAATAAATCAAGTAAAAGAAGGGGTGGGGGCTCTTTCCCATTCTTACCAAAATGAGTTTAATTAGTTTTTGGAATTGTAGGGGGGCAAATAAGAAGGAGGCCTCTCTATATTTGAAGGAGTACATCAAGGATTGGGATGTATTTTTTGTTGGTATTATTGAAACAAAAATTTCTTCTCTTTCTAGAGAAGAATTTGAAAGGATTTTTGGAGACAAATGGGAATTTTTTCTGCAACCTTCTAGAGGTAATTCTGAAGGTATTTTAATTATTTGGAAAGCTAATGTTGTGGATTTTTCTTTGATCCAAGCTTCAGAGGAATGTGTGTTGGGAGAGCTGAAGATTCCCAATAAAGGTAATTGGTTAATAGCCACTATTTATGGTAGTAGGGAGATGTAGGGAAGAAGAGATTTATGGGATTTTCTGGACATAAATTTGAAGCAAGACAGTCCTACCATTGTTGGTGGTGACTTCAATTGCATTTTATCTCATGATGATAAGAAAGGAGGAAAGAAATTTTCTTTTAAAATGGGTCCGTTGGAAATGAAGGCTTGTATGATTAGAAATGATCTTCGTGATATGGATTACATTGGTTCTAAATTTACCTGGTGCAACAATAAGAGCAGAAGTGCAAGGATCTTGGAGAGACTTGACAGATGTTTACTTAACTCAATAGCCTTGGACCGGATCAATCAACCATGTGTGAGACATTTGAGTAGGATAGCATATGATCACTGTCCTATTTTTCTCAAAATGTTTGAACAGGATATCCAAAAACTAAATTACAAAGGTTTGAAGATGTTTGGTTATCCTACTCAGCGACAACTTCTATTGTTAAAACCTCTTGGGCTAAACTGGTGAAAGGAAATGAGATGGAGGTTCTTAATAAAAAGTTCTCTAGAGTTCTTAAAGCTTTGTTCTTTTGGAGCAAAGCAAAACACCAAAGGCTAGAAGATGTGAAATCTGTTTTAAAAGCTGAAATTGATGAAATCCAACTAGAAGAGGACCGAGACCTGCAGTTTTTCGATGAAAGGAATCGGTTATTAAGAACCAAAATCAGTGAGTTCAACAGTACTCTTGCCCGGTTGAATACTTGGTGGAGACAAAGGGCTAAAGCAAAATGGATGAAGGATGGAGATTCTAATTCTAAATTCTTCCATGCATTTGCTAGTGGAAGAAGGAATAGCAATCTAATTAAGCAATTGAAAAATGTGGAAGGGGAGCTAATAGAAGATCCTGAAAACATTAGGAGCTATTTTTATGACTTTTTCTGCAGTAAATGGGATCAAAGAGATTGTCTTTTAGATAATTGGCCTCCAAATGTGAACCTCCTGAATGAAGATAGCTGCAGATTTCTGGATTCTGCATTATCTTTTACTGAAATTGAGAAGGTCATTCAAGATCTTGACAACAACATTGCTCCCGAATTGGATGGAATCACCTATTCCTTTCTTAAAGCTTACTGGAGTATCATTGGGAAGGACGTCTAGAAAGCCATTCTTTTATTCCTTAGCTCGGGTTCTATGTCCCCTAAGTGGAAAGAAACAATGGTGGTGCTTATTCCTAAAGTAAGCAATCCTTTATATCCTACTAACTTTAGACCTATAAGTCTTTGCATGTCTATTTATAAAGTTGTAGCAAAAGTGTTATTAAATAGAATGATGAAGGTTATTCACAACCTTGTCTTGGAGGAACAAGTTGCTTTTATCAAAGGTAGGTCTTTATCTGATCATGTTCTTATTGCTCAAGAACTTTTCCATAAGTTCAGATTTTCTAGTTCAAAAAGAGGTATGATGGCAATCAAATTTGATATGGAGCAAGCTTATGACAGTATGGCATGGAAAAATCTAAAGCAAGTTTTAATTATTTTGGTTTTCCAATAAGGTTGTTCCAATCTAGTTATGGAATGTATAACTAATCCTAAATTCATTGTTCAAGTTAATGGAGTTGGGTTGGAAGGTATTATAGGGAAAAGTGGCTTTAGACAAGGGTGTCCGTTATCACCCTATTTATTCATTCTTTGTTCTCAGCTACTTACCAATGCTTTCTCTTATGATGGAAGGAGTTTGGGGTTAAAAATAGCTCCCATGGCTCCTAGGATCTCTCATCTATTATTTGCAGATGACATTTTGATATTCTCTTTGGCCAAGAGGGAGAATTTGTTGAAAATCAGGAATATTACCTTTGATTATTGTAAATGGACAGGTCAAAAGGTAAATTTCAAAAAATATGCTATTATTTTTAGTAATAATATGAAAAGAAGAAGAAGGAGGGAGTTAACTAGTCTTATGGGATTTATGGAGGTTAAAGAACTCAATTACTTAGGCATCAAATTGTCATTGAGAAGACTTGGTACAGCCGATCATTCTATGATCTTGGAGAAAGCTACAACAAAATTGGATGTATGGGGGAACAAATTCATCTCTATGCCGGGAAGAGTGGTTCTTATAAAAATAGTGTTTCAAGCTCTTCATGTTTTCTATTCTTCGTTGTCCATTGGTTCCATTGAGTATTTTGAGGAAATTGGACATATTAAGCAGAGATTTTCTATGGAGTAAAAACAATGGAAGTAATGGGATCCATTATGTTGCTTGGAAGGATGTATGCATTCCGGAAAGCCAAGGTGGTCTGGGTATCCTAACAGCTATAGACTCAGTAGAACCTCTCAGAGCGAAGCTTGCATGGAATTTTTTAAAGAAGCCTCATTCCTTACTGAACAAATCCTTATCTATTAAGTATGGTAGGAAAATCTGGGATGTGGAAACAAGACCTTATTCATCGCCATCTTGGAGATTAATTCTCAGTGGAGCTAAAATGTCGAGACACATTGTGAAATGGAAGATTAAAGATGGATCTTCCATTAATATCATGAAAGATAATTGGATTATGGATAGAAACTTGGAAAGGTGGCCAACGTTCATTACAATAGGGGATGAAAATTTGTCGAATCTTTCTGAATTCATTTCAGAAGGAGAGTGGATTATTGACAAGCTTAAAAGTTTCTTTGGAGAGGAGCTGGTAATGGTAATCTACAGTATTAAAATCAATTTGAACAGAGATGAAGACGAGGTAGAACTGCTGAAAAGCTTCTATGGGAAGACTATTGCTGCTATGGCTACAGAAAGGAAATTAACGCTGGAAGATAATAATATGTCTTTCAGTAATCAATGGAAGGACATTAAGAAGATGAAACTCAATCCCAGGATTTAATTTTTTTGGTGGAGAATGTTGAAGGATGCAATTCCATCTTGTGATGTTTTGATGTATAGAAGATTATTGAATAATAATCTTTGTCTTAGAGGCTGCAGTATGAAAGAAGATGGTGAGCATGTGGCGGTGAGATGTTTGAAATTAATTCAAATTATCCAATTGGCTAATAATTAGGGATTCTCTATACCGGTTTTCAATTATCTTCAAGATTGTCTTCTTTTCTTTAATAAGATTGTGAAGAATGACTGTTTAATTGCAAAAATTTATTGTGCTTTGGTTTTCAACTCTTGGAAGAGTAGAAACAAACTTATTCATGAAGGATGTGAAGTGGGAGCTGAATTTATTTTATCAAATGCCATTATCAATGCAGTCTATTCATCTAGTAATCCATACTCGGACCACTGGGGTGCTAACCAGCTTCTCAAGCTGAATTTTTCCTTTTGGCATCCCCCTCCACCCGGTTGGATTAAGGTAAATATTGATGCCTCTCTTCTTCCTTCTAACAAAGTAGGAATAGGAGGTATATTCAGAGATAACAAAGGAAGGATGATTCTATCTTTTGGATTCTCGGTGGTGCATTGGGACATTGGCTTTCTTAAATTATTGGCCTTCCGCTCGATAAGAGATATTATGAAAGAAGAAATGATGGATGTTAAAGGTCTCATTATTGAGAGCGATTGCTCTAATATCATTATCCATCTACAGGAATCATTTGCTAATAAAGGATTGGTTCTGTCATCAGAGGAAGATCTCGATTTTCTTGAAAGGTTTGAGGTAACTCTTTTTCAGTCTGTTAGTAGAGATTATAATAAGTTAGCTCATTGGTGTGCTAACTTTGCTCTGAGAGGGGATTTTTTCTGGGATGTTTTAGAAGTTAATAAGGTTCCTCCTTTTTATTTTTTGTTAAAGGAGGAAAGTGATAGGTATTCTATCACTTAAGTACTTTGTATCTTGTTTCCTTTTTTTTTTATATTATTGATATTGCATTTTCTCAAAAAAAAAAAATTGTAATCATTAAATTATTTGAGTACTTATAGAAATTAAGTTGAAAAATAATTCTTTAAGAGCAATAACTTAAGTGTTTTGTATCTTGTTTCCTTTTTTTTTCTATCTTTAATGCTATTGCATCTTCTAAAAAAAAAAGTCTATATTTTTCACTTTATTGAGTCAGAGAGAGTATGATTGAAATTGAGCAACCTAGCACACACACATTGAGGGAGATCTTTAAAAAGTCAAAAAAATTTTACTGATCGTATGGGACGAACATTGTTCGTACGAGACGATTAAGTCATTTATATCCCTCGGAGAGCAATGGAACGAACAGGAAAGTGGAGAAATTTTTCTAAGTCCTGATCTTCCAGATGAAATGCTAAATTCTTCTCTAGACAATGTCCTCTGATTTCTCACTTTGAACTGTTTGTTCAGATAAAATGGTCTATTTGTCCCACGACGATCTTCTCTGGATTCATAACTTGAACTAATTATCCAGACGAATTACTCAGTTCATCTCTGGACGATGTCCTTGGGATCCTCACTCTGAACGAATCATCCAAACGAAATACCCAGTTCATCCCTAGATGATCTCCTATGGATCCTCACTCTGAACTGATCGTCCAGACGAATTACTCAGTTCGTCTCTGGACGATGTCCTCAGGATTCTCATTTTTGAATAGTTCGTCTAGACGAAACACACCCTTCATCCCAGGATGATCTTCTCGGGTTTCAAGGTTTGTACTATTCGTCAAGAAAAACATGAACATTCGTCCTAGGACAATGTTCTCTGTTCTTTTAACATATGGATTGTCTGCAGTTATGTTTTAGCGTGGCTTTAAAATAACTGTTCGTACCGGATGAATATAGTTTGTACCGGACGATGATCGGGTATGAAGTCACCTCGTCTCAATGCACATAAGAGTTCATACGTAACAATTTTACACTGTTCGTACGTACGAAATCACGATCGTACATGACGATCATGTATGTACATAATTGAAAATTAGCAGTTTTTGGATGGTTTTTCGTGTCTTTCATATAAAATGTCATTTGTAAACTGCCTTGTAATCTTTTTGGTCATTGGTCTTTGTGCTTATTAAAAGAAGTGTGAAGGAGAGTGTGAGAGAGAGTGTTTGAAGGAGAATTCCTACTATTGGAGCGTGAAGGATTCACTTGGTAATCAAAGGTAAGGTTCTCAGCTTTATGAATTGTGATTACTTCACTCTTTTCTCTTGTCCTTCTAGATTTCTTTTGAGAAGATCTTTTAAGGAGATATGGTTCTCTGTCGACACTTGGTGAAGTGTGAAAAGACGAAATGTTCTCTGCCTACACGAGGAGAGTGTGAACAGTGGAAAGCTTATCTTCCTACACTTGGAGAGTGTGAACATCGGGAAGGTTCTGTTCCTACACATGGAGAGTGTGAACAGCGGGAGGTAATATATCTACACTTGGAGAGTGTAAAAAGACAACGGTTCTCTACCACATCTGGTAGTGGTGAAAGAGAGTTTTTTTAAGGCTTCTCCGCCTTGTTGTGGGGGCAAAAAGAGAGACACTATTGGTATTAGTATAATACTCGGAGGGTGCCTCCGGAGAGTGGATGTAGGTCGTGTTTGATCAAACCACTATAAATCCTGTGTCTTTTATTTTCCGCTATTTTTTACTCTGATTTTTTTACTTTAATTTTTTTTGTTTGAAAGTGTGGTTGAAAAATTGTTTCTATAAAATCTTTTACAAAAATCATTAAAATTTTTATCGGTTAAAAATAATAATAAAGAGGGAAATTTTTAATTACCATTTCACCCCTCCCTTTTGGTTAGCCGCTGGGATATGACATTAGGTCTAACAACCTAATTCATATTGAACAAAGTTTCAACATATCACTTACGAAGGAACAAATGAAGTTAAGCATTCTAGGTTGAATATTTTTTTACATAATTGTGAACTTTTTCATATGAAACCTACTAAATCGATTTCTGAAATGTATACTAGGTTCACTAAAATTATCACCTCATTGCATATCTTAGGAAGAGAGCTAACTAATTATAAAAGAATGAATAAAATTTTGAGATGCTTGCCTTCTTCCTTTTATGCTAAGATTGTTGTAATTACTGAATCCAAAGATTTGAATATTTATTCTGTTGATAACTTACTTGGATCACTCAAGCAAGGAGTGAACCAAAAACAACTTGATGCAGGTGAGAGAAAGAAAAAGAAAACTATGGCGCTGAAGGCCAACGACACAAACACTATTTCTTCCGGATTTGAAAGCGATGATGTTGCCTTAATCACTAGGCAATTCAAAAGTTTTCTAAGGAAGACTCATAAGCACCATCAGAAATGAAACAAAGGTAAGGGTAGAAAAAATTATAAAAGTTCTTATGATATTATTTGTTTTGAATACAAAAAGCCTAGACATGTCAAAGCCGATTGTCCTACAGTTAAGGATCACCCAAGCAAGGAGAAGGATGAGAAGAAACCTAAGTTCAAAAAAGACAAGGATAAGAAGATGTTCCAAAAGATATTCTGGATGGATTCTACATCGGACTCCTCTAAAACTGAAGCTGAGGAGGAGACAACAAACTTGTGCTTGATGGCCGATGATCATCTTGGTCAGTCTAACCAAGAAGAGGTATATGAACTAAGCTACGAATAATTACTTAAAGTTTGTGATAAAATTATTGCATCTTATAAGAAACTCAAGAAATCGCATGCTAGTTATAAATTAGAGGTTTCAAATTTACAAAAAGAGCATGAAGTTTTACCTAAAGATCACACCCAAATTTATAACAATCACATATCATTACTTGATGAGTTTAAAAAAAAGTATTCTTAGTTCGTTGTGGAGCCTGATTCATTGAAAGCATCCTACATCTCACTTGAAACTAATTTTAAATCATATATTGATGAATCTGAGCATAGGGAGCACTATTTAAGAGTTGATAACATTATTTTAGAAAGTGCTAACTCAAGGTTTAAAGCTGAACTGAATGTACTTGAGAAAAATAAGAATACACCCACACTTAAATAGTTTTTTAATCATGATCCAAAACCAAAATTTTTTAAACCTAGGAAGAGACAATATAACCAGAATAGATTAGTAAACCCTTTTCTTGGAGTTAGATATTTTTTATGTGGCATGCTAGGACATATTTCACACACTTGCACTATTCATTGTAGTACACATTGGGTGTGGAAACTCAAATTACGTGATTTACAACATAACACATACATTGCATTCTTCTTTTCATAAGAGGGACCCAAATTTATTTGTGTTCCTAAATCTGATGTTTGATAATTTTATAGGTGTGCTCTCACCAAAGACCTCATGAGAAAATGTGATACCTGTACAGTGGATGCTTATGACACATGACTGAAGATGTCGATCAATTTGTTTCACTAGAGGCCAGGGCTGGATGCAAGGTCTCTCTTGGAGACAACACCACGAGGAAAGTGGTGGGCGCATGTATAATCGAAAACTCCAAGAACATTTTGATTGAAAATATTTTACTTGTAGATGGACTGAAACACAACTTACTAAGCATTAGTCAGCTATGTGATAAGGGCTTCATTATAAACGTTTTCGCAAATACATGGATTATTAGCTTGAATAACAACACTATTTTGTAGGAAAAGTGGATTAATAATGTTTACAAGCTTGATTTAAATAATATTGAATGTGCTGCTTCATTTTATTTAAAAATTGTTACTGATGACTCTTGGTTATGGCATAGGAGGTTATGTCATGTCAATATGAAAACCCTTAGAAGAGTGACCCAAAAAGACCTAAGTAGAGATGTTCCCAAGCTTAAGTTCACCAAAGACCACCTGTGTGATGCCTGCCAACTATGGAAGCAAGTCGAATCCTCTTTCCATTTCTTTAAGGACATTAACACCTCTAGACCTTTAGAAGTCCTTCACATGGATTTGTTTGGACCCATTAGCACTGCCATCTTAGGGGGAAAAGTTTATGGATTTGTGATTGTCGATGATTACTCGATGTTCACTTGGATTAAATTTTTGTCACATAAGAGTGAGTCTTATGATGAGTTTAGATCCTTCTCCACTTTGATTCAGAGAAAGTTAGGTTGTGAGATCTTGACAATCCATAGTGACAATAGAGGAGAGTTTTTGAAAATGAGAGATTTGGCGACTTTTGTGAGGATAAGGGGATTAGTCATAACTTCTCAGCTCCTAGGACCCCTCAGCAAAACGGGGTAGCTGAAAGGAAGAACTGGACCTTAGTAGAAGATGCTATAGCCATTCTTATTGAGTATTCACTTCCAAAATACTTTTGGGCTGAGATAATAAACATAGCTTGTTATGTGTTGAATAGGGTGAATGTTAGAGCCAAACTTGATAAGACACCCTATGAGATCCTTAAGGGTAGGAAACCCAACCTTTCCTACCTCCACATCTTTGATTGAAAGGGTTTCATTCTTAATAATGGGAAGTAATACTTAGAAAAATTTGACCCAAAATTTGATGAAGGAGTGTTCTTAGGATATTCAAGTGTGGGGAAATCCTTTAGGGTGTTTAATAAGAGGACATTGGTGGTGGAGGAGACTACTCATATTGTGTTTAATGAATCTGATCCTAAGAAGTCTAGAGTTAAGGATGAAGATGATGTTAGAGAGATTATCCAAGGAGTTAAAAATTTGGAGAAGAGTGTAGAGCCCCAAAACACTGAAAGAGTAGGTGAGATTACACAAGGAGTAGAAAAATACAAATTTGGAAGAAAGCGTAGAACCTACACACATCTTGCTTAGGGATTAGAGATATTATTCGAGTCATCCTAAAGAATTGATCTTAGGAGACCCTTATGAAAGTGTTAGAACTAGGTATGGACTTAGGAAGAAAGTGAACAATTTTACCTTTATCTCAATGATTGAACCTAATAATATCAATCAAGCCTTATCTAATGAGTTTTGGATCTTAGCCGTACAAGAGGAATTAAACCAAATTGTTAGTAATGATTTTTGTGAGCTTGTAAAAAGACCAAAAGGATAAAGTGTAGTTGGAACCAAATGGGTCTTTAAGAATAAGATGAATGATTCTGGTGTGGTGGTTAGGAATAAGGCAAGATTGGTAGCTAAGGGGTACAACCAAATAGAAGGGATTGATTTTGAGGAGACCTTTGCCCCTGTAGCTAGATTGGAAGCCATTAGAGTGCTACTAGCCGTTGCTTATTATAAGGGATTTAAGCTTTTCCAAATGAACGTCAAGAGTATATTTTTAGATGGGGTAATAAAAGAGGATGTATTTGTAGAATAACCCCCAAATTTTGAGAGTTCATAATTTCCAAATCATATTTTCAAATTAAAAAAAGTCTTGTATGGATTAAAACTGGCACTCAGAGCTTGATACGAGAGGCTTAGCATATTCTTACTAGAGAGAGTTTGTTAAGGGAAGCGTAGACACCACTCTTTTTCTGAGGAAAGTAGGAGATGATTAATTCATTATTCAAATCTATGTTGATGATATACTTTTTGGATCTTCTGATAAAAAGATATGCGATAATTTTTTTAAAATAATAAGTAAGGAGTTTGAGATGAGTATGATGGGAAAGTTATCCTACTTTTTGGTGTTTATCATAAGACAATTGGATGTTAGAACCTTTATAAATCAATTAAAGTACATTAAGGACATCTTGAAGAAATTCAAAATGGATAAAGCCAAGCCAATAAATACTCACATGACTTCCAATATTCAATTGGATAAGGACTCAAATGGAAAATATGTTGATTAAAAGAAGTATAAAGGGATGATTGGATCTTTATTTTACCTGACTGCTAGACATAATGTTTAGTGTTTGTCTATGTGCTAAATTTCAAGCTTATTCTAAAGAATCTAACCTGATTGTTGTTAAGAGAATTTTTAGATATCTTTTAAGGACCTAAAACTTAGAAATTTGGTATCATATGCACAACACTTATTTTGATATTATTGGATATTTTGATTCTAATTTTGCAGGATATAGGGTGGATAAAAAGAGCACTTCTGGTACTTGTAAATTCATAGGATAGTCTTTAGTCTCTTAGTCTAGTAAAAAATAAAATTTTGTTGCACTTTCTATTGCTGAAGCTGAGTACATTGCCTTAAGAAGTTATATGGCCTAAGTCCTTTGGTTGAGGCAAAAAATTCTAGATTTAGGATTACCTATAAGCACAATTTTAATCCTTTGTGACAACACTAATGCGCTTTGCATCTCTAAGAATCCTATCCAACATTCAAGGACCAAATACATTGATATAAGACATCACTTTATTAGAGATCATGTAACCAAAGGAGACATTGAGTTACACCATGTGATAACTGAGAATCAACTGGCTGATATCTTTACTAAACCATTGGCTTTTGTCACTTTCAACAACTTAAGGATTAAATTGGGTGTGATTGACATAAATGCACGAACTTGATGTTTACTGAATTTTGAATTTTCTATTTTGTTTCTTGTCATTACTTTTCTACTCTTTTGTTTGTTTTAGATTTATTTATTTCACTTTTTACTTGTGATTATTTTTTATATTTTATTTCTATTATTTAGTTTTTCTTCTTTTTCTTTATGATCACTATTGAAATGATATTTTATGTCTTATTTTAAATATTAAAAGTTTGTATTCAATGTTTTACATTTCTAAATCAGTTAAAAGGAGAAACATTGTTAATTATTTTCCTTTTTCTAACTCCTTTAGCGGTATAATTTTTTTTTTTAAATAAAAATCTATCTCAAATTAATAACTAGACTTTGCGATTGAGATCTTTTCTATCTTGCTACATTAATCTATCTTATATTTATTATATTCAAAGTCTTTATATTAATTTCAATTTTTTTGTAATCTTGTCATTATATTTATCATATGAACTTTATTATATTTTGTGGTTTATTTTTTCTTATATTAGAGAGTGAGCTTTTCTTCTGTATTATATGAAAGATATACTCACAATTGAGAGTTTTTAAGAGTCTTGAAAAGGAATCTAGCTTGCAAAAAATAACAAGGGCATAAAATGAGCCAAAAAAAAACTGAAAAGAAGCGTAATGATTGCAAAAAAATTGAAAGATACACAAAGTGTATCAAAAATCAAAACATGCACAAAGTATGCCAATCAATTAACAAGAGACATAAAATGAGCCCACAAAAGGCAAGCTTCCTTCTCTTTCAAACCTTCAATTCTTAGAAGAATTCATGTGTCAATTGATATTTTCAAAGGCTTGATTTTGAATTTCGCAATTATGGCAAATTACTTTGGTATATTAATCTTTAAGATATTTTTCTGAAACCAAATTTTGAACAGATCTATTTTTCTTATCAAATTAGTTTTTCTGAGTTAGGTCTTTTGTTTTCAAAAGATGATTTTTCCTTGAGAGAAGTTCGAGTAAGGACTAACATGATCAGCTATTCTACTGTTTTTCGGATTTCAATGATGTTAACTCATTGTTCTTACAATTTTTTAATTCAATCACATAGAGATTTTATCAAATTCATGCTTTGATTAAAAAAAACTTTGCTTTTGTTCTTCTTTTTTTTTTTCTTTCTTCTTGTGTTTTGCTTTCTGGTTTCTTCCTTTTAGTGATGTCAAAAGGGGGAGTACTATTTGAGTTGTCTTTGTCATTTTGTTTTACTTTTGTTCGTGTTTTATTTAGTTTTGATTATTTTCCATCATAAAAAAAGGAAGATTATTACGAATCTGATTCCAGGAATTATAATTTTGATGATAACAAACATTTCTGTTACTTCTATTTTTCTACGACTTCCTTACCTACTAACATTTCAGGTCCACAAGATCAAATTGCAAATCAAACCAGCTCAAGATTGGGTTGATTATGATTGAGTCAGCTTGAATTGTACGTCAAGTGTACTTTATATTTTCTTGAGTCTATTATAACAATATGGGTCCTGATGCTTAGTGACCTTGCACACACACACTTGGGGGAAAATTTTGACTATTTTAGAGTTTTTTTTTATTACATCGTCTGGGATGATCCAAAAATTGTCCTGAATGATAAGTTAAAAATAAAAACCATAATTAGGGCATTCTGGTTAAGGCAGCCACAATTAAGCGAATCGTCTTGGATGATATTTTCATTGTATGGGATGATAGGATCAATTCAGAAATAATCAGCAGCTACAACCTTTTAAGCATGTTTTATTTTTGGACATCGTCCTGGATGATGCATTATAATTATGCCTAAATTAGTTTGGTAATTAAAGAAAATAATTAAAGTTTGATTGCTCAATCATATCATCCTAGATGATCACAGGATCGTCCATGATGATCAGTTAAACAAACCTTAGTTCTTCCTGGATGAACTATAATCGACCTACCTCTATGTAGGACGATGTTCTGGACGATATGTGATATTTCGTACTAATCATCCCATATGATATAGTTATATTTTTATCGTCCAGACATCCATACAGGGAGATGGTCTGGACGATATATGATGATTTGTACTAATTGGCCTAGACGATCAAGTTACTTTTTCATTGTCCAGACATCCATCTAGGGCGATGGTCTGGACGATATACGATGAATTGAACTAATCATACAAGACAATGTATGATATGAATAAATAATCCTTTTAATCATTCAGACTCTCCTAAATCGTCCTGACTGATTAAGTTAAATTTGAACTGATCATCCGGGATGATCGGTCGATCGTCTTGGAAGATATTTGACGATTAGTTACAAAATAGGGCAATTTTGATGCTCTTGTTTAAAAAGATATCTTGTTTTCTCAAAAAAAAATCATTTGTTGCTTTCTTGACTTGAGAGAGCCAAGAGGAGAGGGAGAGCAAGGGAGAGAGAGAGAGGATATTATGAGTGGGAGTTTGTGAGGGGATTCACAAAGGTTGCTCCAAGCAAGGATCCGAGTCGTCTTCTCTGCTCGTCGTCCCTAATTCTTTGGAGGTTCGAGAGAGGTCTACTTCAGCAACTGAATGAGATTCTCTACCTATTTCTGAAGGAAGCAAAAAGAGTTGGGTTTTCTGCTTGCTTCAGGAGAAAGCAAAAGGAGTTGGGTTCTCTGCTTGCTTCAGGATGAAGTAAAAGGAGTTGGGTTCTCTGCCTGCTTTAGAAGGAAGCAAAAAGAGTTGGGTTCTCTGCCTCACTGGGTTGGTGGAAAATAGTTTTTGTATGGGCTTCTCTGCCTTGCTATGTGGGCAAAAGGAGAGACACTGAGTTTAGTGCAATACCCAGAGGAGAGGCTCCGGGGAGTACCACTATAAAATCTGGTGTTCTTTAATTTATGTGGTGATTGTTTGGTTGTGTTTGTGATTTTGTTTGGAGAAAATTTTAAATACCAATTCACCTCCCCTCTTGGTTAGCCTTGGTACTAGTTCATAAGGGCTTAACATCCCTATCAAACTTTTAAGTACACACTGAAAAAAACAAACAAAAATATCTAAGATATACTAGGAGAAACGATAAAATTATCAGCATAATAATTTGTTTTATTATCATCAAAATCACAAGCTTAATCTTGATTCCTAGGTTGCAATATATTGGGGGTCCTTAAAAGGAGAGTTAAGCTTAAGAATGGCACCAAAGATATTAGAAGAAGAATAGGCTGTCACTTCAGGACAACAAAAGTTTGGAGGGGTTGTAGCTACCAAATTAACTAGGTCAAAAGTGGGACAGATAGGAGTAGGTTCATGCAGAGGATCAACACTTAGTTCCAAAGGGACATTATACAGAGCAAAAATAGGCTGATTGAGATGGGAAGCCTACCGAGCAACTGGGTTTACCAAAACAATTGAAGGGACTAAAACACCAACATTCAAAGGTTGAGGTCTAAACCTCGAACCTGAGGCTTCTACCATAATTAGGCATAACTTTACCTAAGTCAGTATTAGGATTATAGTGACTAAAGTTATAAGCACAGGATTAACATAGTGTTGGCTTATAGTCATACTGGATCATAACAGAGTGGGGTTCACTAGCTACCGAGATAAGTATCTCATCCAACAGCCAACACTTACCTCAACCTGGACACATTTTCTTGCAAATGTAACATAGGACTTCTTGGCCGTATGATGTTCAACCACAAAGGGGATACCAATAACATTAACAATCTTAAAAATACCTTGAGGATCCCAACATGATAGAGGGAGATTATGGATCTTAACCCACAAAGGAATGGAAGTGAACTCTTCATGTTTAGGAGAAAAAAAAGAGATAACCATTGATGCAAAATAAAATATTATCTATGAAGAAACTACATGCCTCTAGACCATACCATCTCCTATTCCTTAGGCGAGGAAAAATGCTGCGGAAAAAATCATCATAAATAGAGACTAGGGAAAAGTTACCTTTGAGCGTCCAAGCTTTTTTTAATTGTGGAAAAGATGGCCACATAATAAGGCCTCCTTCCAATAGAATAACCCACCAGTGAGAAGCTCCATTGCATTGCTCCCTCAAGGATATGTTTCGGCGATTACTTGACAACGAGATCAAAAGAGGGAACAAAGTTAAGAGGGAAATCTACCTTAGAAACATTA
The DNA here is from genome assembly GCF_001605985.2 of Dendrobium catenatum. Taxonomy (NCBI): domain Eukaryota; kingdom Viridiplantae; phylum Streptophyta; class Magnoliopsida; order Asparagales; family Orchidaceae; genus Dendrobium; species Dendrobium catenatum. The sequence goes on from NW_021320099.1 coordinate 234,740, forward strand.
CTTGAAGAAATGAGAGTTCCAATTTTGAGCAGGAGGCGCAACATCAGATCTAGGGTTAGAAGATTTGGGTGAGTAAGTGCCCGAGGGAAGCTTAGGAAACCCCTAATTGGAGAGAGGATCCCGACTCCATAATAGAGAGTCTAGGGATCAGGTGTTCTCTGGAAGAGTCAGAGGAGGACGAAGAAAGAGAGAGGAGGAGCAGGGTGGCAGCTAGGGTTTTTATAGTTCCCAAGGCAAAAACCTTTAGTCAAACGTCCACTCTTTTTGGTGTTTCTCACCAAACTTCTCTTCAATGATCGAACTCCAAACTCGTGCTGATCCATTAACTCTACAGTTAGCCTTACTCCATCTTTTCTCCTGTTCTAGCCAGTGCAAAAAGAAGGCATATTTACTCCTTAATTATTAATATGATTAAGGGCAAAACCGTCATTTTCTTAAACTAGTTGCGCACTTAACTTTGTTGGGCAGCCGGTCCATTTAGCGAGTAAACACAGAGTGCAGACTCTCAGAATGTTCCCCGACATCATGAGATCTGTGGTCTGTCCAATGCAATTCGCCGAAAGCGATCCATAAAATCCTCTAATTCTCGCGAAGACTCGCTGAGGTAAGCTGTTTTGATCTGGTTTGCAGCTCATTATTTTCCTTTTATTCTTCTTGATGCGATATGATTTCCTTCGTTATTTGATAATTAGGGCTACTGGACTTTCAAACTGTAGTGACTTTCGATAGCTTGTTTACTTTCCGTTTTCCTTATGGAATCATGCCTTGGCGATGAATCGATTTTGGCCTCTGGTTGTGTCGGAAGAACCGTCTTTTGATGGTGATCGATTGAAGTTGTTTAAGGGTATTGTACGTAAATTTCTCTTTTTTCTTGGTCTGATATTTGGTGAGATGATTTATAAATATTGCTGGACTTTTGGATTGAATTGAGCAATTGAATTTTTAAGGTGTAGATGACTATGAGAATGATAACTAGCTAATGAGTTGAATTCAAATATGCAGTGGATGATGCCCAACTTTATTAGCAAACCGACTAGATGAACAAATGAGTAGAACTTGTGTGAGAATGAAGAGTAGATAGTAGAATTGAAGAGAGACCGAGAGAATCTAGGAAAATGCTTAGAAAGAACTACAACTCTAAAACAGGTAGAGTTTTACTATATCAGTCAAAAAGTACAAGAGTCAAAGGTTCAAGATCCCCCAAACTATTCATTATTACCTCTATTTCTTGGATTTCATGCGCTACAAGAATGGCTATATAGTAAAAAAAATACAACGTTACATAGATCGCATAGTAATGCATCTAGACGATTGCGAGAAGATATGCTTCCTTCATCACAGCAGAATGCTTGTACTGCTACAAGGTCATACCCTTTAGACTAAAAAAAATTGCAATTGCAACTTAACACGGGATGATGGAGAAGGTTTTTAAAGACTAGAAGAAGAAGAATATCAAAGTCTATGTGGATGATCTCTTAGTGAAAAAGCAAGTTGCCATGCTATCATATCGATAACTTGAAGGAGACCTTTGCCAACCTGAAGAGGTACAACGTGCGATTGTAACCCCTAAAGTGTACATTTCATTCATGTTTAAGAATATTTCTAGGTTTTCTTCTCACACTCGAATGCATCAAAGTCATCTCTGACAAAGTGAGGGCCATCATCAAAATGAAGTCACCCAAGACGGCTAAGGAAGTACAACAATTAACTAGATGGGTTGTCGGGCATAATTATTTTATTTGCAGACCTGACAAAAGATGCTAAACATTTTTTAGAGTCCTCAGGAATGCAAAAGATTTTCTTGGAGTGAGAATTGTGAAACTCGTTCCAACAATTAAAGCTTCTCCTTACCTCGCCGCCCATTCTCTAGAGCCCACAACCAGGAGGGACCTTACTGATGTATTTAGGAGACAACGAGGATGCAATCAGCTCTGTGCTAATCTAGGAAGAAGGAAGAAAACAATGACCAAATTATTACGTAAGTAAAACACTTAGTTGTGTCGAACTATGGTACTCCATCATGGAAAAACTTGCATGGTCTTTAATGTACTCTACAAGGAAGTTGCAGCCCTACTTCTAGGCCCATCCTTATTCAAGTGGTGATCAACCACTCGGCTAAAGCTGTGCTCATGAAACCGGACCACTCTGGAAAACTGCTCAAATGGTTAGTGGAACTCAGTGAATTACAGATATTTTACTCGCCAAGGAAGCTGTTAAAGCTCAGGCACTCGTTGGTTTCCTGGTTGATTCAATTGTCCTAATATAGAATCTGAAGGGGAGGTCCCGCGCCATCGTCGGACTCTTTACAATGACGGCACCTTAGGCAAGCAAGGAGTTGTCATGAGCATGATACTGGAAAGTTCAATGGGAATTATTATTTCTCAAGTTGTGAGCATAGAATTTACGCTCATTGAGAACCAAGACGAATATGAAGCCTTTCTTGCTAGCCTACACCATACCTCTAGGTTGGGGTTAACCCAATTGGTTGCTTACTCTAGCTCGCAACTGTTGGTCAGCCAGATTAATGACGAATAGTAGGTAAGGGACAAACTATTATAAAGTTACCTGTTTAAGATAAAAGCAAAAATTGACAAGTTCGAACACTTCAAGATGTCTTAGATCCAAAGATATTAGAATCGACTTATTGATCTCCTTTCTAATGTGGGTACCAACATTCATAGTCATGAAGCCTGTCACACCCCATTTTAGACCCTTCAGTCAACCTTGATTGTAACAGCTAGGGAGAAGTCAAATATATATATCTCTTACTAACACCCATCCTGAATTACTTCTGTTAGAATTAGGTGAGTAGGAAATGACCTATTGAGACTATCTTAACACAATGCATTTTTTTAGTTTTAACAATTTATGTACACTTTTCATATTTGGAAGCATATTCATATCTCATCAAATAGAATATAGATCTTACTAAACTTATCAAATAAAAATTACATACCTAAAAGTCTTACTTTACAGCTTCCTACTCTGGCTTCTATGCAAATCTAAAAAAATGCATGTACACAAATGTTTTAACCCTCCTGCCAAGAGCCTTACAGACTTCATCCCATTTCCTGCAGTACAACTGTTAATGAGCTAAAGTTTAACTAAATATGCAACTATAGTATAAGAAATAAGAAACATAAAATTTACAGTCAAATCTAAATAATATTGGGATTTTTATAAGAATCACAAGATGTATAATAAATCAATGCATATTTAACTTTTCACGTTTCATATTCTATTTACTTTTAAAAACATTTTGGCAATTTATATGATGACTATAGACATTTGCATACTTACAACTTTCTCATTTAAGATTGGGTCCAAATTCATAACTTTTATAAGTGAGTGCAGCTCTCTCATTCAAAGTTGGATTTGAATTTCCAATTTTTAGAAGTGGGAGAGTCAGGTATCTCCTATACGGTCCCTAAGACATCCTTGTTAGGTCTTTCGCCTTTACTTGTGCGGGTTTATCCCCCATAATATGATTTTTAACATTTACCTTTCATTAGATTTCACATTTTCATAACATATCATTGTATATCTAGTAATTTAGCTAAAAAAGTGTTGAACTCAATAGAACTAGTAAAAAATTAACATGTTGGATAAGAAACTAATTGCTACCACAATTATATAAAAATGCCGCCTTTACTTATGCGGGCTTATCCCCCATAATATGATTTTTAACATTTACCTTTCATTAGATTTCACATTTTCATAACATATCATTGTATATCTAGTGATTTAGCTAAATAAGTGTTGAACTCAATAGAACTAGTAAAAAATTAACATGTTGGATAAGAAACTAATTGCTACCACAATTATATAAAAATGCTCTAATTTTCTTTACATATAATGAAAGTTTTTTCTTCTTTATATCTATTTACTTCTCTCATTCGCTAGTTCTCTCTCATAATATTCTTTAACCTCTA
>NW_021320099.1:241548-266941 GCF_001605985.2 Dendrobium catenatum
CTAACCTACGGGTAATCTAATCGTCAGTCAAATCACAACACAGAATACAATAAAAGTAAGTAAACAAACACACCAACAATTTTATAACCAATATGCAGTGAAAACTGAGAAAGCCCGTCACAATGCAGTAAGGAAATAAATACCGGCCTAATCTAAAGCTAAAGTTGGTTGTCCTAACAAACAATTCTAAGTGTGTGCAACAGGTTGTGTGGTTTTGATATGTCCTAGGTCAATTATTGGCTAAAGTTTTCTAATTGATTAAATTTTAACTTAAAAATATTCACTAATTCTAAGGTGAGGTGTCACTAAGTTTTCTATGTTATATATTTCTATCCTAAAGTGTGCATGCACCCTAAGTCTAAGTTTTCTAAGACTCAATCCTTAATTTTTGTCCTTAAGTGTCACTACTGTTATATGGGTGAAAAATTTGTTATTACTAACCCTTAGGACTTTGCGCATGTGTAAAAGGAGTTTGGGGATCTAAAATAAAACAAAAATAATCCTAATAAAATTAAAGTTACTACAAGGACCTAAAATGGAAGGTTTACGCAAACCACATCAAGGGGTCCCTAAAGGTTTTCTAAGTTTAGAATACTCACAGTCACCGGGGGCTACGAACCGGTGGTTCCGCCCGTAGCACCTCTACCCGGTTGGATAGAGGCGACTGACGCCATTAGCTCCTTGTACTTTTGTTCCCTCGACCGGTACCATTTCTCACAGTTTATATCAATAAGGAAAAGAAAACAGGGAGTGAGAGATCGTGGGCTGGACGGGTCTTAATCTAACCGCCGGTGGTTCCGCCCGTAGCACCTCTACCCGGTTGGATAGAGGCGACTGACGCCATTAGCTCCTTGTACTTTTGTTCCCTCGACCGGTACCATTTCTCACAGTTTATATCAATAAGGAAAAGAAAACAGGGAGTGAGAGATCGTGGGCTGGACGGGTCTTAATCTAACCGCACTTAATCAAAATCTCATTTCAAAATAAATTGATGGCTAAGATCAATTTATTCCTTAAAAGAGGGACTTTAGGGGTTGATTCTAATTTAATTAAAGATTAAACCAGACTTTATTAAATGTGAATTTGGGGTTTGATTGATAGTTGATTTGATTTTAACGGGTTTGAGACGAGTTGATTTGATGTTGAATTAGATTTAGATCGAATCAATTTAGATTATATTAAATTGAGTAGATCGAAATCGACGAATTATAAATCGAGTTTGATTTGAGTTCATTTTGGAGTTGAACTAAATTTCGATTCAATTGATTTTGATTTGAGTTGGATGATAGGTCCGAGTCGATGCTATGTCAGTGGGCATCCACCTAAAGGAATAACCTATGGGCGACGTCTATGCTAGGTTACGAAGACCTAGGCGCTAGAGTTGAATTCTAGGGAAATTAACCTCGAATAATGAGGTCAACAATTAGTAAAAGAAGTACTACAATTCCCATAAATAAAACCAGAGTGCTTCCGAAGCGTGGTGGAACATGTCTTCATTCTTCCACTTCACCTTCAATTCTTGATCCATATGTTTCTCTATATCTGTCTCACTGTTATAAAACTTTTGATGATAAACAAAATACCTTTAGTATCCCTGAAACTTTAAAAACGATTTTTCTATTAGCAGAAGAAATACAAATCATAGGAGAAGATCCAATTAAACATTGGGATAAAAATCAAGAATATGCAGAATTACTTATTATAAATCAAGATTTAGTAATAAAAAATAAAGAATTAGAATACTCACCTCAAGGCAAAGAAGAATTCATTAATCAAATAAATGAATTAAAAAAATTATGATTAATTAAACCATCAAGATCACCTCATAGATCAGCAGCATTTATGGTCAGAAACCATGCTGAGATAAAAAGAAATAAAGCTCTTATGGTTATTAATTATAAAAGACTAAATGATAATACTAAAGATGATGGGTATAAAGTCCCTGATAAAGACATGTTAATTAATTTAATCCAAGATAAAAAATATTTTAGTAAGTTTGATTGTAAATTTGGATTTTGGCAAATATAACTACATCCAAATTCTATTCCTTAGACTGCATTTACAACTCCAATAGGTCATTATGAATTGGAAATCATACCTTTTGGATTAAAAAACGCCCATAGTATTTTTCAGAGAAAAATAGATAGAATATTTGGACATCTAGATTACGTATTATATTGATGATATTTTAGTAGCATCTTATGCTCTTAAAGATCATTATAAACATATTGAAAATGTTTTACAACTTTGCATAAATAATGGTATAATCCTATAAAAAAAGAAAATCGAAGTAGCCAAAGAATATATTGATTTTTTAGGACAACGTATTGGTAATGGAATAATAGAATTACAAGATCATATATATCTAAAAATTTTAGATTTTCCTGATAAAATAGAAGATACTAAAGAATTACAAAAATTCTTAGGACTCTTGAATTATGCTCATCCATATATAAAACATTTAAGAAAAACCATTAAATCTTTATATAAGAAGACTAGTAAAACAGGACAAAAATATTTTAATTCTGAAGATATAAAAATAATTCAAAAAATAAAAAAACAAATTAAAACACTACTAAAGTTAACTTTACCTCTAGAATCAGATTATAAAATAGTAATAGTAGATGCATCCAAAGATGGTTGGGGAGCTGAATTAAAAATAAAATCTTTTAAAGAAGCTTTTCAAATAACAGAAAAATTACGTCGATATGCTTCAGGAAGTCTTAAACAATTATCAAAATCTTTATCCTCTTTAGATTATGAAATTTTAGGAGTAATAAACGCTTTACATAATTTTAAATTATTCTTACAAAAGGAATTTACTATAAGAATAAATTGTGAAGCTATAGCTCATTTATATAAAAACAAAAATGAAAAGAAGATATATTGTAAAAGATGGGTAAATTTTATTACTAGAATAGAATGAAATGGTTATAAAGTAAATTTTTAATATATAAAAGGAAATAATAAATTTCTAACAGATTTTTTATCACGAGTAACAAGAACTACTGATTATAAACCACCTTAGCTTTAAAATTACAAAAATTTGGGCGTTAAATAAATTGGTCATTTTTAGCTAATCATTATTTTATTTCTTTACAGGAATCAATGGATCCTTCTAAATGCTCTTCTTCACAACCAGAACCATCATTTGCTAATATAATTCATTTTGAACAATTAGTTTTAGCTAATAGACAGAGAACAAATTTATAATTCCGACCCAAAGTACCTATAGTAAAACCATTAAACATTTACCAAATTACTTTATTAGACAATTTATGATGCAATAAGTCCGATACTAAGACAATGATACATAATTTAAATTGCTTTACAATATGCTTCAATGGTATAAATAGTCAGATAGAATTTTTAAATAATGAAGTTAACAAATTAAGAGCAGAAGTAAATATAGGCAATATTTCTTTTGTTCCAAAAACTCCTACAAATTTACAAAAAGTAGTCATAGCCAATCAAGAGACAAAAATCAAAGAATTAGAAAAAAATATAGAATTAGAAAAAGCTAAGATAGTAGAATTACAAAAATAAAATGATGAGATACAAAAATATCAATATTACTTATCTAATATTATTTTAGATATATCTGAAGACAATATGTTAAAACAATATCAATATATATATCTTCCAGAAATGTATGAAAATATAAAAAAGAAATATATACAAAAAGACTCAGATGAGCAAAGAAATTACCCTATCATATTTATCTAATGAAGTGGTTTATGGAATCTCTTATGTTATGAAGAATTTATACTTTCAAAAAAGTCCTCCATGCCTTTGCAAAATATGTCTACCTGGATTATACATGATTCATTTTTCTCTCAACCTGGCATACATAAAGAATTTTAAAAAATGAACTATTCATAACCTATTGGAATATGGATTAGTAAGGAAATTGATAATCAGCAGAGAAGAAAAGTTATTTGAGCAGATTGAATGTATCGAACATAAGGAACTCAAGAGGATTATCAGGCAAATCTTTGAAGACTATTGAATCTATTCTATTACTTTAATAATAAATTCAGTTGGACCAGCATATGAAGATTTAATGGATAGTGTTAAACATATTATTGAAATCCACAAAACTCCAGAAAGTTTTGAAGTAGAACAATTTGATGAAACACCGCATGAGATTATAGATCCAGAATATCAGATCAATCATTAAATTACTACAGAGCTCTTCAGATTGCACAGTTAAGCAATGGTTTTACAAAACCAATCTTTTATATGAATCTTGCCTATCAAGACAAGAATTTGATGATCTATATGCATAATAAGATGATTAAGGGACCTCTGTTCAAGTTCCAGTATTATGTCAAAAACATAAATTTAATTAAACATGTCAAAACATTTGCCTCCCATTTAATGGTTGCTAAAGGAGATTACCACACTTAATATCAAAACCTAACTTCTAAATAGAATATTCAAGCAGAAAAAGATAAGAACGACTGTCTGTGGATAGATGTGATGGATGATGAAGCTTTGATGAACATAGAAAATGCATTGGAAGGATAAAAGATGCTCGGATAAGTTGATAGGCACAAAGATGATAAGCATGAAAAATATTCGTCAAACATCTGCAACAAAAGTACAAAGTTACTATTACCGTACTTTTTACTGTAGCATTTATTAAAATTACTATTTAAAAATCATGAGCTATACCTCTCATGGTTTCTGATTTTTATTTTGTTATAAATAAGTATCCCGTGATATAATGTGTGGATGTATGAATATTTGAGCATATAGTTTAAGTGTGAGAGTGGAGCTTTAGTTTTTCTGCAAGCCTTCTTTGTCCCAACTATTCTCCTGTAAGTATTTCATATCTTTTATAATAAAAGTTTAGTTTAATATTTAGTTCTTTTCTCTTTCGTCTCTGACTAAATCTCACCATGAGTGAGTAGTCAATTTATTTCTCCCCTTTGGGAGATATGCTTTCTTAATCTTTGTTGGCAAAAATTTCATCAATGAAGACAAGTTAAAATCTTGTTTTATATTTGTGATATATGATTTCTTTTTGATGAACGACATAACTTTTGACCGCTATGATCGAGTACAGTTAAGTAAAATTTCATGAGTTTGAACCCCAGAAGTCCCCTTTATGCTTTATCTTTGGCCGGGAGAAAAGACTCATGAACTTTTGAAACGGCTATAGCATCGGTGTATGTCAAATTATTATCGTTCATGTCACAAAAAATTTATATATCATAAATAATAGCTACAAAATTTTATTTTTTTTAAGATTGATGATGAGGCATCAAATAAAATTTAAGATAAGCAAATCTTTCCTTCGGGAGAAATAACTCTAAAAAATCTTGATATATTCATAAAAAATATTTTTAGAAAGATGGTCTTCCATTTCGCGACGACATACATGTAGAAATTAGAAATAATTTAGCACCTATACAAATTGATATTATAGAGAAACTTAGAAATATAAATATCGAAGTAGATGATATTTTATTAAAGCATTTAAAAGATGAAATAGAAGAAGTTACTCAAGCCTTGAAAAGGCATATAGATCGCAATCCTGATTTAGATTTAGTTGAGGAAATTAGACAATTAAAAGAAAGAATACTTAGATAAATTAGAGAATTACTTCATAGATAAAAAATGAAAAAAAAAATTATTAGTTAAAATACTAGCCAACGTTTTCGTGTTAACAGAAGTATTAGTTATGAAGAAGCCACTGTAAGAACTAGTTATAGTAATGACACAACCGAAAGTAGAATCAAGCATGGTAGTGATCATCTTACGATTGATAAATCTAGTTAGACACACAGAAAAATAGTCATGATAAAGAAAAATAAAAATAGAAAAAGAAAGAAAGATGATAGTTACAATGAAAATAGAAATGTAGAAACTGATTGGGAATATTACGTTGAAGTAATTTAATTATCATAATCATAAAGAAAATTTTGCCAAATTGTACTTCCCTAAAATTTAGGCAAAATAGTAAAGCTGGAATAAAGTTTTCTAGCTCTAAAAAAATCTAACCAATAAGATTTAGATATTATAAATGTTTACGGTTAGCTAAAATTTTATATTACAATGAATAGAACATTAGTCTTATGCAAATTTATGAATAGTATATTAAAAATTAGCAACGATAATTTGCTTCATGCGAATTATAATTTTAGTGAACTAGCACTATTATTATCTAGAAAATCTCGAAATGGTATTAGACTTAAATTTGAAAGATTATGGAGCAAAAAATTATTCAATATTTAGATTTATAATTACCTCAAACTAGAAAAAATATGGTTATAATAGAAAATTATAAATTTAGTTGTTATTTCAATACAAAATATAGGCATAGTTTGCATTGCAATAATATTTCTACCAATAGTATTATTGATTTACTAATTTCTTTATCTGAATCTTTTCAATTTTATCGAGAAAAAATCTATAGAATTATTGAAAAAATTATAAATATTATTATTATTAAAAAATAAACTTTAGAAGAAGTTAACGAAAGAATAGTTTATATTAAATCTCAAAATGATAAAATAATAAGTAAATAATTATTTTACTGAGGTAGAAAATCAAAGTTTAAAAAATTTAATTACATTAAGTTTAATTAGAAAAATAAAAGATGACTTTGATCAATTAAATGAAATAAAAATCAGTTTGCAAAAATTAAATATTAATTTTAACGAATTAATAGTGCTATTCATAATATGGGTTTTCTAGATAATAATAGTGCTAGTTCACTAAAATTATAATTCGCATGAATCAAATTATCGTTGCTAATTTTTAATGTACTATTCATAAATTTGCATGAGACTAATGTTCTATTCATTGTAATATAAAATTTTGGTTAACCGTAAGCATTTATTATATCTAAATCTTATTGGTTAGATTTTTTTAGAGCTAGAAAACTTTATTCCAGCTTTACTATTTTGCCTAAATTTTAGGGAAGTACAATTTGGCAAAATTTTCTTTATGATTATGATAATTAAATTACTTCAACGTAATATTCCCAATCAGTTTCTACATTTCTATTTTCATTGTAACTATCATCTTTCTTTCTTTTTCTATTTTTATTTTTCTTTATCATGACTATTTTTCTGTGTGTCTAACTAGATTTATCAATCGTAAGATGATCACTACCATGCTTGATTCTACTTTCGGTTGTGTCATTACTATAACTAGTTCTTACAGTGGCTTCTTCATAACTAATACTTCTGTTAACACGAAAACGTTGGCTAGTATTTTAACTAATAATTTTTTTTTTCATTTTTTATCTATGAAGTAATTCTCTAATTTATCTAAGTATTCTTTCTTTTAATTGTCTAATTTCCTCAACTAAATCTAAATCAGGATTGCGATCTATATGCCTTTTCAAGGCTTGAGTAACTTCTTCTATTTCATCTTTTAAATGCTTTAATAAAATATCATCTACTTCGATATTTATATTTCTAAGTTTCTCTATAATATCAATTTGTATAGGTGCTAAATTATTTCTAATTTCTACATGTATGTCGTCGCGAAATGGAAGACCATCTTTCTAAAAATATTTTTTATGAATATATCAAGATTTTTTAGAGTTATTTCTCCCGAAGGAAAGATTTGCTTATCTTAAATTTTATTTGATGCCTCATCATCAATCTTAAAAAAAATAAAATTTTGTAGCTATTATTTATGATATATAAATTTTTTGTGACATGAACGATAATAATTTGACATACACCGATGCTATAGCCGTTTCAAAAGTTCATGAGTCTTTTCTCCCGGCCAAAGATAAAGCATAAAGGGGACTTCTGGGGTTCAAACTCATGAAATTTTACTTAACTGTACTCGATCATAGCGGTCAAAAGTTATGTCGTTCATCAAAAAGAAATCATATATCACAAATATAAAACAAGATTTTAACTTGTCTTCATTGATGAAATTTTTGCCAACAAAGATTAAGAAAGCATATCTCCCAAAGGGGAGAAATAAATTGACTACTCACTCATGGTGAGATTTAGTCAGAGACGAAAGGATTAGGGTATAATAAAATTGAAGAAGCTCGTAAATTAATTTTTTTAAGCTTATTACATCAAGTAGTTGAATTTAATCGATCATGACATCTTTCTTAGCTCATCGAATTATGCAATGGGTCTTTTAATATAACTAATATAGGATATATCATAAATACTTGAGGAGATTCAAAATATAATTTATTATAAAATTCTTATCTCATTTTGTCAATTCTCTCTCTCTCATCTATATATATATATATATATATATATATATATATATATATATATATGTGAGAAAATTGTATATTTACCTTTTGGCAAATATTTTGGGTATTATTATTCACCCTCATTATTATAATTTATCCTCAAAATTCATTGTCTTAGTGGTCATCAAATAAATGAGGGAATTTCAGTCTAATGTCTTCTTCCTTCTCCCAGGTTGTCTTTTTGTTGTTTGGTATTTCCATTCTTCTCATATGTAAGGATCTGATGTTTTCTTAGTTGTTTAATATTAAAATCTAGTATTATTTCTGGTTCCTCAATGTATGTCAGATTCTTCTGTAGCTCAATTTCATTATGTGCAATTCTATGATAGATATCTATAACCCATTTCCTTAATAGTGACAAAAAATATTATGAATATTTGACATGTTAGCTGGAAGAGCTAGCCTATAAACAATCTTACCAATCTTCTCAATAGCTTCAGAAGTTCCTGTATACCTATGACTAAATTTGCCTTCTTGCCCAAACTGGCTATACTTTTCATAGGTTTAACTTTCAGAAATGCAAAATCACCAACTTCAAAGTCTTCTGCTCTATACTTGGGGTCATAATATTTTTGCCGCTGATGTTGAGTAACATTCAATCTATCTCTAATTAATTTTAGATTTTCTCTATTGCTTCATCAACTAGTTTTGCGCCCATTATTTGTCTTTCTCCTACTTCCACCCAAGTTAACAGAGTTCTACACTTTCTATCATAAAGTGCTTTATATGATACCATTTGTATACTTGATAGATAGTTATTAGGAAAATTCTATCAATGATATGTGGTCTTCCCAACTATATCCAAGATCCAAAGCATATAGTCTCAACAAATCTTTTAATACATGAATCTTTCTTCAGATCGACCAATAGTCTGAGGATGGAAAGTTGTATTGAAATGCAGATTTGTGCCCAAGCTTTCATGAATGCTTTTCCACGACCTAGAAGTGAATCGACTATCTCTGTTTGAAACAATAACTTTTGTAATACCCTATAATTTGACAATTTCTTTCACATACGGGCATGCAAAATTTTTATTGAATCAGTTTGTTTAATAAGAAAAAAGTGATTTTGTCAGTCTATTCATAATCACCTAAATATTGTCATGCCCCTATCTGGATATGGAAAATCCTACATTAAAATCCAATGCAATATCTTTTCACTTTCACTCGGTGATATGTAGTGATTGCAATAGTCTATACTAGATCATTGATGTTCAACTGTCACAATTTGACATGCTTCAAAATTAGATACATATTCAACATCTTTTTTCATACCTGGCCACCAAAAAATTAATTTCAAATATTTATAAAATTTGGTACTGCCTGGATGAATTGTGTAGCTAGAGGGTGAGCTTCCTGCAAATTTTTTTTCCTAAGTCTTGATCGCTAGGTACCAACAATTTAGATTTTATAATTTCATCAACATCAACAGTAAAGTTTGGACTTTTTCCTAACTGAGCCTAATTTATTAATTTTGGATACTCACCATCAATCTTTTGACCTTTTTTAATACAATTTGTTAAAGTTGATTTTACTTTCATATGATGCAAGTATTCCATATTTTTAAAATTTTTAACCTCCAATTATAGATTCACCATTTCTTTGATCTATTAAACTTCTTTAGTAATCAACCAATTCATCATTCCTATGGATTTGCGACTCAAAGCATCGGCCATAATGTTAGATTTTCCAGGACAATACTGAATATCTATATCATAGTCCGTGATTAATTTTAACCATCTTCTTTTTCTCAAATTTAGTTCTTTCTATGAAAATATGTATTTTAGGCTCTGATGATTAGTAAAGATTTTACATACTTCATATAGGTAATGCCTTCAAATTTTCAAAGTAAACACTACTGCTACTAGCTGTAAATTATGAGTAGGATAATTTTTTTCATGTAGCTTTAATAGTCTCGATGCATATGCAATTCCTTTCTATTTTGCATTAAAACACATCCTAAACACTTAAAAAAAAGCATCACTGGAAATCTGAAAATTTTCTATTCTAGATAGAATTGCCAGCACTGGTGTTGTAGTCAGATGCATCTTCAAAGCTTGAAAGTTCTTCTCACACTCTGCATTTCATTCAAATTTAACATCTTTTCCCATCAGCTTAGACCACCTAACAATTTGCGAGAATCTTTTAACAAACATTATGTAATACTCAGCCAATCCAAAAAAGATACGAACTTCTATAATAATCTTTGGTGTGGGCTATGATGTACGGACATGACACAACATGGACACGGGATACGATTTTGTTTTAAATATAAGATGTGGGTACGATGCTGACACGTCATTACATATTTTTTTATATAGTGTATAAATATTCATGTAACATCATATTATAAATGACAAACAATAATAAATGAATATCATGATAACTTGTCTAGCTTATAATATAAAATGTTCAGTACAACCACAAATAATCGTTCAAGCTTCAACAACTAGGATTAGCTTTAGTGGTTTGTTTTTGGCCTTCAATATCATCATCATCATTGAATATCATTACTTTCAACTCTGGTTTATCAAGATAAAGATTTGCAATAGTTCATTGGATATCATATAATGAAAGTTTGTTCCTCTTTATATCTATTTACTTCTCTCATTCGCTAGTTCTCTCTCTTAATATTCTTTAACCTCTAATCTTAATCACAAAGAATATATATATTTACTTCTATACTTCTCTAGTTTTCTACCATAATAGTTCATTGAGTATCATATATTAATTTTTATTCTATTAATTTTAAATCTTTTGTATTCTAAATATTTTCTATATCATTCTAACTTTTAACCTATTTCAACAAATCCCATCAACTAGAATTACTATAAGGCATGCACATAAAGATCTTCCATACATAATCAAAATTCTTCTTATTTAATGTCACTTAAAATTGCAAACATAGGTAGGCATAAAGGTTTTCAATAATTATTACTGCCTCAGAAAAAAAGGGTTCATTTTCTAATAATCATGCCTTTCAATAATCGTATTGATGCATATACGAGCGATGTGATCTTTTATTTGATTTAGTAAATATAAAACTAAAAGAATTGTATAATTTAAAATAATTTTATCATAAAAAAATATGAAACGCATGTCCCAGCTGTGTCCGACACGTGTCCCAGCCATGTACGGCGCGTGTCCTGACTGTGTCGGGTTAAATTTAAACATTATTTTAATAAGACGTGTTTGACATGACACTGCATTCTCTCTTTAAGAGGTGTATCGGTGCATCATAGGATGTGGGCCATTCCATGATTGCTTTGACCTACTGTGGATCTTCTGAAATTCCTTTATTACTGATAATATGACCCAAGAAGGTAATACTTTTAAGACAAAATTTACATTTTGAATATTTTACATAAAGATGATTTTTACTCAGTTTTTCTGAAATAATCCTTAAATGCTCAACATGCTCATCATCTGTCTTTGAGTATATTAGAATGTCATCAATGAAAATAATCATAAACTTATTTATGTAATCTATGAAAACCCGATTCATCATATCCATGAAAATAGTATGAGCATTTGTTAACCCAATAAACATTACTATGAATTCAAAATGATCATTTATGGTCCAAAAAATTATCTTATATCTTATTCTTTAGCCTTTATCGAATGATACCATAATCTCAAATCAATTCTAAAAAATACTGGGGTACCTGCTAACTAATCGAACAAGTCATCTACGTGTGGTAGTAGATATTTATTTTTGATGGTTACTTTGTTCAACTCTCTGTAGTCAATACACATTAACATGAATCCATCTTTCTTTTTTAACAAAAAATACATGTGCACTCCAGGATGAATTACTGATAAATCCCTTATCCATCAATTCCTACAACCGAGCTTTCAACTCCTACAATTCTTTTGGAACCATCCTATAAGGAGATTTGTATATTGTTGATGTCGCTTGTTGCAATTCTATACCAAATTCAACTTCCCTTTTAGGTGATAATCCAGATAATTCTTCATGAAATTCATATGCAAATTTTATTACAACTGGAATATTTTGTAATGCCTGCACATTTATTTAACACATCCATTTTAGCTAAGAACCCCAATTCACCCCTCAGATATTTACACATATTTTTTGTACCAATAAGAGAGGATATTGCGTTCTTATCATAGGGAAAGTAGGTCATCTCATTTGGCAAAGTAAGCTTCTTTTGCTTTCAATATGGCAAACTATTTAACTAGCCAATCCATTCACAAAATGATTTCAAAAATTTTAATTGACCCTGATTGTTAAGATTCATAAAACACTTCCTATTGTCCTTTAAACTATCCTTCATTGGCATCATAACATGTAAGACATGTGTAAATCATATAATCTTCAACAAATAAATCAGAATAAAAATTTTTAGAGATAAATGATTAAGATGCACTAGAACCAAAAAGTTTTCTGCCAAATTTATTGGAAATTAAATGTATGCCTGTAACTATCTCCTCTGAATTTTTAGCTTTCTAGGGTGTGATGGTAAATTCTCTAGCTTTCACTGTTAGATTACCTTTAATATCTAATATTTCTCCTCTCAACTATGCTGGTGAGTTTCCTTGAACTACTGGTTTTCCCTGAAATTGAGTTTTTCCTATTTGATTGCCTTCTAGATATCTCCTATGTTATCCCTGCTCCTGATATCCCTATGGCCTGGCATTTCTTCTTTTCTCCAGAGGGTAGTCCACATTGCGATGACCCAGTTCACTATATCTAAAACTCCTTCTAGAACCCACTAAACATTGACTAAAATGCCTCTTCCCACACTATTCAAAAAGAGGTTTCTTAGGCTATATTAGGTTCTGCTTATTATCAAATTTTGGCTTCTTGTTTTTGAATTGATCATCTTTTTCAAATATCTTTTTACTTGTTTGCTGCTGCTCCCAACTGTGCTTAGAAAAATTCAGCTCATTTTTTAATTCTCCTGGCTCTCTCTACTAAGATTGAGAATTTACTAATATCAAAAGGAGCCATTGCTCATCTTAGATGATCCCTGAGGCCTCTCAAAAATCTGTGACATTTTCCCTCCTGGTTCTAACATAATGGGGTGTATATCGTGATAGGAAATTAAACTCTGCTTCATATTTCATAAATGTCTTTGAACCCTGAGTTTTTTTTTAAATTGTCTTGCAGAACTAGTCTGTCAGAGGGAGGAATAAACTGGTCTCTGAATATCTCACAAAATCATTCAACTATATACTAGTGATAGGTGTCTATCCAAATTTTTTTAAATGAGAATTTGACTTTTAACAGGACACAATGGTGAAAAAGGATTCAAGTAGCCGACCCCACGTATGGGACAAAGGCTTGATGTTATTGTTGTTGCACTTGTCACCATCTTTCTGCCTCACCTTCCAGAACAAAAGTAACTAACATAACGACCAATCTTTAGTCATTGTTGGATCACTTGCACCTTTAAATTATGTTGGTTTAAAAGTATGGAATAGCCTCAAATATTGATTCAATTGATTGCAAAATTCAGATCTGGGTCCACTACTAATTGAAGATTTCTTTATAGATGTTATTTTATCCACTACTAGTGAGATCAGATGCATAATAGCATGAAGTTCTTTAGATTTAGTCCTCTCATTTATTCCGATTCTCTCAGAGTTTTCAATTTGCCTTTCAGTTTCTGTATCTGACCTAGATGATTTACCATTCAGTGTTTCTGACACTTCTATAGACATATTTATTTGAAATTATATATGGATAGATAATTTATATAATACTTGTGAACATTTTAAAGAATAAATCATCTTATACATATGTGCTTATTCAATTCTACTTGGATGAATGCAAGGTTCAATCCAACCTATAGCCTGTATAAATTAGATTCATTTTAATTTTATCATGCTTCATTTTTAAACTAAATTATGCTTTCTTCAGATTTAATTTAGCTTTGATACCAATTTTTATCACACCCCATTTTGATCACTCTTCAGTCAATCTGGAGTGTAACATATATGGAGAAGCTGAACAGATATATCTCTTACTAGCACCTATCCTAAATTACTTCTATCAGAATCATGTGAGTATGAAATAACCTATTCAGATTATCCTAGCACAATGCATTTTTTAGTTTTAAATATTTATCTACACATTTTTTTGCAATATAACCACTGCGAAAGTGCTAAAACTTAATTAAATAATAATCATTGTATAAGAAATAAGAAACATAAACTTTGCCGTCAAATCAAAATAATATTGGGATTTCTATAAAAATCATAAGCTATATAAAAAATCATTGAATATTTAACTTCAACATTTCGTATTATGTTTACTTTTTAATACTTTTAGGCAAATCATATGATGATTATAAGCTTTTGCGCACTTACAGCTCTCTCATTCAAGGTTGAGTCCAAATTCTTAACTTTTAAAAGTGAGAGTGCAATTCTCTCATTCAAGGTTGGATTTGAATTTTTAACTTTTAGAAGTGAGAGAGTTGGGTATCTCTTGTACGATCCCTAAGGCTTACCTCGTTAGGTCATTTATCTTTACTTGTGCGGGCCTACCTCTCATAATATGATTCTTATCATTTACCTTTCATTAGGCACCACATTTTCATAAAATATTACTATATATGCAGTAACTCAGCTAAACAAGTGTTGAACTCAATTGAATCAGTAAACAATTAACATGCTAGATGAGGAACTAATTGCTACCTCAATTATATAAAATGCTCTCATTTTTTATACCATAGAGTATCTCACCTTGTTCTCTAAGATATTTGGATAAATTTGTTCACCTAAAATACCCCCTGCCTCTTTTCCTCTTGTATACAACTTAAAGCATAAATATTTTTCTTTCATACATGCACTCTAATACAAATTCAGGCTATATATAAAAAATCATACAAGTTTACCTCAATTGCACTGCTACAAACCAGCCACAAGATCCCATTAGGCCATTGCACGCTTGGCTTAGTGGAGGGAGGGAATTCTGCTACAATAATAAAAGTTAATTAATATTTAATTAACTCTTCATTACATACTTAAGTTTACTATATATATATATATATAAAGCTTATAATTTAGGTATACTTCTATATATGGGAATAAATTTGATGTTTTTTGTATGTTAGAAAAGAGGGTAAAATTGTATGCTTACTTTTTGACAAACATTTTGGGTATTATAAAGCTAGCCATCAAAGAGGAAGAAGTTGTGCAAATCAAGAAAAGTCGCCTAGCAAGTTGGATCGACCACTACGTTGAATATTTGAAGACTTGAATCATCAATGCTGAAGATGACAAGTCGGGGCGATTCAAGATCAAAGTAGCAAACTATTTACTCTTAAGGGAGGAGTTATTTAGAAGATCGACAACCTCAATATATTTAAATTATGTACGAGAACAAGAAAAGGAGACAATGTTGAAGGAAATTCATTCGGAAAAATGCGAGTCATTCTAGAGGTAGACACTCGCCCATTGATTTTTTAAACAAGGCTATTTTTAGCCTATCTCGAGGAAAGATGCCGAAGAATTCTCTAAATAATACTTGTAATATAAAAAATTTGCCCCATGTAGCTTCAGCAGTTACAAAAGCTATAGAACATTAATAGCCCTTGGACATGCATGGTTTGGGGCATGGACTTTTTGGGATCATTTCCTCCATCCACAGGAATAAGGAAATTCATCCTGGTCATGGTCGACTACTTCACCCAGTGGATAGAGGCCATGGTGCTTGCTCGGATGACCTCTACCATCGTGAGAATTTTCATCTAGATTGACCTCATCTGCCAATACAACATTCCCTTCACCATCATCATTGATAATGTGCCCCAATTCACATACCAGAGCTTGAAAAAATTTTGCAACTCATAGGGAATCCACATCAAGTTCGTCTCAGTCCACCATCCTCATATCAATGGTCAAGTCAAAGTCGGCAACGTGCTGAATATGAATCTCCTCATTAAGAACATAGAAGGGATTAAAGGAAAATGGGTCAACGTGCTCCCCTTAGTACTTTAGGTGCTCAGAATCATGCCTTCCTCAATAACTGGGCAAACACCCTACTCACTCTCCCATGGCCTCAGGCCATACTCCAGATCGAACTCAGCCTGTAAAGCCAGCGAGTGGTCATTGGTATCAGAGGTGGAGATTTTAAACTCAACGAATGGGAAGCAACCAACCAAGAAGGATTGCAAACGACAACTGATCTATTAGAGGAGCACATAGCTGAGGCCGTTTTAAGGCAAGAGGAGGTGAAAAGATTAAAGACCACTTTAAGGCAAGAGGAGGTGAAAAGATTAAAGACCAAATAGTACAACAAACATGTTAGGGAGAATGCTTCCCAACCTGACACCCTAATTTTGAAGAAAGAGGACATAGTCGCTTGTCATTCTATGATCGGCTAGCTAGCTAGCACCTAAGAAGGCTCTTACATCATCAATGCATAAGTCGGCCTCAACGCCTATCATGTACAAACACAACATATGAGAACTACAAAGAACGTGGAGTGCTGATGACCTGAAGACATTTTGTCCATGAATGGGAAACCTCTTTATTGCATTTATACATGTACTCTTTTTAAAAAGACAATATGAATTCTCCCTTCATTCTATTCATTTTAACTTGAATATACGAGTCCTTCGTATAAAAATGATAATTTCGTAATTCAAAAATACTCTTAGAAGTCGTGTAACCTTGAGATCTATAAATAATAGAAAGGATTCTCCCATACAGGACGGTTACTCAAGCACATGGGGAACTTGAGATGCCAAGACCTGGTTTGTGTGCAAACACACACATAGGCATGCTTCTGATAGACCTAAAAGAAATGGATTCAACGAGTCTTAGACACACGACCTTACAATAGTCGAATGTGACCAACTGTGGTGGGAAGCAATCAAGTCCCTACATAGGTTCGAGTAGTACTCCCTATAAGAGAGCCATATCCCTTAGGAGGCATTCAAGTCCTGTAGGCAAGTCAAAGCTCCCAAGTGAAGGAAAGTCACCACTCGAGTGAACTCCGCCCTTTATTCCTTACCAAGTAGCTAAGGCAACCCACATCCTGATATGAAAGGTTCTTATCATAATAAGCTCACCCTCAAAGGAATAAGAAGAAAGGGAAAATATAAGCATATGAATAATGAAACCTAAAGAGTCATCAAATCCTAACTCGCCCTTGCTCACCCAAAATAAGAAGCTACCAAATGAGAAATCGTACCGCATAGATCCATCACAAAATAAGAAGCTGGCAAGAAAGAAATCGGGACAGAACGATTTTGAATAGGGGTCTCGTTGAAGGATCAGACCCTCCTTATTCATACGGAAGCACATTGCACGTATACCGAGATGGTGATTTGTCCAGCATTAATTGTGAAGATCCTTTCATTATGACGAGATCTGCTTCTCACTCGCCCAAATCTCCTCATTTTCTCATCAACTTCCTTTTCGGGAGTCGTATGCGCTTTGTTTTCTCTTGTAAAATCACCATTGTGACGCAGTTTTTGTTTACTCAACATCGCATCAAAATAAACATGCAAATCCAAAGATGCTCATCTTGAAATGAAATAAGGGGAATCATTATTAAATAACATGTTTCACATTATAGTGAACTTGCCACCCAGGGGCAAATAAAAAAAAAAAAATCTTCAAAGTGCAGGTTGTCAGTTGCCATGAGGCACCCATGTATAGGATTGTTCACCATGGTTGGTGTTAGCCCACCAACTTGCTCCAAGCCTCCAAGTAGTCCGGCAGATACTTGCTGCTAACTTGGAAACTTCTCAACTTCACCTGCCCCATTTGGCTCTCTCAGACCGCACATCTTCCTTTGCTACTACCACCTGTCGTTGAGTAAAGGCGACCATCTCCTTCAACTCACCCACCTCTTTCTGCAGATTGGCGACGCCTCATTTCTTGGAGCAAGTATCTGCTGGACTCACCGATGCCTGGAGATTCATCATCTTCTCCGAAGCCATCAACGTTGCAGCAACTTCCTCTAGTGTGATCGAGGAGAGGGAAGTCAGAAGATTTAGGATAGGGGAGTGAGGCACTGGCATACCTCCAGCCTTGCCCCAGAGTTGCTTGCCTGTCAACACTTCTACTGACGCCTCCAACAAGCCTAGAGTCGGTGTTGCCACATCCTCGACGACGCCTTGATCCCCACTTTCCTTTTCAATGCAAAATTATATATATATATTACATTTTGGTCTAAAATTTTTCAATCCTAGCGCTACTTATAAATGTGGTCACTTATTTTTAGTCATATATCTACTTCAATATGTTGGGGAATTTAATCAAAATTTATTTTGCTTGTAGCACATATTAATGCTTCTTAAGGTACTGGTTTGATTAAATGCAACTTGTGTGGCCTAGGACTACCCATGTCTCCAATTTTTACTGCGCCCATTTAGTTCCATTAGATTTGAGATAGTGTAATCGATCTGCATTTTTACTTTATTTTTGGAAGGAAGCAAACTGCAAAGACGGAAGAAAAGTTATTATTTATGACTCGAGTTCATTAAACAAGCAAATATTCTGCTAGAGCATCAGAGGAACTTATAAACATGCTAAACAGTCTATTGATTATTAAAATTATTTTTCCAACTGTTAAGGATGAATTAAAACTTTAGGAAGTATCGATTTTAGGTGTTGGCGAGTAATAGGAAATACTTGAGATCAAGTATTTCCTATGCGTCTCTAGTGCAAATCTCCTCGCCAAATGCTGTCCCGCACAGGAAAACAGTGAAAAACAGCGGAAAAGTGGAGAAAACTGAGAGAAAACATAGGAAATCAATAGCAAATGATTGTATTCCACTAGTAGATGCAAGAGACAAGTAAGATACAACTTTCCTTCGATTCGAGAGGAAGGAAAAACTCTCCAAATCTCTAGCCGTAGTCTAGAGCCCAAGAACAAGAAAACCTAGATCTCAACAATATTCCAAAATGCAAGATAATCCCCCATTCACACCCAAAACTCCTAATTAAAGACAAAGGACAATTACAAACTTCCTAAAACAGCCCTCAACATTCAAAATTTCCCTCCAAACGCTCCCCAAACCCACGCGGCTCACCCCCCGTTTCCGCTCAGAGTCGCGCTCCGCCCGTTTTTTTCCGCCTGTAGAAACAGTGGACCGGTCCGGGCTGGACCGGTCCAGCCGGCCCCTCCTGGGCCGGCGTAACAGCGAGCACCTTGCATCAGGGAATGTCTAAATGAGGGAAATTCCGATATAGATGCATGACAACAGAAAAATTGCAGATGAAAGGTTGATAATTGGCTTTTAACATGATAATAACTTTGCATTCATGAATTAAAACGTTTAATTAGAGAAAGGATTGATTTGGGCCTACTGCAAATAAGCTCGACAAATAGCATGTAAGTTTTAGGCATCGTTTGAAAATTTTTGTACTAAAAAATTATTTTAGAAAGCAGTAAAAGGCCATCCCAAACGAAGCCTTAAACATAGTCATTAAGTTTAGTTAAAATGTTTCTAAATATCAGGAGAAATTTAACTGGGGCACAGGGAAAAATAAAGCTCGAGTTTTTAGATGTGGAATTTTTTAGCTCCAATGGAATATTTATTTTGTTCTTGAAACCCTAAAGAATATTTCTTAATATGTAAAATTGAGGGGGCGTTTTCTTAGATTGATGCTATCTTTAATCGGCCTTTGGCACTGGAGAAAGACAAAGGTACAAACTCTATAGAATGGCCTATGATTTCCTTTCATAACCGAGCAGAAACCCTAGCCATATTCAAGAAGCTGGAATCCACCCTCGGTATTGAAATATGATATTCCGATTATGGTTTTAGTTGAATGAAATTGAGAGTAGACTCTCCGCACATACACACTCGAGACTTATGCCTCCTGGTTTTTATAGTTTTTTTCTTATGCTTCATTTCCTCTGTGACTGTTTCAAACTGAATTAGCTGTTAGCCTTCTTTCAGCTAAATCTTATGGATGGACTTCTAAATTATTTATTCGCCCTACTCATTTTAATCCTAATTCCGTTACTCTTGTCGCCTCCCCTAACTTTATTTGTCAAGCTGTTAGGACAAGGCTAATTGAATGATGTCGGTGAATTTATGATGATAATATCCAAGATGTAGATTGATTGATTTTAGTTTGTATCATATTGTGACTATATTTCTTTTGGCTTATTTCAGTTGTATTTTAATTTTTACTGTTTTTATTTTACATATTCTACTTTTACCACAGCTACATACTGATTGGCGTGTTATTTATTTTCCTGAAGTTGCAGTAAACTTCAATGGCTGCTTTACCTCTGGCAACTGCTGAATTGTGCGATGCAAATCCCCAATTGATATTGAATGGTGAACTTCGCGCATTCCACCCTACCTTCCAGATCTATGGTCGGAGGCAGGTTTTCTCTGGCCCAATCGTGACTCTAAAGGTCTTTGAGGACAATGTTCTTGTGCGTGAGTTCCTCGAGGAGAAAGGAAATGGCAGAGTTTTAGTTGTAGATGGCGGCGGAAGCATGCGCTGCGCCATTTTAGGAGGCAATCCTGTTCAACAAGCTCAGAATAATGGTTGGGCTGGTATAGTTGTTAATGGCTGCATCCGCGATGTTGATGAGATCAATGGATGTGATATAGGTGTGAGAGCTCTTGGTTCTCATCCAATGAAAGCTAATAAGAAGGGTATTGGAGAGAAACATGTATCTGTAAACATTGCAGGAACCAGAATTTGTGACGGTGAGTGGCTTTATGCTGATACTGACGGAATTCTAATTTCTAGGTCTGAGTTAACTGTTTGAGCTTGCATGCAGCCTCTTTATTTCTTAGTGTCACTGGTAAATCCTGTCTGTTCAGCTTCCAAATTGCTTGTGTACACTTTGGCTGCATATTAAAGAAGGAATAATGTAATTCAAGCTTGCGCTGATGCAAAGTGTCAAAGCCAGTTATTTTCAGTGATGTCATCCGTCAAATTTTCGTGTAAATCATCTCAACATTTGATGTAACAGCTTTATCCACATATTTGGTTGAATTGGTACCATCAATTCGATTGCTCAACCATTGCTTATATCTGTTATTAATGATAAAAAAAACAATAGTTTTTCTTATGCATTTTTATTTATTTATTATTATTTTTTTTAAAAAAATAGGGGTATTCATATCCAATTTTATTCCAAAAATAGAAAGGTTACAAGAGAAATGAAAAGCAATACAGAAAGAGCTAATCATAGCCTAAGAAAAAGAAACAAAAATATTCACTAAAAGAAAAACCCTCCCAGAAACAACAGATCTTAGGAGAAAAAAAAATAAAAGACAGTCTGCCGATAAAAAGAAGTCGTAACCGACCAGCTTCCACCCAGAAGACCAATAAAAAGGAGACTTCACAAAAAATCCAAGCCAACAAACTTGCAATAGCAACCAAAACTTTTCTTCTTATCACTATCCCGAACCATTCCAGACTACCTGCAAAAATTAAAAACACAGTATCAGAATGGACAAAAAATCTTACCAGACTTTATTCCATACAAACCGAATAATACTCTGCCGATGAATTTTAGAAAGTCCTCCAGATTAAAAAATTCAGAGCACAACCACAGCGGCCCAAATAAGCCAAAGACCCATCATTCCCAAAACAGCATTAGGAATACAAAATTTCTAGCAATCCAAGACTTCCCATCCTGAAGCAGAGGAAGAAATAAACTCAAAATAAGGGGAAAATAATCATATTTTTATAATAATATTTCATTTCAATGGTTGCTAGATTAACCTTCCAGCAAAACCTGGTTGTTAAACTAGCCATCCAAAAGAAAAAAAAAAAAAAGAAAATGCCCAAACATCATCGTCCATCCAAAATTCCCACCGCCACATCTATATAATCCTGTGATGAATTTTGGGGTAAGAACTCCAATTAAATACTTTAGCTTGAACCTCAAACATGATATGATTATAAATGGAATCTTGTGAGCTGAATTTAATCTCCATTTTCTACAGTTTCTCTCTTTCCAAATAAAATAAAGAGAACAACAAATAGATAAAAAGTAAAGGTTTTTGGCATCTTTATTCCACTTCGAATTCCAAATAAAATCTAAAGTTTTCATAAGATTCGGTCTAAGCATAAAGAAATTAATATTAGGAACAAACTTAGAAATAATCTGAAAAGAAAATTCACATTCAAAAAATAAATGTCTATGACTTTCATACCCATTATTACACAGAATACAATTACTAGGCACCATAATATTCCTCTTAATCAGAAGATCAGCAGTTTTTAACCCATTCAACATAGCCATCCAAGTAAAACTAGAGAATCTTAAAGCATAATTTTTGTGCCAAACATATTTAAACCAATCAACCTTACTAGAATTAATAAAGAAAAAAGAATAAAAATTCTAAAAAACCGGCAACTTAACCATGTTCCAAGAGATAGCAAAAGCGGCTTGATTTAGAATAGAGATATTCAAAATATCCTGAGTTATGTTAGCCGGAATATAAGAGGGAATAACCTAGATACCATTTTCAATCCTATTACCCACCTCCTTATGGTGTAACATAGAAGCCTCATGATTAAAAAGAATATCCTTCATTGCCTTTCCTTTTACCCAAGGATCCCAAATAAGAGATAACTTACCGGAATCAACAATTTTAAAGGAGATATTATTTTAATATCTTTAGCAGTACCACATAGATCTTTCCAAAATTTTGAGTCTTTATGTGAGCAAGGCTTCCAACAAGAGATATACTTAAATTTAACCCAAACTGCCAGCAGACTTTGATCATTAACAATCCTCCAAATAAGAGAACAATTAAAAGCTAATCTTAAAGCAGGTAGATTGGAAATACCAAGGCCACCCGCTATCTTAGGCTTGCAAACATCCTTCCAAGCAATCATATAAATCCTTCTAACATTAATCTCACTATAAAAAAGAAAATTAGAACAAGCTTTTTTGAAAAAAATTAAATAGGCTTTTGGTAAAGAAAGCCTTCTAATCCAAGAAGAGATAATATTAGAAATAGTAAAATTGTTATATTGCACTCTACCAGCAAAAGATAAAATTCTAGCTTTCCAACCGGCAAGCATCTCCATAATTTTATTCATTAAAGGTTGAAAATAATAAATTAAAAGCCTTTTACAAGAAATAGGAAGACCTAAATAATTCAAAGTATTATGGTAAATAGAAATTCCCAGAATGAGACTAATATTATGAGCCAAACCAGAATTATTAGAAAAAATCATGGAACATTTACCTTGATTGATCTTAAGCCCATAAACTTTATAAAATAATCCAGAATTTCATTTAACTTATAAGAATTCCTAATAGAAGCTTTACCAAAAACTAGAACATCATCAGCATATAATAAATGAGATATAGAATTCTCACCAGCCATAATACCTTCGAACTTAATCAGTTTTGATTTATCTTCAATAAGATTTGAAAATGCATCCATAACAATACAAAATATATATGGGGAAAGCAGACATCCTTGATGAATGAATACCAGAGGAAGAGCCAAAGAAACCGTTAAGAGCATTATTAAGAATAATAGAGAAATGAATATCTTCAATGCACTCTTTAACCCAAGAAAAAAAGATAAGAGGAAAACCTTTTTGAGCCATCCTGTTAAAAATAAAATCTCTAGAAATAAAATCAAAAGCTTTGTGTAGATCCAACTTGGAACAAAAGAATTTCTCTTTGTCCCGACAATTAAAATCTCTTAATAATTACGCAGCCAGAATAATATTATCAGTAGATATGCTTTTCTTTATAAAACTAGATTGACTATAATGAAGAATCAAGGGCATAACTTCCTTCATTCTTAAAGCAAGAATTTTAGCAATAGTTTTATAAAAAACATTGCATAGAGAAATAGGCTGAAAATCAGAAACCTGAGAAGCATTACTATTCTTTGGGATTAGAGTAATGGCTGTAGCCTTATCAACTTTAGATAAATAACCAGTTTTAAAAAAATAAAAAACTACATTGCAAAAACTAGGCCCCACAATATCCCAACTTTTCTTAAAAAAACTCAAAATTAAAGCCATCTGGACCAGGGGTAGATGAAGACGATCCAGCAAATACAACTTTCTTAATCTCATCAATAGTAACCGGGGCAATTAAAGAAGAAATATAACCATCCGGAATTTTATTTCCAACATGGATAGAAAAAGAAGAAGAGAAAATCGGCTTAGAAGTATTAAAAAAATCCTTAAAATGATTAACAAAAGCCTCAACAATCTCATTCTGATCAGAAATAACCCTATTAGAAGAATAAATGGCCTTGATGTTATTCAAGTTATGTCTATGCCAAATTTTAGAATACAGAAAACCTAAATCATCCTCTCCTTTGGATAACCAGACAACTTTAGCTCTTTGCTGAATCCAAGAGAACCACAAAGATATATTAGAACTAAGAGAGCAATTGATATTCTTAAGTTCCGCATTAAGGTCCAAGTTTAAAGGATTATATTGGATTTTAGAAATACAATCTTCCTGTTTCTTTTGCAGATTATCAATTTTAGCCCTGAGATCTTGAGAAGAAACCTAGTCTTGATTCTTTATCAAATTCTTAAGAAGCCTCAATTTCCCATAAAGAGCATTAACCGAATTACCAACTGGAGAACTAGCAAAAGCTTCAATAAGAATATCCCAAAAATCATGCTTGTTACACCAATAGTTCTTAAAAATAAATCTTTTATTGACATGCCTAATACGATAATTACAAATAATAAGAGGAGAATGATCAGAGCATAAAGGACTTTGCACAAGATAGAAAGAATTCAGAAAAGCATTCAACCAATTGTCATTGATTAAAACATGGTCTAATTTAATATGGATTGGAGAATTTACTTGCTGGCTAAACCAAGTAAAGAAATGACCAACCGAAGAAAGATCTTTAATACCAGCATTGAAAATAAAATTGTTGAAATCCTCCATATTAGCATAATTAGCTAAAAAACCACCCGATTTTTCATTAGAAAATCTAAAAAAATTAAAATCTCCTAGAATAACCCAAGGAGACGAAATATTATTTGCAATATTTAAAAGATCATTCCAAAGAGAAGTACGATCAGCAGTAGTATTAGCCGCATAAATCACAGTAATATAAACCTTACAAGAAGAATTAACCAAAATATAGCCATGAATAAATTGATTAGAAGAAAATGCAATTAAAATTAATACGAGAAGCATCCCATTTGATCCAAATTCTACCAGGTAGAGAGTTATTAAAATTGT
>NW_021320100.1:0-68870 GCF_001605985.2 Dendrobium catenatum
CATACGTGAAGCGATTCATGATCGGGGTCGAGTCGATGCGAAAATATTCGTCAACAATCTCGATGCTAATAGACCATTCTAAATCATGAAAATGTTAAGCTCAAATACAATAAATTGTTTCTTAAAAAATAATCAAGGATTTTTAGATACAAATTAAGTACTGATTTGATGGCAATCCATGGACCCTTGATGATGAGCACATTAGTTTGATTTCATATCTCTTTTTCCATTAACATAATTTCTAATTGAAATGATCAAAAAATTATAAAATAATGGTGAAAATCAAGGAATCTGATTTAAAAGTGGGAGGACAGGTGGACTATTTGTTGCTTGTTGTTAATAGGGATGAAGCTCACATGAAAACTTTAGGCTACAGTTGGAGGCGGGAAGTAAGAAGAGGCACAAGTTGGTGTGCAGTTGTGAGGAAATCAACCATGAATAAATTTTCCAATCAAAAGGGTGCTGATCGAAAGAGAAACTAAAATAGAAATGAGAGGAAATCTTGTCGACTAGAGGTGTGTGAGAGAGAAGAAAAAGAATAGGGAGTGTAATCTTTTCAACTCTTCTTCTTCATTCAATAATGCAATCTGATTACAAATCATAAAACCCAAATTTATAAATATAAGTGACACAAGATAAAGCTAAATTAATTTGATTTCAAATCTAATCCAAATCCAAGCAATGCAGAATAATCCTATCAACTTATTTAATATAAGCATAATTCTACAATAACAACAACAACAAACCTTTATCCCACTATGTAGGGTTGGCAACATAAATCCTTTTTCTCCATTGTGTCCTGTTAAGAGTCAAATTCTCATCTAAATCTAATCAGGAAAGATTATGTCTAATATTTTCCAACCAAGTCTTTTTAGATCTACCTCTACCTTTCTTAATAAAAGTCAAATCTAATACATCTACTTTCCTAACCGGGACATCAAAAGGCCGCCGTTTTATGTGACCAAACCATCTAAGACGACTCTCTCTAATCTTATCTTCTACTGGAGCTACTCTATCCTCTTCACATATATGCACATTTCATATCCTGTCTCTAAGAGTATAGCCACTCATCCACCTGAGCATCCTCATCTCTGCAAAACTTAACTTAATATTATGCTTCTCTTTTAATGGTCAACATTATGCACTATAAAGCATTGCAGGACTTTTCTATCACACAACACACCCAATGCATTCCTCCACTTCAACCATCCAACTTGAATTCTACTAATAATATTCTCATCTATTTCACATCACTCTAAACAATAGACCCAAGATATCTAAAATGTGTACTCTTATAAATGACTTGATCACCTAAAGTCACAATCCCCCCACTAGATCTACTATTACAAAAATTACACTCCATATATTCAATTTTAGATCTACTCAAATAAAAGCCTTTAGACTCTAAGGTTGACCTCCATAATTCAAGTATACCTTGAACTCCCTCTTTAGCCTTATCAATAAATAGAATATCATCAGCAAAAAGTATACACCAGGGTACAACATCTTACAAATGTCTAGTGAGAACATCCATGACTAGAGCAAAAAGATATGAGCTTAAGGATGATCCTTGTGTAATCCAACTGAAATAGGAAAATACTTGGTCAAAACACATTGTGTTTGAACACAAGTAACAGCTGCTACATACATATCCTTAATGACTTGAATATAAGCATTATTAACTTCTTTCTTATGTAAAACTCTTTTTAACACTTCTCTTGGAACTTTATCATATGTTTTTTCTAAATCAATAAAAATCATATGTAGATTCTCCTTATTCTCCCTATACTTCTCCATCAAACATCTCAATAAATGTATAGCTTCCATAGCAGACCTACCTGGCATGAATCTAAATTGATTTTAAGAAACATTAGTGTCATGCTGCAACATATACTCCATAACTGTCTCCCATACTTTAAAGTATGACATATTTACTTAATTTTTATATATTTCACAAAATCTTATGCATCACCTTTATTCTTAAAAATACAAATCAACACACTCATTCTCCACTCATCTAAAATATTTTAGTCTTCAAAATAATATTAAAAAGTTTACTAAGCCAAGAAATTCCTTCATCTCCTAAGCATTTTCATGCCTCTATTGGAATATCATCAAGTTCAACAGCTTTTCCACACTTCATTTTCTATTAGAATATCAGAATTTTTGCAACTAAACCTATTTTTATAACAAATCTTCTTATTTTTTATCTTTTATTGCACATTTTGATTTCGCCACCAACTATTTTTATTATTTGTAATTTCTCTCTTTCATATTTCAAACACATCTTTTAAACATTCTTATTATCATTAGCTAATTTTCCCACATAACATTAATTTCCTCATGCACAGATAAAATCTTAAGATTTAGAATCTTACTTTCAAAAATATATTTATTAATATTATTTAGATGCGTCCATCTAATCCTAAAACAACGATTTACTTTATTTCTTTATCTTCTACCTTTTTCATCTTAAAGTTCAAAAATAATAAGCGATGTTGGGTACATAAACTTTCACTCTGAATAACTTTACAATCTTTGCAATATAAATGATTTATTTTTGTTATAAGAAAATAATTAATCTGAGTTTTACTATATCCATTCTTATAAGTGATGAGATGCTCATCTCTTTAATAAGATATCAACAATTACAAAATCATAAGATTAAAAAAAATTTAATATCGTCTTACCATCTTCATTAGCCCCTCAAAATTCATAACCACCAAGAATGTTTTTAAAATCATCTACCTCTCTATCAACATGTCCATTTAAATATCTTCCAAAAAAACTCTTTCTTCAAAATGTATCTTTTGTATTAATTCTTCTAAATCATTTTAAAATTTTAATTTTAAACACATATCCAAAACTACTTGAGGATCATAAGCGTTTATAATATTAATAATCTTAGTATCAACAACAATCTTTAAAGCTATAATTATATCTCTAATTCTATTAATTTTTACAATATTATCCTTCAAAATCTTATCTATAATCACACCTATACCATT
Organism: Dendrobium catenatum; assembly: GCF_001605985.2. Lineage (NCBI taxonomy): Eukaryota > Viridiplantae > Streptophyta > Magnoliopsida > Asparagales > Orchidaceae > Dendrobium > Dendrobium catenatum. Next base: position 3,009 of record NW_021320100.1, read on the forward strand.
TCTAGTACGAGTCCTACTAGAATATCATAGTTTAAATCCTAAACTATCAATCTCCTTAGCCTTTTCTCCAACCCATTTAATTTTTTGAATTCATAGAGTATTTATCTTTCTATGGATCACAATATCTATTAATTTCATTTATTTGTCAATAAGAGAACCTATATTCCAAGTTTCCAGTCTAATTTTAGTTTCATGGACGAGTTTCTTTGCCCACATCCGTCCATGATATGGGAACCCTTGCGTATTAGAATAGTATAAACATAATTCTAGTTGAATAAATTTAAACTAAAATAAATCCTAAATAATTCAAAACATTTGAGTTTCCAAGAAATATTCTTCTTATGTTGCATCATCTTCTCATATCATTATAAACTGCTATGGAAAAATTGTAAATGCTCGGATTATTCAGTGCATGCAAATAATAATTTTCACATAGAGGGTGTGTGCTTGAATCTTAATTTCACCCAAGTTCAAGACTTGTAAAAGAAGATCCATATAAGGTAGTTTCTCTCCCTCATAACCTAGGATACTCTAGCACAAACACGTCTCTTAAGGAGAAGCATTATCCACTTTAGTTCATATTATGCAAATTTAATCTTCCCTCAAATAGTACAATCCATTAATGAAGTTACAATGTTAATCATAACTTAACATAGTAGGCTTTCTTGAGATGACAAGAGGCATGGTCCTCAAATCTAACAAGAAGCTTGGGTGCAATGATTAGGTTGCCCCCAATTATGTGGGACAATAACATAAGATTTTCCTATAAGTTATATTTTTATTTTTATTACTTTGTACTCTTAATTGACAAATATATAATGCACCATCCCTACAAAATAATATAGAATACCTAAAACTTAAAATACAAACGCCAGCTCACAAGAGATCATAATCTACACTAAATTAGTAATTTCTCCTTACCATCATTGTTCAAAATCACAATAGGATTCTCTCAATTGAGGATAAGATAAGGTTGCATTATATTATCCCAAACACTCTAAAAAAAATATACTTATCAAAAAGTTACCCCCATTACGTTTTCCCATTTACAGAATCCCAATTTTTTTTTATTTCAAATATTACACTCAATGGAGCCCTTTATATCGAGATTCTTGTAAAACCCGAAAAAACGTCGATCTTAAGCATTGCACGCATTTTGATGCGTGGCAAAAAATTTAGACAAATTTTTAAAGTCGTAGGATTTCCACAAAAATAATTTTATAAAATTGTACATAAAATTTCGAGCAAATCGGTATAAGGGAGTTATAGTGAATTCCGCATAGATTTTAAATTAAAAATTGCCGAAATTATAATTGGGTAAACAAATTACTTACATGCCCTTAATGATATTAAAATGAAAATATATCATGTGAGGGCAATTAGGATGTTTAGCTCCTCTCCCTATTCAATTGAAGCATTAAGGGACCAAATAATTTCGGTCCCTTCATTTTTTGTTTTGTTTCTTTCTGCTGAACCGAAGGGAGAGGGATGCGGAGAGAGGGGCGACGGGAGCAAGGCCACGGCGGTTTCCGACGAGTTTTTTGGAGGGAAATTGAAGAGAAAGTCTAAGGAAGAGTAAGACAAGTTCCAAACATCAAAATCCCTTCATTTTTCCTAGATTTTTTTGGGTTAAAACTTTAGGGTTTGCCCAAAACATCAAATTTTAGAAAAAGAATGCTTAGATAAGGTTTAATGAGGATTTCTAACCATAAAAATTTAAGATTTTCCCAAAGTTTTTGAGTTTTCTAAATTAGGGCTTTTTTCATAATGGTAATTTCTTTGAAAGTAATTTCACAAATGTGATTCCAAATGGTCATAGGAATATTTCTAATAGTAAAATTTAGGGTTTTGCATGAGTTTTCATTTTTCTTAATTTTTAATTAAATTAAATTCAAAAATGGAAATCCCTAAATATTAATTTAATAATGAAAACTTTTTGACATGAAAATCATTTTTCCAAAATTAGGATTTTTGAATAAATCTGAAAATTAAGTTTATTTTAAATTAATTTATGCATTAGCAAAAGGTTAATTTGAGTAAATAGTGAAATTATACAAAATTAGAGAGAGCGCCTTTAATAATTTTATAGGAGAAGAAAAATTAAGTTTGAGATTATTAATTTTTGCTTGTGAATAAAAAATTATTTCTCATAGGTGTAAACGTTGTGATCTCGAATGAATGAGAACAAGTGTAGAAACCAAATCCTTTGAATCAAGTAAGCATGTTTCTATGTTACGATAATTGTTTTTTTTTTCTAACTCGGTTGAATGTGTTAGAACATGGATTGTAAAAATGTATTTATATATTTTGTATAGCAAGGGTTCTTTTTGAAATTACATTAATTGCATATCTACACACCCAGTAAATAAACAACATATGCTCGTATATAAACCAAAATAAAAGTACAAGTAATGTCCCAATTATTACAAAAAAATTTGGCAGCTGAGTTGTCTGCATTGTACACATTATATATAAGCTATATACAAGCATTATACACACTATGTAAAATGTTGTACATACTATGTACATGTATTATACACACTATTTTCATTTCCATTTGTTTTCTGATTATCTTTGATACAATTATAAGAAATCATAAAAACAAGGAATCTACAATAATTCAATTATACATACATCTTGTTAATTTTACCCCTCCTAATAGGGGTGTCAATTTCAGGTCACAGGTCGGGTTCGGGTCGAACCCGGAACTGACCCGGGTTCAAACGGGTCGAGAGGCGGGATTCAAATTTTTTTGAATTAAACGGGTTCGCGGGTTGACCCGGCAACCCGTCGGGTCAACCCGAACCCGACCCATTTTTTTAAACGGGTCAATTTCTTGAACCCGAACCCGACTCGTTTTGAATCGGGTCGGGTTCAACCCGGATTTTCCGGGCCGGGTTTTCGTGTCGTGTCAAATATTGACACCCCTACCTCCTAACATAATCATTTTCACTCAACGATTACAATTAGCTACATTCTTGCATCATCAATTCCATCCAATTATACATAGATCTAGGAAATAACAAGTTCTTAAATGTAAAATGGTTCACAAATCTTTCATAGTTATTTCTACCCCCTTCTTTAGTATTAATGTATTATTGTCATATGCATTGTAACCAATAGCTAATATATAAGACTTTTAGACTGCTCGGTTGAATGTGTTAGATCGTGGAATAATAACCTTCCAAATAAAAATTTCCAGGAGTCGAGAAGGTTGTACAAGAACTATTACCAATTACTAATTATGCAACTAATAGCCAACGTCTCCCCCATTGAGGAAATTTCCAGGAGTCTTAGCCTGCCCATCACGTCAAGAAAGACGTGCACGACCAGTGATATATCACTTTATTTCATGCTATTTACATATCTAACACTCAAAATATTAAAATTGCATGTCTATCATCCATAAAACATGTAAATCGCTCCCCCACAAATTTCCTCAATGGTGATCTCATAGTATTTACGAGTTTTGTTGTGTCTGGGCCGATGGTCGGACCTAGTGGCATGGTGACCAATATGTGGGGAAACGATTTACATGTTCTATGGATGATAGATATGTAATATTAATATTTTGGGTGTTAGATATGTAAATAGCATGAAATAAAATGATATATTTGGGGATATGTAAATCACTCCCCCACATAATAGTCACCTTGCCACCAGGTCCGACCATCGCTCATGCGCATAACAAAACTCGTAACTATGAGATCACCATAGAGGAAATTTGTGGGGGTGCGATTTACAAATCCCCAAATATATCATTTTATTTCATGCTATTTAGATATATCACTTTATTTCATGCTATTTACATATCTAACACCCAAAATATTAATATTATATGTCTATCATCCATATCACAAATATGTTACGATAATTATTTTGTTTCTAAATTTTATCTAATTGTTATTGCAAGTTATTTACTTTATTGCATTGCAATTGATTCATCTATCGCATATTAGATGATTTACTATATATTATTACATAAAGCATAAAGTAAAGTAAAGCAAATTATTATGATATAAGAATGACATGATTGATATTTAGAATGATTGTATGTGCATGTTGAAATGATGGAGCTCACCTCCTTATGGTACTAGCTGGGGACGTACCCGTGCACATTAAAATGATAAAGATTATGAAAAAGAAAATGATAAAGGAGAACCTTCATTGGTACTAGACGATAACTCCTGTGACAGTTGTACTATATATGAAAATGAGAAAGATATGAATACAGATATGAAGAATATAAAGTGAATATGATATGATATGTATTTATGATTTATACATATGTTTAAGAGTTATATTTAAGTGGAATATGAATTTAAGATATGAAATGAAAAGAAGCAAGTGATATTAAGTATATTCCTTCTATTACCTTGAATTACTACAGTTTAGAAGCATGTGTTACTTTCTAAGCTTTGGCTTACTATTGTTTTAATAACTTTTCTTTTAAGTAAGTTTAATATAATCAAATGAGTAGAAAAAATGGAAATTTGTGTCATAGGCATGAAGCACTAGAAGAAAGGTATTTAAGTTTATTATATATCAGTTTATATATTTGAAGTTTAGTGGCTCTTTCAATGAACTGGAAATATATTTAGATTATGATTTTATTGTCCGACCATTTGTTCACGCCTTGTTAATTGGAGCCCCCAAGCCCGGTCGTAACAAAAGCGATATCAGAGCGAAAGGTTTTAACAAATTAATCAGTATGAAAGAGCCAATATGGTGATTCTATATTTTAAAGAATGTATAAAACATGTGTGACATAGACTACTTAATTTATTTAAGAGCGTTATATCTCAAGGCTATGGATCCTAAAAATGATGCTACTGATGACAATACGAGAGAAATTAGGAGAGAGATATCAGCCGTAGCAGAGCCTTCGAGTAGTAATATCAATACTACTATGAAATCCTTTACGCAAATGATGGCAACAATGACCCAGATGATTAAGAAATCCCAGACTCATACCGGTAGTATTAGGAGTACTCCCATGGCTAAATACTTGAAGATGTTCCAAGATATGAAGCCTATTTTGTTCACAAGTGGTGGATCCATAGAGGTGGAAGGTTCAGTGATGAGGATAGAGAAGATTTTGAAGGGTATGTCTTGCTCTGAGGATAAAAGAGTTACTCTTACTACTTATGCTTTTGATGATAAGGCAGAAAGGTGGTGGCAAATCCAGTTACAAGAGATATTTGGAGGGCAATCCAGTAGTCAAGCCTCCTGAGAGAGTTTCTGAAAGTGTTCCTAGACTGGTTTATACCAATGTCAGCCAGAAGACAGATACAGGATAAATTCATTTGGTACAGGGTGATAGATCTATTATGCAGTATGAGGTCGAGTTCATCATGCTTTCCAGATATGCCTCACATCTGATACACAACATAGAAGAAGTGTTATCGTTACTTATCTGGCTTGAAAGATATCATTAGATAAACTTTGATTCCTTTTGGCATTGAAGATTATTCTACTCTTATAGAGAATACCGGAAGGATTAAGTTAAATTTGCAAGCTACTCAGAAAAGAAGTGATCAACATAAAAGGAAGAGTGTTGAAGAGGATATACAAAGCAATCTTATTGAAGGATCAAATGAGAAGAAACCCAAGTTTAGTCCTAGTGGATTAAGTAATACAACTGTTAGTACAATTATGAAAGCTTGTGCTAAGTGTGGTAGATTGCATAAGGGTGAATGTCTGATTGGTTCCAATACTTGCTATTGGTGTAGTCAGTCTGAACACATAGCAAAATATTGTCATGCATTGATTCAGAAGACTTCAGAAGAAATGAAATCAAGTGAAGCACCTTCACAAAGAAATTTTAACAAACCCAAGATGATAGAACCATCAATTGCTGCTTCAACACAAAATTAATTCAGGCAGAACGTTCGACTGCGGGTTTATACTTTGACTAAGCAGGAGCCCAATGAATTCATAGATGTTGACAAGGATAGTTGAGATGGCTTTATTATCTAATTTAGTGATTGTTATGTTCTATTAGATATTTTGAAATTGGTAACTTATCATGTTTGTTATATCTTATATTTTGGATTTATCAGGTTATTTTATTATGATATATCATATGTTTAATATATTAAATTCCAATGTTGAAGTTCATGTTAAATGAAATGGAATCTAATGTTTCATTGTGTAACTAGAAGTTATATGTAAATTTCGAGAACGAAAAATTTATTAGGAGGGAGAATTGTACAACAACAACAACATTGACACATTAACTTAATACCTCTATAATTCGTGCAATCCTGTGCATCGCCTTTATTCTTAAAAATAGGAATTAATACACTCATTCTCCACTCATCTGGCATCTTTTTAGTCTTCAAAATAGTAAAACCCGAAAAATATCAATAGTAAGCGTTACACGCATTTCGATGCGCGACGAAATTTAGACAAATTTTTAAAATCGCCGGATTTCTACGAAAATAATTTTATAAAATTATAAACAAAATTTCGAGCAAATCAATATGAGGGACTTATAGTGAATTCCGCATAGATTTTAAATTAAAAATTGGGTTAAAAAATTACTTAAATGCCCTTAATGATATTAAAATGGAAATATGTCATGTGATAGCAATTATGACATTTAGCTCCTTTCCCTATTTAACCGAAGCTTTAAGGACAGAATAGTTTCAGTCCCTTCATTTTTTGTTTCGTTTCTTTCAACCGAACCGAAGGGAGAGGGAGGCGGAGAGGGGCGACGGGAGCAAGGCCACAGCGACTTCGACGACACTTACTGGCGAGCTTCTTTGAGGAAATTTGAAGGAGAAAGTCTAATGAAGAGTAAGGTAAGTTCCAAACATCAAAATCCATTAATTTTTCCTTGATTTCTTTACGTTAAAATTTTAGGATTTGCCCAAAACATCAAATTTTAGGATTTGCCCAAAACATCAAATTTTAGAAGAAGAATGTTTAGGGAAGGTTTAATGAGGATTTCTACGCAAAAAAATTTAAGGTTTTCCCAAAGTATTTGAGTTTTCAAAATTAGAGCTTCTTTCCAAAATGTAATTTCATTGAAAGTACTTTCACAAATATGATTCCAAATGATCCTAGGAATATTTCTAATAGTGAAATTTATGGTTTTGCATGATTTTTCATTTTTCCTAATTTTCAATTAAATTAAATCCGAAAATGGAAATTCCTAAATATTAATTTAATAATGAAAAGGTTTTGACATGAAAATAATGTTTCCAAAATTAGGGTTTTTTTTAAATACAAATTAGGGTTTTTGAATAAATTCAAAAATTAGGTTTACTTTAAATTAATTTATGCATTAGCAATAAGTTAATTTCAGTAAATAGTGAAATTATATAAAATTAGAGACAGAGAGCCTTTGATAATTTTATATGAGAAGAAGAATTAAGTTTGAGATTATTAACTTTAGCTTACGAATATAAAATTAATTCTTATAGGTGTAAACGTTGTGACCTCGAAGGAAGGAAAACAAGTGTAAAAATCAAATCTCTCGAATCAAGTGAGTAAGCATGTTTCTATATTACGTCAGTTGTATTGTTTCTAAATTTCATCTAATTGTTATTGAAAGTTATTTACTTTATTGCATTATAATTGATTCATCTCTCGTATATTAAATGATTTACTATATATTATTATATAAAGCAAAATATTATAATACAAGAATGATATAATTGATATATAAAATGATTATATGTGCATGTTGAAATGATGGAGCTCATCCCATTATGGCACTAGCTGAGGACGTTGTATCCATGCACGGTAAAATGATAAAGGTTATAAAAAAGGAAATGGTAAAAAAATACATTCATTGGTACTAGACGGTGGCTCCTGTGACGGTTGTACTATATATAAAAATGAGAAAGATGTGAATACAAATATGATGAATATAAATTAAATATGATATGATATGATTTATGATTTATACACATGTTTAAGTAGAATAAGAATTTAAGATATGAAATGAAAAGAAGCAGGTGATATTAAACATATTCTTTCTATTGACTTGAATTATTATAGCTTAAAAGCATGTATTACTTGCTAAGTTTTGGCTTACTGTTATTGATATAACTTTTTCTTTCAGATAAGTTTATAATAAAATTAGTAGAAAAAATAAAAATATGTACCGTAGACGTGAAGCATAGAAGAAAGGTATTTAAGTTTATTATATATCAATTTATATATTTGAAGTTTAGTGGCTCTTTCAATGAACTGGAAATAGATTTAGATTATGATTTTATTGTCCAACCGAATGTTCTCGCCTCATTAATTCAAGCCCCCGGATCGGGTCGTGACAATTCTAATGTTATCAAACATACTGTGTACTTATTTCATGAATTATAATCAATATTCATTTAATTAGATCCTCTTAATAAGAATAACAAGAAGATGAACACCAAAAAGATAAAGTTTCTATTATCCTAAATCTTAAACTGCAATTAATAATAACACCTTTGAACCTATACCAACATCACCAAGTTAGTAGTTCACCAAAATACCAAAACTTATTTCAAAGGCAATTCAATTTCAAAGTTCAAATAAGCATAATAAGCATATTTCAACTTGTACATGCATTGATTTTGATCTTAGCATGTTTGAAGTGTTGGGTAAAAATACAATAAAATTGCTATGTCAATCAAAAATTTGAGAAGAATACATAAGTTATTATTGGCCTTGTTTTTTTCCAAACCCTTGGTCAAAGAGTTTGACTTGGTCAAATTGACCAAGCCAAACACCAAGACCACCTCACTTGTGTTCAGTGGGTCAAGCCAAGTTTGCTGAGCCCAAACCCAGGACCTGGGAGGCATATCCCACCACCCTTGACTCCTTACTCATTGTTTCGATATAGTCAGATGAGTATTGAGCGGTTCACATTCATTGTTTCGATATGGTCAGGCGAATGTTGAACCTAGAGAGCCCGATAGAGTCCCTGGGAGGCATGCCTCACCACCCCTTTCACTCTTTGTTTCACTGTTTCGATATGATCATGTGAACATTGAGTTGTCTACACTCACTATTTCAATATGGTAAGGTAGATGTCAGACTCTTTTCCTGATTGTCTTGTCATTTCGACATGGTCAGGTGGACATTAAATTTTGTGGCTTTTTTATTTGTTATTTCGATATAATCAGGTAAATATTGAGTCACCCACATCCACAATTCTAATATGGTTAGAAGGATGCGGGATCCTTTCACCTTCTATTCCGTTGTTTTGATAAGATCAGACAGATAGTCGGTTTACTTTTTTACTTGGGCTCCTCATTCACTATTTCGATATGATCAGGTGAATGCGGGACCCTCCCACCATTTATCCTGTTATTTTGATATGGTCAGACAAGTAGTTGGTTTACTTTATCTCTTTGCTCTTTGTTTCACTGTTTTGATATGATCAGGTGAATGTGAGGCACCCCCTTTCCCTTTATTCTTTCCTCGACTCTGCCCTTACTATAAGATAGGGCAAGGAGAGGATCCCCCCAACTTCTTCTCCTTTGATAATCTTTTATTTGTGTTCCTTATCCTACTTCTCTTGTCACATTCGATCAAAACCAACACGAGCGGTTCACTAGTTTGTTTGTCACTCCTGTTTGGAGTCCTTTTGTTGACCTAATTTTTTCCAAACCCTTGTTCAAAGAGTTTGACTTGGTCAAATTATCCAAGCCAGACCCTAAGACCACCTCTCTTGTGTTCAGTGGGTCAAGCCAAGTCTGTTGAACCTAGATCTAATCTTGGGTCAACCTAGGTTGACCCAATTGACCCAAATCTCTTCCCTTTCAGTTTCAAATCACTTCCACTTCATCTTAGGCTCAAATCTCATCTCCCTTGGGTTCATGGGTCAAACCACATTTATTGGGTCTAGACCCATGCTTTGGGTCAACTTTGTTGATCAGGTCAACCTAGGTTGACCCTATTAGCCCAAATGAGCCCAGTTTGATTTCAAATCCATTATATTCATTTCCAAGCTCAAACCACTCATCCCTTGGACTACCAAGTCAACTCATGTCTTGGTCAACCTAAGCTTTGGTTGGTCAAACCTAGCCTATTTTGGTCAACATCAACCCACTTAATGGATTTAAATGTTTCCAATCAATGCCTTCACCCAAATCCCGGTCAATTGAGCTCTTTTCCCTCTTAATTAATCATAGATGTGATCTAGGTCGTCCATCCAATGCTTAGGAATATAAATAAGGACTTAAGGTTTCTTTAGAAGGGACCTTTAACGTTTCTTGCTCGCTAGTCCCTCCTAATCAGAGAAATTTTGCAGGCGAGCTCCTTCGACCCCTCCACCTTCCCCAAGCCAAACCCGATCGGTCAAAGCCTAAGTTTAAAATTTTATCAGATTTGATCAATCCGATTGCAAGAACGAGCCCAAAAATGAGTTAGGGCTTTGGGACACGCATTCTGCTCGCTAGGAGACATCAGGACCGTTGATCGACGGTCATGCTTTCGCCATTCCGCGGTTCGGATCAATCGCGGAATTCGATCCTATGGTTCCCCTTGCCGTCCGACGAGATCAAGACCATACATCCCAAATCGCGGACGATCGGACGGTCTCGAGACCGTGCCTAAGTGGTCAAGTCCGCAGGTGCTGATTCCAGCGTCGTGGCAATCATTGTCAATGATTGCGCGGCAAAGCAATAATTAGCAATGATTGCCCTGTAGTTTTGGAAGCGAATCGAGAGCTACCACATAGCCCACTACCATTATTAATTAAAAAATTAGTTTTAAAATTAATTTTAAGTATTTTTTAATCAGATTTCTTTAATAAAATAAATTAATTTATTTTAAATCAAAATAATACATATAATATAACCAAATTTTTAGAATTTAAATTCCTTTAATTTAAAATTAGAATTACTTTAAAATATAATATATTTTTTAATTTGTTTAAAAATCCCTTATTCCAATTATTTAATTAATATTTAAATTAATATTATATTTAATTTAATAATTATTTATAACATTAATTATTTTAAATTATTTTAAAATGTCTTTTAAATACATAAAATTTAAATAATTCATAATAAATTTATTTTAAATATAAAAAATATGTATAATACCCCATATTTTTCAAAAAATTATTCTCGTTAATCAAAATTTATTTTTTCTGAATTATTTATTTATTAATTATTTTCAATACTTAAATACTATTTAAATAAATAATATATTAAGTATTTCTAAATTAAAAATTATTTTGAAACCTTCTTTTTTGTGACCAGTGGATCTCTCATTCACATATAAATTGAATTACTTTTAATTATATTATTTTTAAACTTATACACTTATATATTAATATATATATGTATTTTTAAATGATTTTAAAGAACTACTTTTTGAAATTTTAAACATTGATTATGCATGTGAATAACATTCATGGGGGAGGATTAATGGATGATTGAGCTCCATAATACATTAGCTAGGACACGGGTACTAGTATTATGTGTAGAACACTAAACACACCTTAAATTTAAGGTTCAAGATTACTACATTCAGTGTCTCGTAGTACGCCTCATCGGTAGGTAGGTCCCCTGTTCTTCAGGGGCTATAAATCATGTCTATCTGTGTCACATGAATGACGTCATTTCCATCCTTCTATCTTGTATATTTCGAGTGCATTGATTATTTCTTTTTCTCCTGTTTCTTCTCACTACCTTAGTGTCACCGGATGTCGATGTGAGCCGTGCATGTTGACTAAGCCAAATTGAACCCTTCTTTCCCTTTAACTGAGAACTTTCTAGTCTCCTCCCTTCGTGTCAATCCCATTTGAGAGGATAATGTACGATCCTTAATCGAGAGTCTTCTCAGGCCCTGGATTGAGATGTAATTAACCACGAGGGCTTGCGCCCATGAAAAACTGAATCCCCCAATCAAATAAACCCCACTCGAGCTGATGTATAGGGAAGGCGAAACATCGTTGTTCCGATCAGGTCGTGCATATTATTATCCATCGTGTGTGTTGGCGAGAGACATTATCCTCAATGGTTAATCGTATGTGCGATCTAATTTGCCCTTCCATTGGCCCTCTTAAGAAGAACGCTAAGGCCTGCGATCGTCTCGTCCTTCGGGATTGTGCGATCGTATAACCTTTGCATTCTATCCCCGCTAAGCAGTAGCATTTCAGAGGTCAACAAGTTTCTAGCGACAATGGTAGAACAAGTTTCTCTCTCCAACTTTGTATTCTATATTATCCTTTCTTGTGTGTACTACGAGATTGGTACTCCTTAAATTAGCTTTGTCTCACTTTTAGCTAGAGTCTTCCTTTGTTGGGTTTCCTTCTTCTTAGCAAGGGTTCCCCCTAGTTATGTCCCTTTCTTTCTGTCCTAATAGGTCATTCTGTCTTTTATTTATCTTCTTCCTTTTTTTCCGTTGTTTCCTATCTTACTAATTCGTATAAACTCTTTTGTTTTTTTCATAAAAAACAGTGTCATGGCTCCCTTTTCTTCTTCAGTTACATTTTGTTTTGATTTAAACATGCAGGTGACTCTCCCCAAGTCCCTACTAGCTAGTCCCCCTGCTGGAGGAATCATTTTTGGTTCCTTCACAGACTCGGCCTTCATCACTCTTGACGAGCCGACCCCTGTTGAGGCTACCGCCTTTTCTCCTCTCCAAAGGATAGGCCGCGCAGCCATACGCCCCTCAGACGTTCAGTGGCTCGGCTAACAACCCAAGAACCTGCTCGTCCCACTCTCGTGTATGTGCAACCAGTGCACCCGATGGTTAGGCAGCTAGTGCCTAGACTACTCCCAGTTCAGTCCACCCATCCAGCAGTTAGGCGACCAGCACCTGCCGCACCAGTTGTTCAAGCTGCTCCGGCCCCTCAGCACCGACAGCCAGTTGTTACCCCTTCTGTTATTCCGGTAGAGGCAGGCAGCTCATGTTTAAGTTCCCCCTCCATCTAAGAAGAGGGGTGCCCAAACAGAGCCCCTTTCGCCTTCTTCCCGTCGGGTTTCTGTGTTCCCTCGGGTCTCTCACCCAAAGACTGTAGAGCAAACCCGTCGCTTCCTTTAGCTCCTATTCCCCCTGTCCCTCGAGCAATGGGTCCAAACCTAGCTTCTTCCTCCACCTCCGACCTTGGGAGAAGGGCCTAAAGGAATAAAAACCGAAGACACCAGTTAGCTGCATATGAGGCAGACAGGAAGCGGATGGTAGAGGCAGTGGCTCACTAGGAGCCAGTTCAAAGGAGGGTTCCCTTGCAGCAAGAGCCATGCCCACATCCAGTTACACCTACCCCTGAGATAGAAGCAATCCAGGGAAGACGATTCTCTCCTCTGACACAAAGTGGTGATGAGGATATCACTCGCATTACGGCGGCCCTTCCTATTACCATTACTTTATCCCGAGCAAGGTCCCCAGGGATGATGCTGCTCGAGCCCTCGCCAAGAGGATTCGGAGCCTCATCCACCTAGCGCGAAGTCGAGGACGTGTCAATCGGGATAGGTTACTTCGTCAGATTTCTCAGGCCCACATCCAATTGCAGAGGCAGTCTTTGAGGCAGAGATACCGGTGGTACAGAGGACAGCCACCACAACAGCCTGTCAATTCAATTCTGATGGTTCAATTGCAGAGTTACTCCCGATGTTGGACGGCGCCCACGTCGTCATGGACGGAGACAACAGTTGGAGCCTACTAGGCCTTATATCAGTTCAGTGGTTGTAGCCCCTACTAGATCTCACCGCAGCAGGTGGGTTTGGAGACGATGACAGGCAGACTCTCTTGTCGGGATAATGCAGTTGGTTGAGGCAGTGTAGTCAGTAGAGGCACTTGAGCAATTGGAGATGGTTGTTATTTCCAGGTATGAGGTAGTCCCGATGATTTGTGATATGATGGCAGATACAGATGTAATTCCTCCCGATAGTTCACCAAGCCGGGTAGAGACAATTTCAATTTCTAGCCCCCATATGGCTCTTCCCCTATGGGTTTGTATATAGAAGCCTTCTATCAGACCCTCTCCGAGGAGGACACACTCAAGGAGTCAGAGATAGAGATACCAGTGTACAGAGTTTATGTGATTATTATACGAGGCCTCTTAGATGAGCAGAGAGAGCCTGAGGATGATGATGAGCAGGAAGAGCCTGAGGTAGGTGGATCTCCCAGGTCAATGGATACAGAGGCCACAATTTTGCACATTCAAATTCAGATGGCAGAGATGAGCAAAGTTATGGCAGCGATGATCGCTCAATTGATAGCCTTGGGAGCGATGCCACAAGTGATGGACATAGGTACTCCTACTATGTACAAGGACGAGTCAGCAGTACCACCAATAGCACCAAATCCTGTAGGAGTAGACAGGGTCCAAGAGTAGTCCAAGGTCACCTACAATAGCTACTTTTACAACCCCAATTCAGAGTTAGTCAACTCAATTGTCAGCATGACAGATTTAGGATATAATAGCCCAGAAGGTCGAACAGGTCATTTCCTCTAGAAATTCTGGAGAGGTTGTTAGAAGGGGAGACTTTACCCAGTTGAGTATGAGAAGGAGCCCTACTTCCCTGGTTTCATTCCTCCACGGTTCAAAGTGTTTAACAGGTTTGGAAACCCGACGCATCATGTAGCTCAGTACCGGGTCATATGTTGCAACATATGATGGAATGATGCCCTGATGTTCAGACTCTTTGTCAACAATTTAGTTGGGGTGGTCTTTGCTTGGTATGCCGACCTCCCTAACAATTTAGTATGCACTTTTGCAGAGTTAGAGCAGTTTTTAGTGCAAATATTTGTTAGTGAGAAGCACCTAGTTACAACGGGAGAGTTAGTTGTGGGCATACAGCGTTCTTGTGAGACTGCCCGATTACATTGTCAGATGGAGGAACCTTAGTTTGTAGTGTGAGCCCTAGTTATAGGAGCAACATGCAATAGAGATTCTATTGAGAAACATAGATAATCTCATGGCTCCTTACCTGAAAAGATGCAGTATTAAAACCTTCTAGAAGTTGTTGACGAAGGTGATTAGTCTGTAAGACAACATATCCTATGTAGTCCCTTCTAAGGTTGAGAGTCAACTTTCGCGTAGACCTCAGCGGTAGAAACTTATAGGGGCACCTCCTCCTAGAAAAGGGAAGTTACATAAGTACCTATGTACCATCATATAAGGGCAAGAAGCCCTTAGTCAGTTTAGCACCATCGTAGCAACAGTCGTACACACTTGGTCAGTCACCAACACAGTCTAGACCCTCCCATAGGACTCTAGAGAGTCAGCATTACCTATAGGAGAAACTTAGTAAAGAATATTCATTTAAAAGAGAAAGTGTAAAAAAAGATTTAAATTCTTTATCAAGAACATCTTAACATTCTCGACGAACAATAAAATAGAGGGACAGCCAGACC
The DNA here is from genome assembly GCF_001605985.2 of Dendrobium catenatum. NCBI lineage: Eukaryota > Viridiplantae > Streptophyta > Magnoliopsida > Asparagales > Orchidaceae > Dendrobium > Dendrobium catenatum. Next base: position 18,321 of record NW_021320100.1, read on the forward strand.
ACTCACTCTATTATCCCTTCCATAGACATATCGGGCATATTATAGAAGACTGCTATGTGTTCAAGGACAGGGTTAAAAGGCCATGGCCAGTGGGAAGATACACAGTCAGGATAGTGCCTTGGTGCAGCCCCAAGGCAAGACTACTCATGTTGTTCAGATGATTTTGGGCTCCAACCATAGTGACAGTTAGAGAAGTAGCAGCAGATCACCTCATGATTCTAAGGGAGAGTGGCAGCTAGCACTCTCTCAAAAAGCAAAGCAGATGATCAATCAAGCAGTTCAGAGTTCATAGGCAGTTGAGATGATGTCTTCCTAGGCCAAGTCGACATTTTCCATTCCAGTGACTTCGTCAGTATCTTTTTCTTCTTCTTATGTTGTAGTGCTTACTGAGCATTTTTTTTTTCTTTATATAATAAGAAAATGTAAAAAAGAGTAAAAATTGTTGTAACTTCAGAGGGGAAGATGGGAACCCTTCCAGCGCTTACGCGGAAGGATTTCATTCTCCCTTCGAATAATGATGAAATAATAAAAGAAGATGATTCTGATTACTTCTGGTCTTGTGTTCCTTCTACTTCTACTTCTACTTCTTCTAGCACTCGCTCATTTCATGTTTTACATGTTTCTTGCCATGTGAATTATTCTATATGTGATAATGAGTCTGAGTGTGAGGAAGAGTCTATATTCACTATTTCAGAGGGTGGTTGTTACATGAATTCAGAAAATGAATCCAAGAACCCACTCCAGTCAATTTTCTTAGAGCCAACACAAGCCACCACTACTGAGCGAAATGAATCTCTTATTGAGGATGACTCGATACATGATGTTCATTTGCATTTAGGAAGTCTTTCCACCTATGATTGGTAAAAATACAAAAGAAAAATATAAAAATATTGTTACCAAGCAGGACGATCATATCCTTCCTCCTAAGAGCAGACTAAGAAGAAAGAAAAAGGCCCTTAGGTTGATTATAATGTGTTGGCTCACTTAAAGAAAATGCATTTCCTTTTTAGTGTATACAACGCTTTGATGATGTCTCCTGACTTGAGAGAGACCCTGATGAAAGCGCTACTAAGCCAGAGTCCTATCAAGCTTCCTTTGCTTCCGAGCCTCTCGGAGATGCATGTCATTTGAGAGAGATATCATGCATTACCTTTTCAGATAGAGACCTTCCCTTAAGGACGTCTAAGCACAATCGCCCCTTGTATGTCACTGCTGAAGTTAATGGTTATGAATTGAACAGGGTCCTCATTGGGAGGCTTCATTTAACATCCTTACCTATGAAACTTTGAAGGGCCTCTCCCTAGGTCATTTGAAGCTTACTTCCGACTTCAATGACCAAGGCCAGCACGATTAAGGGATATTACCTTGTCTTTGAAGTTTGGAAGTTTCCTGACTGAGGCAAAGTTTCATATAATACAATCTGATACCTTATTGAGGGCTCTTTTAGGAAGGTCTTGACTTCATGAATATGGAATGAAGTATATGAGGAATGATGTAGAATATTTCATTCCCGGAGATACTCAGCCATTTTCAGTGCATGAGATCTTTATTTATGATGATGCCGAGCATTACGTGCCTTGGAAGACTCGTAGACCTCCCCCTACCTCTAGTCACCAGTGATACCTGCTAGTATTATACAAGATCATATGCAGTCACCTGCACAGGATCCTATACAACAACCAGTATAGGATCCATCACAAGTTTGTATTGAGGCAGGTGTTTTCACTACATATTATGATAGATCTCCTTCCCAGATTGTAGTTGGGCACGACGTTCCTTTAATAGAGGTAGGGGAGGACGAGTTAGAGGCAAAGGTAGAGAGTCAACTCGCTCATCGTGAAACTACGACAATCAAATTCCTCCTCGCTCGCACCATTACACTTCTTTAACTGTCAAGTCCGACTATTCAGATGATGAGATGATCGATGTTCCTCGTCATTCAGTTCTCTCATCGCCCTCAGATTCCGCTGATTATAGTTCACTCCCTACCTTATGTAGGTACATGATACCTTATGGCAGTTTGTTCATGGAGAGTAGCTCAGATGAGGAAGTAGATTTTAAACGCAGACTACTAACAAACAATCTCCTTCCTATCAGATGTGTGGAATAAGAGTCGAGGAGTCTCATCAAAAATCTTTTGATACTCTTTCCACTAGTATTGGTGGTTCACTATAAACTAGTGAGCACTATACCTCCACTATATAAGTCATTCGGGCCACCACGACCTAAGGAGTGTGCCTCTTTATCCCATAATGTAGGTGCCCCACTAGGTCCTGCGAGTCAGGATCCGACGCAGACTGCTATGGATAAGGAGGTTACAAGCATCCCTCATTACTTTTCCACTGTTGTAAAAGGCTATGTAGAGCAGGGTGTCGTTCTTACGACTTGGTTCGATGAACAAGCTCTACAACAAGCCCGTGTTTGATGAATTGATCACCATAAAATCCAAGGTGTGGTTTATATGGGGAAGAATCAGTCTACTCATGTCAATATTCGTGGTCTCTCATTCATATCAAGTTGTTTCTCTTGCCGATGAAGAAGACCTGGATGATGTTGAGGATAAGGTCATTGATGCTCTAGAATAGTTCGAAGATAGCACCACTTCTAACATGGACGAACTATTTGAGGTAAATTTGGACACTGAATCAGATCTTAGGCCTATGTTTCATAGTGTCTTGTTGTATAACTTAGAAGCTCAACAATACATCAAGCTATTCTTAGAATTTAGAGACTGCTTTGCTAGGAATTACAGGAGATGTCTGGTCTAAATCCAGAGGTAGCAATCCACAAGTTGGCATTTAAGATTGATGCAATCCCCGTTAAACAATCCCCTCGTAGGATGAGGTTGGAGATTGCACAAAAAATAATCGCTGAAACTAAGATGCTTATATAAGCTGGATTTATTCGTGAAGAGAAATACCCTACCTGGCCTGCTAATATTGTTCCAGTTCGAAAGAAAAGCGGGCAGATTCATGTATGCATTGACTTCTGTGATTTAAACAAGACATGCCCTAAAGATGATTTCCCTCTTCCTATCCCCGAGCTTATGGTGGATAACATCTCAACCCATAGTATTTTCTCCTTTATGGATTGTTCATCTGGTTATTATCAAAAAAAGATTACCATTGAAGATGAAAGGTTTACTGCATTCTGCACACCTATAGGTGTGTTCTGTTACAAGGTGATGTCATTCAGTCTCAAGAATGTCAGGGTCACCTATCAAAGAGTTATGACTGTTATCTTAGATGAGAAGATACACGAGCAAGTTGAATGCTATGTGGATGATCTGGTGGTCAAAAGCAAGGTCCGCGGAGATCACCTTCGAGATCTACAAATCGTTTTTGAACGTCTGTGAAAATATGATTTAAAGATGAATCCTTTACAATGCACATTCGGTGTTAGTGCACGAAAGCTTCTTGGGTTCATAATCTGATATTATGGCATTGAAATTGATACTTCCATGATCAAAGTCATAGTGGATTTGAAATCCCCTAAGAGTCTTACCCATTTGTGATATTTCCAAGGTAAGTTTGCTTTCCTGCGAAGACTTATCTCCAACATTTATGATAGATGTCACCCCTTCGCTGCTCCAGTAAAGAAAGATGCTCGTTTTCATTGGGATAAGCGTTGTCATGAGGCCTTTGAGAGTATAAAGCGCTACTTGATGAACCCCCTCTATTTTAGCTGCACCCATTTAGGAAGGTCGTTAATTCTTTATATTATGGCCCTGGATGAATCCCTGGGTGCACTGTTGGCATAAAATAATAAGCCAGGCAAGGAAAACGACTTATATTACCTCAGCAGACAGTTGATACCTGCAGAGCTAAAATACCCAGTGATGGAAAAGTAATGTTTGGCTTTGATCTTCACATTACAAAAGCTTACACAGTATATGCTTTCGTACAAAGTTAATTTGATTTCTCAAGTCAACCCCCTACAGTATTTAATGACCCGTCCGACCCTCTTAGGTTATTTAGCACGCTGATCTATGATCCTACTGTAATTTGACATTACTTTTGTCCATCAGCGGACAGTCAAAGAATATGCTCTTGCTAACTTTCTTGTTGCTTACCCGATTCTTGTGGATTTCCCACTCAATGATGACTTACCTGATGAACTAATCATGAGTGTGGATGAACAAGAGTCCCCTACTTTGGAGTTCTATTTTGACGCTGCGTCATCCGTTAAAACCTTACATCAAAATGAAACTCCCACAGTTATGATAGGTTTGTGCCTTATTTTTGTATCCCCTGAAGATCACACTCTTTGTTACTCTTACAGTCTTTCAAAATCTCGTACTAATAACAAAGCTAAGTATGAATCTCTGATTTTGGAACTCGAGTTGGTCATTCAGATAAATTTTATGCGAGTAAAGATCTTTGGAGACTCAACTAATCATAAATCAAGTAGTATGAGTATTCAAAGTACTTAAGCCCGAGCTCTTAGCCTATCATAACAAAGCAATGGAGCTCTTGTGCTTAATTTATGAAGTAGCATTGGCTAAAATCTCTCGATTTGCAAATGATAAAGCAGATGTATTGGCCAAGTTAGTAAAAGAACTAGCTGACCCAACTACAATTTCATTATCTATTATTGTCAAGTATCGTCAAATCATATGTTCCGCAGACTTATCTTCTCCCGATCAGACCCTCACAGTGTTTGCGATTGAGGAAGAATCAGATTAGAGAGTGCCCTTTATTAAATATTTGAAGTATGGCAGGCATCTGAATGATCGATCTCTCGCCACTCAAATTAGAAAGAGAGCTCTATCATTCACCTATGTAAATGATACCTTATATCGGCGCTCTTTTGACCAAAAGTGGTTACGTTGCCTTAATAATGAAGAGACTTGTAAGGTCATGGATGAGATATACAAAAGGCTTTGCGGTGCTTATCAGTCCGAACCAAAAATGAAAGGTATAATTAAACACCTTAGTTATTATTGGTCGACCATGATCCGTGATTGTATGAAGTACGCTAGAAAGTATCACTAATGTCAGATTCATGGCACAGTGATTTACTAACCCCCTAATCCGCTGTACCCTATTATGTCGTCTTAGCCATTTGAAGGTACAGGCACGAATGTAGTGGGTCTTATCAATCCTCCTTTCTCTAAGGGTCATAGGTTTATTTTAGCTGTCATTGATTACTTCTCTAAGTGGATAGAAGCTATCCCACTTAAGAAAGTCAAATCAGATGATGTGATGCATTTCTTTGGCGATCACATTGCTTATCTCTTTGGTGTTCCACGCTGTATAATTTCAGATAATAGCCCGTCGTTTAGAAACACCCAGATTTGCCCACCGTCATAATATTAATTAACGATATTCTTTGATATACTACCCTAAAGCCAATGGCTTTGCGGAGGCATTTGATAAGACACTCATGCAACTGATAAGGAAAATCATTCTTACAAATAAGCAAGAGTGGCATGATAGGTTACCCGAGACATTATGGGCCTACAGGACTACATATTGTACTCCTACTCAGTTTACCCCAAATGTTTTGGCCTTCGGGGTTGAAGCAGTCCTCCCACTTGAGGTCGAGCTCCCCTTGCTACATGTGGCAATTAGTCATAATCATTTTCATGAAGATAATGCTGACTATAGTTGGAAGAATATGATGGTTTAGAAGAACTTCATTTACAAGCTTACCATAACCTCAAGTTATACCAGGCCCATATTGCCCGGTCACATGATTGCCTTGTTCGACCCCGTATTTTTCATGTTGGCAACTTAGTTCTTGTTTTGCGTATGTCTATCATTTCGTGCCATCGCCAAAGTGGTAAGTTTGAGCCTATTTGGAAAGGCCCCTTAGCTGTAGAGCAAGTCTATGAAGGTGATGTTTACCTACTTTTTTATTCAAATGGAGTTCACCTTATGCCTGTGATCAACAAGCAGTACTTGAAAAAGTATTATGCTTGAGTTTTGCACGTCGCAAGAGGAGCCTGCCTACCTCCTGTAAATATCCCTCTATATATGTACCCCCTTAAAGGATCATTTTTACTTTTTGATAGTCTGTGTGATCATGATAATTTGTCCTCTACCACATGATATTCATTATGAAGAGTACAAGACTATCCTTAAAGGTGATACGCTGATACGTCGTATGGATGTTTGTGCTTATATCTGCACACACCAATACATTGGTGTTATCGCATATAATCTTTAATTTGTCCTACCCCAGTTTCACTTTGCACCCACAAGTGTGATATGGATTATCAAAACTAATATGTTATGTTCTTAGCTTTCTTTTATTCCTTTAATGTAAATTATGTGATTCATGTATATCCAAGTTTTATGGTTTACCTATCTTAGCATAGACATATGAGATTCATATACCTTTCAATTCACCATAAGTTTTAGCCCCTAGTTCCACTTGTCATCCCCAAGAGGTCTGGGATATCAAAATCAATAATTTAAACCCCTTATGAAAGGTAATGTTGTATCCACACCTAACCTATGTTAGTCATGTGTGATGATGTTGACTCAAACTATCCCCATGTAAGTTTCTTTCTTCTATCAGTCGTGATATGATAGTTGTGATTCTCAATTCATTCAGATGAGTTGAATGTGATCTGGGATATCAAAATCATTGATTTAGACCCTTTAGAGAGATACTGGATCCATGTCAACACATGTTAGTCAAGAATGATAATATTGATCCACTATCCTTATGTGGTTTTCATTCATATTTTGTTATGATTGTGCTCCTCAGTTCATTCACAATAGTTGAATGTGGTCTAGGTTATCAAAACCAACGTTCCACTTTTTGCAATATCCTGTACAATTTCTCTCTCCAATTTTGTTCATGTGGTGAATATGGCCTGTGTTATCAAAGACAACCGTATCTCCCTCTCTTTATGTTCCAACCATTAGAGGATATTTTCATGCTAGAAGTAACCATCAATATGGTAAACATTCCATATATCATGTGTTGTCGTTGATAGTATAGGGTATGCCCAATCTATGATTGTGAACATATAAAAGAATATATATATATACATATATATATATATAAGGGATCCTCTTAAGAGAGAAAAATCGATTGCCCTTGTCATAGGTGGAACCTGGCTTTACTCTCCAAGAGCTCAAGTTCCCCAAACTTCTCTTTTTCTCTCCTTTGAAGCATCCCGATGATTACTTTAAGGATGAGCATACACTTGTGTTATTATGATCCATACCTGTTAACGGCGAATGGCGCACCATGGCGCAAAGGTCCATTTGGAGCCATGGCATATAGCGCACGGCAGCGCGCGCTATTTTGAACATGGCGCAAGCTATATAAAAAATATAAAATAATAAACATGAATATGAAATATTATTAAAAATGAAAAACAAGCTATCATAATAATAAAAGACAATCATAACATATATAAGTTCGACTAAGTAACATCCAAATATCTCATAATTCAAATATTATAATCTTTTTTTAAAAGATCAAATATGAATTTAATCTACTCTTCTTGGGAATCATCATCATCAACAAATGTTAAAAAAGCTTCATTATCTTCTTCAACATTGTCTCCTACTTCATAGTCCTCTTCATCACCCTCCTCATCATCATTCTCAATAGCAACATCATGCCTAATTGAAGATTCATTCTTTTTCCCTTTAGATCTTTCCTAAATATTATAGCTTTTATCATAAACACCAGTAGTTTTAGCAACACTTGTCCAAGTTAAGTATTCCTCTCCAGCAATAAAGTCATTTTCTTCATCAGACTCATCATCTAATTTTCCTGTTAGCCATTCATTTGCATTATCTATCTCAGTCAAATAAATAGGATCAATGACATCACGATGATTGAATCTCCGAATCAGTGCTCTATTATATTTCACATAAACTAAATCCTTTAAACGACCATGATCCAATTTGCTTCTTCGTTTGCTATGAAGCTGCAATTAAAATATTATTACATTACTATATTATGAACATATATAAAAAATCAACACATACATTGTAAAATACTTACATGTTCAAAAATACTCCAATTGCGTTCGCATCCAGATGAACTACATGTTAAACTTAGGACTTTGATAGTGAAGCTTTGTAAATTGGGAGCTCCTTGTCCATATGCCAACCACCAATCAGCAGGAAGAAATGATTTTTTTTTCAATATTATATAACAAATCAGTCTTAATTTTTTGTAAATAATGATACCTGGAGATCGAGTAGTTCTTTGTCTTACAGCTGGAGGAATACCAAAAAGTCCTTCACCCCTAATGTATAAACTTAATTCATTACTGATTTTATATGTTCAGCTACATCTTGAGATAATCTTCCAATACAATGATAAAGACCATCAGCTATTTCCTTATCCTTGGCAATATCAGGGTTATTGAAGAAATATTCAGGATATAAAAAATATCCCGCTGCATGTAGAGGCCGATGTAATTGCACTTCCCATCTTCTATCAATCATTTTAAAAATTTGATCATACTTATCACTGTTATTGAAGCTTGCAGCAATTGCCTCTTTTGCTCTATCCATTGCTTCATATATGTAAGCCATTGGGGGCTTCTTCTCTCCATCAACCAATCTAAGAACCTTTAATAAAGGACCAGCTATTTTTAAGGCATACACTATAGTGTTCCAAAATGATTGCTGTAAGATTGTATGTTGAGATTGTTTTGCTTTAGCCTCTTTCGCATAAGGACCCAAGATAAATTCCTCACAAGTAAACATTTTCTTCAAGTTCAGTTGTTGTTGATGAAAACGTTGTAAAGTTAAGAAAGCTGTTGCAAAGCGAGTCTTTGCGGGTTTGACAAGTGCTCTTTGATTTGTGCATCTTCTCATTAACTCAAGTAAGCGAGGCCTAGAATATATAAAACTGTGTACTGCCACTGCTTTCTCAAAGCATCGCCTTAGCTTTTGAATTTTGAAAATGTCCTCCATTAATAAATCCAAACAGTGAGCAGCACAAGGAGTCCAATAAATGTGAGAATATTTGTCCATCAATAATTTTCATGTTATGTCATTATAATTTAAGTTAAGATGTACACAAATTCTTCATGAAATAACATAACTTTAGAATAAAAGTTATGACAAACCTGCAAGAACATTTTCGGATGCATTATCAGTGACTACTTGGATCACATTATGTGGTCCAATAACCTCGATATACTTGCAAAAAAGTTCAAACATTTTCACAGCATTCTTGGAGAAAGAACTAGTATCAATTGATTCTATGAATGCACTACTCTCTTGGACAATTAAAAAGAAAATTGATTAAGCTTTTCCCATTCCTTGGCGTCCATCCATCTGCCATTAGAGAACAACCATATCGTACACAATCTTCTTGATGGCGTCGCAATAGCTCATGTGTATGTCCAACCTCTTTCTTCAAACAAGTAACTCGTACCTCATGATAACTAGGAGGTTTCATTCCAGGTCCAAACTGCCCAAGTGCCTCTACGATAGCAGAGAAACTATCATAGTTCACAGCATTAAATGGAATCCTAGCATCGTACATCCATCTACTGAACACTTGAACAGCCCTTCCCCTCATTTCTTTTTTAGCTGCATCCATTTCTTTGTTAAACTGACATTTTCCATGCTTTACTACATCTTCAGGATTTGGCGTAAGGAAAGTATATAATGGACCTTTAGGTCGTGATGTTTTGAAGATAAATGTAGATGTCGATCCTTGACTAGATCTGTTAGATTTATTTGCCAGCAATATTTTGGATGATTTAGTAACTAAAATATAATCTGTCATCACATCAAAGTCTTCTCATTCTTCTTCAGCAAGGTTGACATTTGATATGTCATTAAACTGTTCCTTTAAATCTTTTTTTTTTCAACATGGATGCCTTAATTTCAGACTTCACATGCTCGGGAAAGTTAGAGCAATGCCTTGCATTCCTAAAATCCCCAACGAGGTGTTGTTTGTGGCGTGTAATTCCTCCTTTTATTATTTTACCACAAAAAATGTATGTCACACTGTTGTTGTCGGATTCATTTGTTAGTATAGCATATTTCCATGCTGAATCTTTTTTAAAAAATTGAACTGAATCTGACATTTAATGATCACCTAAAAGCAAACAAATTTAAATAAAAGAAACATAATATTGTCCAAGAAACATAATATGGGGGATGCCGAGGGTCCAAGGGGGCGCTGCCCCCTGGAGGGGTTCGACCTGCCCGGTCAGGTCGCTGGGTTAAGGGGCAGCGCCCTTGCGGGGGTTTCCGGGGACAGCGCCCCCAGAACAAAGCATGTAACTAGCGGTACAAAGCATATAACTAGCGGTACCGAGCTGTACCGAGCGGTACCGAGCATTTACATAGCGGTACTGAGCGGTATCATGCATGTACTTAGCAATACCGAGTGTGTACCGAGCGTGTACCTAGTTGTACCGACTGGTACCTGGTTGTACCGAGCATTTACATAGCGGTACCGAGCGGTATCATGCATGTACTTAGCAATACCGAGTGTGTACGGAGCGTGTACCTAACGGTACCGAGCATACCTGTTAAGTTCTAAATTCTTGTAAGAATAGCCGTGCAAAACAACAGAGCTGTGTGGAACAGAAGGAGGTTGCAAATCAGAGTCAGCTGGTAAGATTTTTTATTAGAACAGACGGAGGGGGCGGATTTGGCAGAAGCACTGCTCTACGGGACGATTCGGCCGAAACAACGACTTCAACTTCGGAACATATTCGGCTGGATTCGGCGGAAGTAGCGAATGCAGCAAATATAAAACAAAAAATCTTCGACTTCGGGAAAGATTCAGCGACCTCGACTTAGGGACTGCGGGATGTGTTCGGCGGATGCAGCAAACAGAAAATATTTTGTGAAATTAGGGCAATGAATAGTCGTTTATCTTCAAATATAGATATATTTTTAAATATAAAAAATATTCATAAGTATACAGAAATTTAAAAACAATTTGGCGCGCTATTTTGCGCCATGCGCAATGCGTCATAGCTCATATGTGGCGCAAATAGCGCGCACTATTTTAAACACGTGCGCCTCGCCATGAACATGGCGCCGTAGGTGCGCCGCGCCGTGCGCCATGGCGCGCGCTATTTTGTGCCATTGACAGCTATGTTATGATCATTTGTGGTTCTCGTCGTCTTCATTAGTGATGTGGTGTATCTTGTCCTAGATGTTAACATCATTTCTTCCTTCGGCCTGAATTTTTCTGAGGAAATATCAGCCCCCTTTTTGCTCTTTTAGCAACCTACTTTCTCATTTGTACCCTACTCTTAGCTGCTAGAGTAGTTCTACGGATGCATTAGTGTTGCTTTCACCTCTTATAGGGTACCATCCAGCTATGGTGGGTGTTACCACTGTGAGCTTTTGATGAATATTCGCCCTATTCGTAGTTATTATTCTCGATGGCGAGGGTGTCCTCTCGCTACCTCGAGTTGTTTTATCAGTGGGGATTTAGTACATCTAGTCTCAGATGTTAGTATCACTGCTTTGAGAGCTTTGATTTTCTAGCAGAAGATCAGCTCCCTCGCATCTCCTAGCAACCCACTATTTCATTTATACCCTACTCTTAGTTGTTATAGTAGTTCTACGGATGTGTAGATGTTGTTTTCACTTCCCATAGGGTCCCACCAATTTGTGTGGGTGTTACCACTATGACCCTTTGATTTTATTGATTTTATTGATTTTATTCGTAGTTACTATGCTCGATAGCGAGTGTCCCCTTGCTACCTCGAGTTGTTTCTCTGATTGTGATGTAATACATCGCACCTTAGATGTTAGTATCACTTCTTGGAGAGCTCTGATTTTCAAGTAGAAGATCATCTCCTTGACTTATTTACCAACCTATCCTCTTATTCATGCCCTACTCTTAGCTGTCAGAGTGATCCTATGGATGCGTTGGGGTCGCTTTCACTTCCCACGAGTCCCACCAATTTGTTGGTTGTTACTATTGTGAGCTTTCGAGGTGTGTTGATCCTATTCGTAGTTGTTGCTCATGGTGGTGAGTGCGTCCCCTCGCTACTTCAGTCTTTCTCCTTGTGTGTAATGTAGTGCATCATGTCTTAGGTGTCACTATCACCTCCTTTTGAGCTTTAATTTATTCTACTATACTACATTCAAAAAATGGGATATCGGTTTTTATTCCATCTATAATACGTGATGGTATAGAATAACCAGTTTGAATTATATGCCACATTCAATAATCTATTAATTGCAAGAAAATAAACATTCAAATTTTTCAAAAATAAAAAAAAATATATTTTCAAATAAAGGTGTTCTACTAATCGAATATCCTTCAGTGGTATTACAGTTTCAAAAATTAGTTATAATCATTTTTCGAAAAGTAATCTAAACTTTAATTTTTTAAATTGGTTCTAATACCACTTGAAAGTCCGTATATGTTCCTAGACCAAAAGCAATTATCCAAAGGCTACCAAGTGGGGGATGAATTGGTTCTATAAAAATTTCTTGGAATTTTTCAAAATCATTTCTAGAAAATTAAATCCCTGATCCTTAAAATATGCAGTTATTTGAATATGATTTTCATAAAAGATTTTTCAATCACAAAACATTAAAGTGCATAAAATAAAAATGCAAAAAATAAAAGAGAATATAAGATCACCAAATTTTATAATGGTTCGGTCCAATTAGATCTACATCCACTCCATGAATACTCCTTCAGGTATTGCACTAAACAAAAGTAACTCTCCTTTTGCTCCCACAGCAAGGTGGAGAAGCACTTACAAACTCTCTCCCACTAACCTGGTGTGGTAGAGAACAACATCCTTTCTCACTCTCCCTAGTGAAGGCAGAGAACTATCATCCTTTTTCAACCTCCTAGTGAAGGAAGAGAACCGTCATCTTTTTTCACCTTCTCGATGAAGGAAGTGAAACCTTGCCCTTTTTGACCCTCCAGGAGAAGTCAAAGAACCTTCGTCCTTCTTCACCCTCCTGGTAAAGATAGAGAACCTATGACTAATTTGGAAGAACTTCACTTAAGATCCTCCAGAGGAGATGGGAAGAAACTTGAAGGAGACAAATAGATCCTCACTTTGGGCAACCTTGTGAATGCCTCATAACCCCCCTCACTTGATTTGTGACACTTCATTCTCACAATCTCTACATGATTGTTAGGAGAATATTGAGTAGAGTAGGTTAGGTGAACATTGAGTTGTCTACATTCACTATTTTGATATGGTAAGGTGGATGTCAGTCTCTTTTCCTGATTGTCTTGCTCTTCGATATTGGGTATTGCCATTGGACTTTTTGATGTGGAAGTGCTTGAGATCGTATTGGCACATGAGTTGTCGAATGCTTTGCTTCGATTGATTGGTGGTTACTTTGTGTGGCCAACCATCAACATAGCAGTCCTTTCACTTGTTGCCTGTGCCTTCAATTGTTGGTTGTGAAAAAATGATGTGACATGCTGCCTGTGCCTTCGATTGTTGGTTGCGAAAAAATAATCATGTGTGCCAAGTTACACATTATAATTGCCCCTCAAAGCCAGCGTGATATTGGCCCATACGTGGAAGTTGCAGGTGTGCCTCAGCCCTGCTTGCCAACATACCCATGGCTTATGTATCTTGATGCATACTGGAAAAAATATATTCGCTATTAAATGAAGCGACATATTGCTTGTGTCTACGATATGATTGTTGGTTGCGAAAGAATAATCAAACGTGCGGCGGTTCGTGCAGCCAGCGTGCCCAGTGCCTGGTAGCCAGCGTGCCTAGGGCATGGCTAACAGCGTGCCCAGGCCTTGGCTGGCAGCATGCAAAGGCCCCTTTGCGAAGTCCATGGCTGCGAACGTGTTAAGGCCCTGGCTGGCAACATGGGGAGGCCCTGGCTGGCAAGCGTGGGGAGGCCCTGGCTGGAAGCGTGGGGAGGCCCTGGTTGGCAACGTGCGGAGGCCCTGGCTGGCAGCAAGCGAAGGCCCTGGCTGGCAGTAAGCGGAGGCCCTGGCTTCCAGCGTGCGGAGGCCCTGGCTGCCAGCATGCGGAGGCCCTGGCTGGCAACCTGTAGAGGCCCTGGCTGACAGCGCGCCGCAACCCATTCAAATGTACTAATAAGTACTCAAAGAAGTGCTTTTTGGCATGTTGTGAACTCGTGTGTGCATGCACAAGCAAAAAGTGCAATGTAATGGCAAAAAAAAATTAAGCTTTTTGACCCATTTTGAACTACGGGGGCATTTTTTGTGTTGTTAGCCTTATCAGCCTATTAGAGAGGGAGGCTGAACATACAGTGGAGCCATAAAATCTTTGTCGCAGAACTTGATTGTCATGCGAGTGATGAAACACTTGACATCGATTGTCGGATTCGGAGGATTGAATCGGTATGCCAAGTCACATGGTATTAATGGCATTATTGGAGTATATGCTCCTATGTCGCTTGCTATTTTACATCTTTTATGGATGTTCAACTAGCCCAAACTCAGCTACCATACGTGCATTGCGGGAGCTCGCCGTCCACATCTTTACATTGACCCTTTGATTCGCCTGTCGTAGGAGTTGGCTTACTCTTCGATACTGGGTGTTGTCATTGGGCTTTTTGATGTGGAAGTGCTTGAGACCGTATTGGCACATGAGTTGTCGTATGCTTTGCTTCGATTGATTGGTGGTTACTTTGTGTGGCCAACCATCAACATAGCAGTCCTTTCACTTTTTGCCTGTATCTCGATTGTTGGTTGTGAAAAAATGAGGTGACATGCTGCCTGTGCCTTCGATTGTTGGTTGCGAAAAAATAATCAGGTGTGCCAAGTTACACATCATAACTGCCCCACAAAGGCAACGTCTTATTGGTCCTTACGTGGAAGTTGCAGGTGTGCCTCGACCCTGCTTGCCAACACTTAGAGACCCTGCTTGCCAACGTGCCCATGGCTTATATATTTTGATGCATACGGGAAAAAATGTATCCGCTAGTAAATGAAGCGACATGTCGCTTGTGCCTACGATATGATTGTTGGTTGCGAAAGAATAATCAGACGTGCGGCGGTTCGTGCAGCCAGCGTACCCAGTGCCTGGTAGCCAGCGTGCCTAGGGCATGGCTGCCAGCGTGCCCAAGCCTTGGCTGGCAGCATGGAAAGGCCCTGGATGCCCCTTTGCGAAGTACATGGATGCGAACGTGCTAAGGCCCTGGCTGGCAGTATGCGGAGGCCCTGGCTGGCAAGGTGCGGAGGCCCTGGCTGGTAGCATGCAGAGGCCCTGGCTGCCAGCGTGCGGAAATCCTCGGCTGATAACGTGCTAAGGCCCTAGCTGGCAGCATGCGGAGGCCCTGGCTGGCAGCATGCGGAGGCCCTGGCTGGTAGCATGTGGAGGCCCGGAGGCCCTGGCTGCCAGCGTGCGGAGGCCCTGGATGGCAGCATGCGGAGGCCCTGGCAGCCTGCGGAGGCCCTGGCAGCCTGCTAGCTGCCAGCACGCTGCAACCCATTCAAATGTACTAATAAGTACTCAAATAAGTGCTTTTTGACATCGAGTTGGCATGTTAGGAACTCGTGTGTGCATGCACAAGCAAAAAGTGCAATGTAATGGCAAAAACAAATTTAAGCTTTTTGATCCATTTTGAACTACAGGGGCATTTTTGGTGTTGTTAGCCTTATCTGTCTATTAGAGGGGGAGGCTGAACATACAGCGGAGCCACAAATCTTTGTCGCAGAACTTGATTGTCATACGAGGGATGAAACACTTGTCATCGATTGTCGGATTCGGATGATTGAATCGATATGCCAAGTCACATGGTATCATTGGCATTATTGGAGTATATGCTCCTATGTCCCCTGCAATTTTACAACTTTTATGGATGTTCAACTAGCCCAAACTCAGCTACCATACGTGCATTGCGGGAGCTCGCCGTCCACATCTTTATATTGACCTTTGGTTCGCCTGTCATAGGAGTTGGCTTACTCTTCGATACTGGGTGTTGCCATTGGGCTTTTTGATGTGAAAGTGCTTGAGACTGTATTGACACATGAGTTGTCGTATGCTTTGCTTTGATTGATTGGTGGTTACTTTGTGTGGCCAACCATCAACATAGCAGTCCTTTCACTTGTTGCATGTGCCTTCGATTGTTAGTTGTGAAAAAATGAGGTGACATGCTGCTAGTGCCTTCGATTGTTGGTTGCGAAAAAATAATCAGGTGTGGCAAGTTACACATCATAATTGCCCCTCAAAGCCAGCGTGATATTGGCCCTTACATAGAAGTTGCAGGTGTGCCTCGGCCCTACTTGCCAACACTTCGAGCCCTGCTTGCCAACGTGCCCAAGGCTTATATATCTTGATGCATACCGGAAAAAATGTATCCGCTAGTAAATAAAGCGACATGTCGCTTGTGCCTACAATATGACTGTTGGGGTCGAAAGAATAATCAGATGTGCGGTGGTTCGTGCAGCCAGCATGCCCAGTGCCTGGTAGCCAGCATGCCCAGTGCATGGTTGCCAGCGTGCCCAGGCCTTGGCTGGCAGCATGCAAAGGCCCTGGATGGCCCCTTTGTGAAGTCCATGGCTGCGAATGGCTACCAGCGTGCGGAGGCCCTGGCTGGCAGCCTGCGGATGCCCAGGCTGCCAGCATGCCCAGGCCCTAGCTCACAGTGCGTCGCGGCCCATTTAAATGTACTAATAAGTATTCAAATAAGTGCTTTTTGGCATCGAGTTGGCATGTTGGGAACTCCTGTGTGCATGCACAAGCAAAAAGTGCAATGTAATGGCAAAAAAAAAATTTAAGCTTTTTGGGCCATTTTGAACTACGAGGGCATTTTTGGTGTTGTTAGCCTTATCTGTCTATTAGAAGGGGAGGCAAAACATACAGCGGAGCCACAAAATCTTTGTCGCAGAACTTGATTGTCATGCGAGGGATGAAACACTTGCCATCGATTGTCGGATTCAGATGATTAAATCGATATGCCAAGTCACATGGTATCATTGGCATTATTGGAGTATATGCTCCTATGTCGCTTGCTATTTTACATATTTTATGGATGTTCAACTGGCCCAAACTCAGCTACCATACGTGCATTGCGGGAACTCGCCGTCCACATCTTTACATTGACCCTTTGGTTCGCTTGTCGTAGTAGTTGGCTTACTCTTCGATACTAGGTGTTGCCATTGGGCTTTTGGATGTGGAAGTGCTTGAAATCGTATTGGCACATGAGTTGTATGCTTTGCTTCGATTGATTGGTGGTTACTTTGTGTGGTCAACCATCAACATGGCAGTCCTTTCACTTGTTGCATGTGCCTTCAATTATTGGTTGTGAAAAAATGAGGTGGCATGCTGTCTGTGCCTTCGATTATGTGGTCAACCATCAATATAGTAGTCCTTTCATTTCTATGGTCCTCATATTGAGAGAGAATAATTAGTTATGTGAATGCTCTGGTAGCCAGCGTGCCCAGGGCATCACTGTCGGGCATGGCTACCAGCGTGCCTAGTCCATGAGCCTGCCAACAACCCCACCAAATGTACTCATAAGTACTAAATTTATGTTGTTGTTTGGGCTTCGAGATGGCATGCGGGGATCTCCTCTGTGCATGTAAAAGTAAAAAGTGTGATTGCTATGCTAAAAAAAATGTAAGCTTTTTGGGTCTTTTTGAACTACAGGGGCATTTTTGATGTTATTAGCCTTGTTTTCCTTTTAGAGGGAAGCTGGCATGCAACGGAGTAGCAAAATTTTCCTCGCAGAAGTTGAATGGCTCGTAAGGGATGAAACTCTTGCCTTCGATTGTTGGATGCGAAAGATTAAATCGATGTGTCAAGTCACATGTAATCATTGGCATTATTGGAGTATATGCTTCCTATGTCGCTTGCTATTTTATATCTTATATGAATGTTCAATTTGCCCAAACCTAGCTACTATTCGTGCATTGCGGGAGCTCGCCGTCCACATCATTACTTTGACCCTTTGGTTCGCCTGTAGTAGGAGTTAGCTTACTCTTCGTCACTGGGTGGTGCCATTCGGCTTGTTGATGTGGAAGTGCTTGAGACCGTATTGGCACATGAGTTGTCGTATACTCTACTTTAATTGATTGGTGGTTACTTTGTGAGGCCAACCATCAATATAGTAGTCCTTTCATTTCTATGGTCCTCATATTAATATGAATATCAACGAAGACGCCATGATTATTGCTTGCGATGCGAATCCATTTATTTGTGGCATTAATTGTTTGAAATTCTTTATGTGTAATCTCTTCATCCTTTCTCAAGGTGCGGAGATTGCTTCATAGGATGAGACCCACGTACCCCTTGATAAGGGTGTCATGTCAGGACAATCTTTTGGCTTACGCTATCGATTTTGGGTCCCGTTATATTGTTACAAATGTGGCTCATTCAAGAAAATTACCCTTGGTGCCTTGAGCACATTACTCAGGTTGATAAATTCAAATGTGATGTTGCCTTATATCTTCTATGCGACTTTGGTTCTTTCCCATCCCACCATCAATATTGTTGTTGGGGCTGGGCTGAGATCATAGTTGTGTCGTGAACATGCTACCTGGTTGATCCTGCCAGTAATCATATGCTTGTCTCAAAGATTAAGGCATGCATGTGTAAGTATGAACTATTTCAGACTGTGAAATTACAAATGGCTCATTAAATTAGTTATAGTTTGTTTGATGGTATGTGCTACTCGGATAATCGTAGTAATTCTAGAGCTAATACGTGCACCAAAACCCCGACTTATGGAAGTGATGCATTTATTAGGTAAAAGGATGATGCGGGCTTATGCCCGTTGCCCTGATGATTCATGATAACTCGTCAGATCGCATGGCCCTTGTGCCGGCGACGCATCATTCAAATATCTGCCCTATCAACTTTCGATGGTAGGATAAGGGCCTACGATGGTGGTGACGGGTGACGGAGAATTAGGGTTCGATTCCAGAGAGGGAGCCTGAGAGACGGCTACCACATCCAAGTCAGCAGGCGCGCAAATTACCCAATCCTGACGCAGGGAGGTAGTGACAATAAATAACAATACCGGACTCTTCGAGTCTGGTAATTCAAATGAATACAATCTAAATCCCTTAACGAGGATCCATTGGAGGGCACGTCTGCTGCCAGCAGCCGCGGTAATTCCAGCTCCAATAGCGTATATTTAAGTTGTAGTTAAAAAGCTCGTAGTTGGACATTGGGTTGGGTCGGTCGGTCCGCCTCACAGTGTGCACCGCCCGCCTCGTCCCTTATGCCGGCGATGCGTTCCTGACCTAACTAGCCGGGTCGTGCCTCCGACGCCGTTACTTTGAAGAAATTAAAGTTCTCAAAGCAAGCCCACGCTCTAGATACATTAGCATGGGATAACACAACAGGATTTCGGTCCTATTGTGTTGGCCTTCGAGATCGGAGTAATGATTAAGAGGGATGATCAGGGGCATTCGTATTTCATAGTCAGAGGTGAAATTCTTGGATTTATGAAAGAAGAACTACTGCGAAAGCATTTGCCAATGATGTTTTCATTAATCAAGAACGAAAGTTGGGGGCTCGAAGACAATCAGATACCGTCCTAGTCTCAACCATAAACGATGCCGACCAGGGATCGGCGGATGTTGCTTTTAGGACTCCGCCGGCACCTAGTGAGAAATCAAAGTTTTTGGGTTCCTTGAAAGTTGCATTTGCATTCATTAAGTAAAGAAGAAAAGGAACATCACAAGTATGGAAATACAATCTGTCTTCCTGAGACAAAAAACAAAAGTGGGAAGATCTAAAACTAAGAAAATAACCATACAAGTATGACAAAATGAAAAAAAAGCAACGAAGACAAGAACAAGCCCCTTTGATTCGCAAGGAGGCCCACCCCAATTGCATGCCCTCCAAGATCCAGTAGTGCTTAAAGAACAACTCCAGAGGGGGGAGATACCTAAGGGGTCAACACGCCCGAAGGCGGAGAGATATCCCATTGCTCCGGCAGCCGGATAAGCACTACCTTCACCCTAAGGCATGAATAAGGGTAAGGCATCATTGTTCCTCAAAGGGGACAAAGTCCCCGCCAGTGTCATCTTGTAAGTTCTTCCTTTGCTTCCTGGGCAGAGTGGAAATTGGCCCAAGCTGCAGAAGTTGCTTCTCCATGAATGCCTTTGAAGCCTTATGTTGGCGCATAGAAAGATTGACTGTAGGAGAGGCGGGATCTTGAGTTTGACGCTCGGCATTGAACACGATCTTGTGATTGCTGTGCTGTTTGCCGCTCGGGTTGAAAATTTGGTTGGAGATGTCCTCCATGCACCTAAGCTCCTCCCTAGAGCTGGAGACGGGCTTGCTGGTCTCGGCCTGCAGCACTTGGCCAAGCGGCTGCTGCACTTGGCCAGTCGGCTGTTGCGCCCCCAGCTTCACCTTGCCTTTCTTCTTTCGGGTAACCAAGTTCCAAGCACAAAAGAAATTGTCCTCAGGTTCCCCACAGCCATTAGACTCATCCCGAGCCTGGCTCGTCAGTTTGGAAGGGGGGACGGCCGGGGGTTGTCCCTCGAGTTGGACTGTGGGAGGCCGAGCAATGAGAGAAGTCACGGGGGGCGAACCTTGGCTAAGGGGCTTGGCGGAGCAGCTGCCTTTGACATGTCTAATGAATCCGCAATCAAAGCAAAAATTCGTGAGTCCCTCATACTCAACCTTTTGAAAAAAACGACCATGAATGCCAAGTGCTAGTGTGGGAGTCCATCCACATAGGGTCTCCAAGCATATTGGCAATACGTGGGATGTTGCTAGCATCCCAATACATCAACGGCAATTGGGGGAGCCGAATCCATATCGGTGAATGTAGCCCATGCAACGAGTTGGGAGTGGCGGACGGGGACCATCTATCCATACCAATAATATTGTCGCCAACAATCCACGACCCACCGGAGAGCACAGCATCTCTAGCCAAGCTTTGAAACAAGAAAATAAATGAGTTGGGGGCAATTGTAACAATCACGAACTCACCAATTGGAACCATCACTTTTTGAGCTCGCTAAGGAGGTAGGGGAAGGCAATACGACGCCCCATCACTTTAGCCACAATCGCACGGTCGAGCCTTGCAATGTTGCTATGCACCGCCTCAATTTCGGGATCCATTGACTTGCCATCCTTGCCTAAGGACTCCTTACTTAACTTGGAGATTGGGACGAGCTGGACCTTATTCCACGCAAAAGGATTAGTTGTCGTGCCTCCAAGGTGGCAAGGCATCTTGCGTGCGGCTATTTCTTGCCTAGGAAAGGCACTCGGGTCCTTAGGGGCATTACTACAAGCACCTTGTGTGCATAAATCTGGAGCTTTATCATTGGTAGTGGTTGGACCATGGGGTCGTTCACGCCTAGGACTACTGGGATTGCTACAGTCCCTCTTCGACATCTCTCTATCTCCAAGCTCATCATGGTCGAAAATGGGGATGTCTTGCATCTCGGCGCAATCCGCCCAAGCGGCGCCGCCCTGCACAGCTGGGCAAACAGCCGCCTCAAATGCCCGCAGCTAGAGCTCAGCCTGAGTGCCCATATCCTTCTCTAGCCTCACCTGATTCCTGCATGTCACTGGCCTCTCCATCTTCACGGTCTGAAGCCAGACCACCATCCGAGCCCGTCGCCATTCCTTCACCATCCTAATGGCTACTTACCTTGTCATCCTCCATGTCGCTGGCGGCACAAGTCTCCCGCTCAGAACCCGCCCCCTGCTCGTCCTCCATGGCATAGCTGCTCCCGCGGGGGGAGTCTTGGCCCGACCTGCAGTCGCTCGCCACATCCACACGGGCAGCCTCCACATTGGGCCTGAGCTCACTAGCCCTAGTCTTGGCAGCCGGTGGTGAAATCCCAATGGAACTCATGATCAGCTCCCTAAACGCCAACGGTTTGGAGATAGGGGAGGTAATCCCGAGCTCAAACTTCCCCTTGTGGGGCATGAACTTGGTGGCCGGCACCACCTCCATGGAAGCAGCCTCCGTCCCCTTAGTCCCCGCCGTCATGACCATGCCATGGTCATTTTCCTTGCCCAACCGGTTGATGCTTGCGGCCTTCTTTCCCTTCTCCTCCTGAGCCCCAAGGGGAGCCGCCCCCCTTGCTAGGGTTGGCCGAGAACCAGCCAATGCCCGATGACCTAGACGTCAATCCGCCCCTATTTGCTGCAGCCGCCGGCTCTCCACCACCGGCCTCCTCGTCGGCGAGCACCTGCCACCGATTGCCAACCTTCCCCTCCTTGTCGCCGCCTCTACCACCATTCCCCCCATTTGGAGGAGGTGACCTTAGGCCACCCCCTCTAGCCATCCCAAAGCCTCTCTCTCTAAACCACTCTAGTGAGAGAAAGATTTGGGAACAAATGAAGAGCCTCCCAAAGTTTTTGGGTTCCTTGAAGATTGCATTTGCATTAGAAAAGAAATAAAAGATTATAAGATAAAAGGCTATACCCTATCACTTTCCTCTCGCAACATGGAGACAAAAGCAGCAGGTATGCCATCACTCCAAACATCTCTCCAAACAAAATTACCCTCTAAAGCCCGACGGACACAAAAGTCAGTCGGCTTGTTGCTCGATTTAGGAACCCGGTTGAAAAGAACTTGATTGAAATAGCTCAGAAATGAGAAATCTGGCCCATCCTCAAGTCAGTGTAGTCTATGATCGTGGTCGCGAAGCTCTTGAATCCATTCAATCACATTGGAGCAATCGCCCTCAATAATAATTCCCTCGCGGTCGAACATCCAATCTTCAATGACATTTTTAATAGCACTTGCCTCAAGAAGCTCGGCACATGAGACGTCCCAGTGCTCAATCTGGTGGCCAGCCGCCAAGATCAAATTCCCCACATGGTCCCGAACAACCAATCCCAGCCCCGCTAAGTTGGACGGAAGCAGTGAAGCATCGAAGTTAAGTTTAAGCCAGTTCAAAGGGGGGACGCACCATACTTTATGATGAGGCAGCCCAATGGGCTGATTGATGTGCCATTGCTCCAAAAAAGGCATCTTGTAGGGTTTGACGAAAGCTTCCAGGATTGTAGCAGCCAAAATCGAAGGGGAACCCCAGGTACGGCCGTGCTTCTTTTCATTACGCGCCCGCCAAGCTTGGTAGACGGTCGAACAGAACATCCTGCCAAGGCATGGATTGTGCGTAGCCAAATGCTTCAAGTTACGGATCAATTCCTCCATCGAATTAGAAGTCGGCATGTGAAAGCCCCACCGACCCAGCTGACCGAGAATAAGCTTCAAATAATTACAACAGGTCGTGCAGTGCTCAATGTCTTCCTCATTACAGCCCCACGGGCAAAGCCAGCTATCCGCCAGGTTCCGCCGACCGAGCCAAGCATTTGTGGTAATGGCATCCCGAAGTAGCCGCCACAAAAAAAACTTCTCCCTTGGATGGAGATTCAGATTTTTGAGCCACAGGAAAGGGTAATTAGCTTGGCCCGTGCAAGCACCATAGGCCAAAGCAGTAACCGTGCGTCCCCCCCTCAAATTTATAAGTTCGGGGATGTCCCCCCTCCCGTTTGGTTGGTAGGAATGGCTAAGACTCGCGTAGCCATAATCTCCCCAAAGCAGTCTCGTACCTTGCCAACATCCCATTCCCCATTGTCATTAAGAAGGTGGCCGACCTTCATGTGCTCAAGCAATTCCATGTCACCAAATAACGGCCAACTATAAAGTCTCCGGTCCAACACCCACATATCATTCAGGACGTCCACGGTCTTACCATCCCCAATCCTCCATCTGATGATAGGCCGAAGGGCATTAGCCCCGTCATTGATGATTCTCCAAGAGACAGACACATTTCGGCTAAGCCATTCTTTCCACGAATTATCCCCGTCCTTTTCCCGCAACAGCCTATGCAGCAAAGAATTAGGCTGTTGAATGAAGTTAAGGGCCAGCCATGCCCAAAGCGGTCCCTACCAATCCAAAGCCGAGTGAAAGCCCAGGCCGCCAAGTTCAGTCGGTTTGCAAAGCTCGCTCCAAGCCACATAATGCAAGCCCCTGCTGCTCAGATTCTTCCGCCATAGGAATTGTCTCCCAATCTTTTCAATAAGCGCCAAACTGCCCTTAGGGATCCCCGTTAAAGTCATGCAGTACATCGGAACGGCAAGCAACGAAGTGCGGATAAGAGTCGCCCGCCCCGCAAGCGAAAGATGCCGCTTCCCCCATACAATAATTTTGGTCGCGGCCTTCTTCACAGTTTTGGAGAAGTCCAAATTCGTCAATTTCCTCATAAGCAGCGGGAGGCCAAGGTATTCCAGCGAAGAGACAATGTTAAAACCCATAAGCCTGGCAATCCTCCGACTTTTCCATCTGGGGCAGCGTTTATTGAAAAGGATGGCCGACTTATTCACGTTGATCTTCTACCCCGTCCAGCCACAATAATCCAAAAGGATTCCACGAATGCACTTCGCATTAGCCGCGCTAGCTTCCGCAAAGACTAGGATATCATCGGCATACAAAAGGTGCGACACCCGCTCTCCCTTGGCGACAATCTGCACCCCAAGACGGTCACCAAAATGGTTGAAAGCCTTAGTAAGCAACTCCGAGCATAATATGAAAAGATACGGCGACAACGGACAACCCTGCCGCAGCCCGCTACGGGCATTAATCCACTGCGAACGGTTGCCATTCAGCAGGAAGGCAAAACGAGGCTTGCTAACGCACTCCATCACCCACGTGATGAACCGAGCCGAGAACCCCATAACCTCCATAGTGCGGTGCAGCGTGTACCACGACATGCAGTCGTAGGCCTGCTCCATGTCCACCTTCAGTGCCATGAACCCCGACTGCATGGTGGAATGTTGAAATTTGCACATCATCTCCTGAGCAAGAAGCCCATGGTTCGCTCGGAACCTCTGTTGTTCTCGGCGGGCTTGCCTAGGGTGCCTAGTGGCAGAACGGCAAGGCCCAAGCTGGGGGCTTCGAAGGCACACTTCGATAAGGAGTTGCAAGCGTTAGGGCTGATTGAGGAGGCCCCGCGGAAACGACGG
The DNA here is from genome assembly GCF_001605985.2 of Dendrobium catenatum. NCBI lineage: Eukaryota > Viridiplantae > Streptophyta > Magnoliopsida > Asparagales > Orchidaceae > Dendrobium > Dendrobium catenatum. Next base: position 43,141 of record NW_021320100.1, read on the forward strand.
AAGGATGGAAGCACACCAAAATGAGGTGGGGACGCTTCCCCTATGGTTGATTAATGTCTACGACACTCTTTTGGAATTGCAGGGGGGCCCGAAAGAAGTGCACGGGCAACTACCTGCGTCACCTGGTGGGTGACAATGAGGTGCACTTCATTGGTCTTGTGGAGACCAAAGTTGAGAATCTGGATCGTGCTGAGGTCGATCGGCTCATTGGCACAAGGTGGGATTTCTTCCATCTACCATCGGTTGGGAAGTCGGGGCGCATCTTGGCCCTCTGGCGGCGGGACCATACTTCCTTTGAGGTCCTTGTGGCCGATGAACAAGTTGTTGTGGGAACTCTTACGCTCCCTAACTGTCAGAAGTGGACCGTTGCGGTGGTCCACGCAAATAAGGATTACCTTCGCCGCCATTGTCTGTGGCAGCTCATCAGCCCCTTCTGTAGTACTGGAGACCCCATGTTGGTTGGGGGGGACTTCAATTTGTGCCTTGATCAGTCGGAGAAGAAGGGGGGGAAGAGGGTCACCCCAACGGCCGGGGTGATCGAGATGACTGAGTTCATGTTGTGTCGGTTTTGTGGGCCCGAAGTACACGTGGTCGAACAACAAAGAGGGTAACAGTGGAATATGGGTTCGCCTGTATTGCATTCTTATGAGCACGGAGGGGCTTCGCTTGGCTCCATTTGCAACGGTCCGGCATTTGGGCCGGGTGGCGTCCGACCACACCCCGCTACTACTAACGCTTTGTCCCCGGGATTGCACCAAGCCCGATAAGTGGGTTCGGTTTGAAGACGTCTGGACTACCTTTCCTCCATCTTGGCGTATTGTTTGGAGAAATTGGAAGAGGAACGATTTTGGTACACCGGCAGAGATCATCAACCGCAAGTGCCATCGGACTCTGAGGGCTCTTTATCATTGGAGCCAGAACCGGGTTCAGAACTTGGCTAGCCACAAGGCGGAGATGGAACGCAAAATTCTGGAGTTGCAAGAGGGAGACTTCTCCCCCGAGGGGTATGGAGCAGGAAGCGGAGTTGCAGAGGTGCATTGGGGAGCTTAATGACACGTTGGGGAGGCTCACTATCTGGTGGCGGCAAAGGGCCAAAACTAGGTGGCTGGAAGAGGGGGATGCCAATTCTTATTTCTTCCACCTTGCTGCGACGGGGAGACGGCGTGAGCAATATCCAAATGGATGGGGGCCGAGTGGAGAATGACCCTGCCCGCATCAGAGAGGTCTTCCTAAATTTCTTTAGGGAGAAGTGGCGGGACAGGAATGCCTGTCTTGAGGGGTGGCCGGCATTTGCTAATCGGGATATGGTCCATGACTGCTTTCACGAGTCTCTCGTGGCGGAGGTTACGGAGGAGGAGGTGTGGAGTGTTGTACGCAGCATGGGGAATAATCGTGCTCCGGGGCGGGACGGCATCACCACCTCTTTCCTCAAATTTTATTGGGAGATCATAAAGGTGGAGGTGCTCTGTGCGATCCGGGACTTTTTTGTTTCCAACTTCATGGATGAGCGGTGGAAGGAGACGCTCATTATCCTTATCCCCAAGGTGACGAATGCGGACTGTCCGGCCAAGTTCCGGCCTATCAGCCTTTGCCAGTCCCTGTACAAAGTGGTTGCTAAGATCCTTGTTGGTCGAATGAAGTCGGTCCTCACGGGTATCATTGGCGAAGAGCAGGGAGCTTTTGTGCCGGGGCGATCGATCTCAAACCACGGTCTTTTGGCACAAGAGATCATCTGCAACTTTCAACACTCGATCAAGGCGGTGGGGCTTATGGCCCTCAAGGTCGACATGGAGCAGGCGTACGACTGCATGGCGTGGAACACTCTCGAGCAAGTGGAGTATATGGGTTTCCCGGCGCGGTTTACTAACTGGGTAATCCGCTGCATATCTTTTCCTAAGTTTCAATTGTTGATTAATGGTTGCATGACCGATTGGATCTATGGCGCTAGTGGTTTCCGGCAAGGGTGTCCGCTATCGCCATATCTTTTTATCCTGTGCTCGGAGCTCCTCACGAAGGCGATGGCGCAGCGGAGGCCGACACTCGGCGTTCGGGTGGTGCGGGATGCGCCTGCTGTCTCGCATCTCTTGTACGCGGATGATGTGCTGGTCTTTGCGGAGGCCAATGGAAGCAATGTGAAGTGCACGAAGAAGGTCCTTGACCGCTGCTGTAGCTGGACGGGGCAGCGGATCAACTGTGCGAAGTCGGCGGTGTTATTCAGTAAGAAGTGCCCGATTTGGAAGCAAAGGCGGATTGCTAAGGACCTGGGCTTCCGTCGGGTCAACGCTTTCGAGTATCTTGGGCTGCAGCTTGCCATGCAGCGTCTGGTGGCCGCGGACTTTGCTAAGGTGCTGGGCAGTGTTTTTGAGAAGGTGAATGTGTGGGGCAAGCGGCATTTATCTCTAGCAGGCAGGGATACATTGATCCGGACTTCGTTACTTACGACACCGATGTATTTGATGACTCACACCCAAATCCCTAAAGGTACTCTAAATGCTATTGAACGGTTGGCGAGACGCTTTTTGTGGCAGAAAAATATGACGAAACGGGGCCTCCACTATGTTCCGTGGGCCGACCTCTGCCGCCCCATGTCCTTTGGGGGGCTCGGTTTCCATGCGTCAAATTTGTGGCAAGGGCCGCTGCGGGCACGACTAGCCTGGGAGTTCCTTTGCAATGACAATTCTCTGCTGTCCAGGACGATCGCGGCTAAGTATGGGAGGAACCTTTGGGCCAACCCGGGGGGGCGAAACACTTCGACTACTTGGAAGGCGCTGCGCGAGGGGGCTGAGGCTCTCCACCCGATCATCCGTTGGAAGATTGGAAGCGGCAAGGAAATCAGTGTACTCAACGATGTATGGATTGCCAATAGGTGCTTGGCCACTTGGCCAACTTTCATTGTTGTCGAGGCTGTTGAGTATCGCATGGTGGGGGTTTTAATTGATGAAAATCTTGACTGGAGAAGGGAGTTGGTCCTCGAGTGCTTTGGGGAAATCCTTGGCCAACGTATTATGGAGAGTCAAAATCGGGGGGTGACCGCGGACGACTGCCCGGAGCTTATCAATTCGCCGCTTAGCACCACGGTTTCGGCTATGGCGTATAGTGGGAACTTCCAGCTGGAGGCTTATCAATTCTGTTGGTTCCGAAACTTTAAACTGCACTAGAGGGAGAATCTGTTCTGGTGGCGATTGCTGCGGGGCGCTGTCCCAACGAACTCGTGGCTCCTCCGAAGGGGGCTGGCGGATAATGCAAACTGCCCTGACTCGTTTGACTTTGTCAAGTCTAATTCGACTCATTTCGAGCCGACTTGAGCTAGAATCGGGCTTGACGAAGCTCAATTACCTTGATCGAAGCCCCTCAAAGGCACTCATACAAAAATCGAGGTCAACAAACGGATCCCCGACAGGTGCGGCAAATGACAAATGAACCTTACGTGTTGGCGTTGACCTCCCTATCTCTAGAAAGATGCAACCCTACATTCAACTAGTAGAATTCGAGGAACACCCAATCACACCACAGTCATATGATCATGCAACAAATATCCCACCATATTATGATCATACAATCACATAATGACCATGCAATCACACAAATATGAGATGATCATTCAATCACACAATCATCATCAAATCGCACAATAATCATACAATCATAGAATTATTACACACTTATGTCCCAATCATCTTATCATCAAATCATGCAATAGTTATATATTCCTATAATATATATAATCAAGTAATTATCACATACTCGTGTCACAATTAATTGATCACATAATAATAATCAAGTCATATCATAATCATGCTATCATATAGTAACCACATAACCCTGCGATAAGTATGCGATAATCATCTAATCATATCAAATAACATAATAATAAGCAAATGATCGTGTAATAGTACTAATAATCATTTAATCATATGATCATACAATAATCCCTTGATTACATGCCCACACAATCACACAATAGTCACTCAATGATGCAACGAGCAATCAGTCATATAATAAACATGAAATCATGCAATGATCAAGCAATCATGCAAATATAGTGGGACAAAAGGGGGAAAGAAACCCAACATTCGTCTGACCAAATTAAAACAGCGAATGTAAGAGACTCGAAGCTCACTTGACCAAACCCAGGACAGTGAGAAAGAACCAAGGAAAGAAGCTCGACTATCTGTCTAACTACATCAAAACAACATAATAGAAGAAGGAATGGATTTTATGCTCACATTAACAAAATCGAAATAATATCATAAAGAACTAAAGGAGCCACAACAATCAATCAGAACACAAGTCTGAAGGTGAGGGAAAAGATGATCAACGATCACCCGATCATCAGTTTGGTCGTGATACGAAGGGGACAAAGAGAGCACCTTCACCAGCCATAGGCCCCGAAACAGCGAAGTCCCTTCCCAGCCATAGGTCTGTCGGATAAAGCAGAAACTGAACAATCACCCGACCATAGGTCTATCGGTGAAGAGGAAAGGAAGTACCTCCGCCCGGCCATAGGCCACGAAATAGCGAAGTCCCTTCCCAGCCATATGTCTGCCGGTTGGATAAAGCAGAAGCTCAACGATCACCCGGCCATTGGTCTGTCGGTGAAGCAAAGCGGAAAGAAAGCACCCCCACTCAGCCATAGGCCTCGAAGCAATCAATATTTGTATCTCATTAGTGCGTATAATTTTTCAATTCCACACCACAATCCCTCACAAATACATTAGGTAACTTCATATAATAGAAAAACTCTAATCTTGGTTATCCATAAATAGTTGTTTGCTATAAATCCTATGCCTATCCTAATCTTAATTTTATTAATTGTTTAAAGAACCAATGTTACAAACATAGCATTGGTCCTAGAAACATTAAATACTTTATATCAGGAGATTCACCATTAATCCACCCGTGATCCAAGATCAACAAATAAATCATACTAATAATAATATTACTAATATCATCTTAAATCATACAAATCATAAGATCATTAATATTACCTTGAACGGTCATTGTTGTAGTTGACTTGCAACTCATTCAAACTGCAATCAAATTAACGAGATCATAAATCATAGATAACAATAATCAATTTAAACAAAAATAAACACTATGATAGAAGCATACTTGGAAAATTGTATGTCAAGCTGACAACAACCATCGTATATATTCCGCCCCTAGACAGATAATTATATCATACACATTTATCAATTAATATTTAAAAGAAGGCAAATAATTAAAAAAATCAAATACCTGCAAAGCAATCTTTGCTTGTAGAGCACTCTGATGTAAATGATATTGAATAAGAGCTTGAAAACCTGGACAAATTAACAAGGAGAAGTTTAGATGATTATAATTTAGGCATACTTCATTAGTATGGTTATCAATCCATTTTTAAGAAAGAGAAGAACCAACCTCGAGAGTTATTTCATAGAGATATAACAAAATGAAAAATCATTCAAAAGAGGATTCCACCAAGGAACATAGCAAAAATAGACATTTTATTAAATTGAACAATCAAGAATAAGCTATTTCACAAGCAGACAAAGTGCTCTCAGCATAATAAGCCTCATTCCTCTCTTGCTGGTTCATTCAAGTGGTATAAAATCATCTAAATACTATCATGAGATAATAATAAATGGATTAATCTATTGCCCATTAAAGCACGCTATCATGAAAATAACTTGAAATAATTATAACAGATGCAAAGTGAATATTTATTGGTTATCATTTTACCTTGTTATGGTTAACATTCACAGATCATAGTACATTAAATAAAATTTATAACTCGAGCACAGACAGCTCAGGTATAGAGTTTTATTTTTACCCGGGTTAGCCACTATTCAGCTATGAATTAATCAAATAGTCATTCAATTTTGTACAACTAAAGAATACATCTAGATTTAGAAGCAACATTGGCCATTGACAAAGATTTATTGGATATTAATATTGCCATTAAAATGTCCCCCTTGTCCTGAAGCCCTATTTATCTTCAAAAAGTCTTATTGTCTTCTTTGCTTTTTAACTTCATGTACAATGAAGTGAGAAGTTTTCCATTATAAAGCTTCTAGAAAAAAGTGAAGATGTATTCCATTCCCTCTATAATAGTTTCTCCGACATGATAAAAAAGCATTTAAAGAATGCATATACACCTACCTATAGTAAAAATCTATCACAATAGTTTCATAGAACTCTTAACATGATTTCAATAGAGGGTTTTGTTGTTGTTCCTTAAGTTGAGCCCTTAAGTTGAGCCAGCATAGACAACAAAAACATGGAGCTAAAATGTTGCTTCATCTTGTCAGGGAAGGTCCTAGAGTGTCTATGCTGGCTCTCAGCTGGCCAAGGCTTAGTTTTATTACAAAAAAATATCCCTATTTATAAATATATACAAGATATTTTAATAAGGAAACAAATAATTAGAGAATAATGCATAATTGTACTAATATAATCCTTCATATATCAGCCACCCAAATAGAGAAGGAGATCGACGTGATCCAGATGAGCCTCCCATAGATCCCCATCCTAGCCATGGGATCAAGGGCCAAGGGACGGCTAAAATTTAAAAGCGTGAATCAGGTGAGCCTCTCACAGATCCTCATGCTGGCTGTAGAATCAAGGATCAAGGGACGGTTGGAATTTTAATACTCCCTCTCAAGATGAAAAATACAAATTTATCATTTCCAGCTTGGTAATTAGCCCTAGAAAAGTAGAGTTATCAAATCCCTTGATGCATCATAGAGTACTCCATTTGGTTAAACATTTGGGAGAAATTAGCTTTAGAAATTGTGGTGGCAAAAGGTAGAAATGAAGGCTATATTAAGTAGGGCACTAATGAAGGCTACATTGGTTATAAATAAGATATAAACCACAAGGGAAGGCCGACAATGAAAGCATGACAATAGGAAAAAATCAATTTTTAGGGTTGCGACAAGCTTCAAGGATAGCAGCAAAAAAACACATCTCAAGCGGCTTAACACTATTTACCTCTCTAAAAGCTTTTGGACAAAATTTTCAAATTCCCTATAGTTTGTTTCTGTTAGACCATGTTGAACTCCATTTCAGCTAGCCTTGAACTTCATGCTTTCAGTAAGTATAACGACCTACTTTGATCAAACAAGCTATTTAAACTTTTTTTAAAATAAAAGTTGCATTCATTATATTTTCTTTCAACCATATAAAAGTGAACGACCGTCCAACCTCTCATAAGGGATGAAAAAAATTCCTGGTTGAATATTTGGGTAATTAGCCAATTTAGCTATGCCCCTACGAATATTTTAAGTATGATCAATTATTATATTTTATTTCAATCACATAAAACTGAACGACCTTTCAACTCTCATAATGGATGGCAAATCAAATTATTCTTTATTGCATTTTTGGGTAATTGGCATAATAAGCCATGCCCTAATAAATATTTTAAGAACTTCAACCCTAGAGAGAATATGATAGGAAATACTTGAGTTCACAAGCAACCCTAAGGGAATACTTGAGTTCGCAAGCAAACCTATCACTAATTGGAGAAAAAACTGTGCAGATAAAGCAAAATCTGGGTGAAATCAGCCCCAAAACGATATATTGCAATGAACGAAACAAAGCAAAACCAGCACGAAAGCAAGATATAAGTGATCCTTAATTCGAGAGGAGGATCGTCTCTCCCAGATCTCTAGACAAGAGAGTCTAGAGCCCAAACGCCAAGAAATCCTAATTCTCAATAAATCAAAACATAATCCTCCCCTAATTCCCTCATGCCTTTTAATACAAGATATTTCCTAATTTAATTTCCCTCCCAAACCCTAGCCGCCCACTCTATTTGAAAAATTCACTCAAATTACACAATGGGGCCCGCCCCATTAGTTGGACCAGGAAGAGGAGGCGGAGTTCCGCCTCCGCCTCCTATATACCTGTGGCACCTTTTAAGCTGGCTGGGGCTAGACCGATTCACTATGAACCGGTCTAACAATACCGCCCTCCCAAAGAATAACCTTGTCCTCAAGGTGAAAATCAGAAAACTGGTGTTTCGCTCTCTCGTAGGTAGGGGTGTCAATATTGGACTCGACCAAAAACATTTCGGGTTTGGGTTGACCCAAACCCGAAGCGGGTCGGGTTCGAGTTCGGAAAATCGACCTGTTTCCAAAAATGGGTCGAGTTGACCCGAACCCAAATAGTGTCGGGTCAGTTCCGGGTTCGACCTGAACCCAACCCGTGACCCGAAATTGACACCCCTACTCGTAGGGTTCCCACGTAGCCTCATAGTCAGGGAGGTTCTTCCACTTGATCAACACTTCATTATTCCCATCTTCTTTCTGGTGAACCCCCGGCAACTCCAGGGGTTCCAGAAGAACTTCTAAATCTTCCGTAAGTATCGCTGGTAACTCGAGCTTGGTTGTATAGTCTCCAATGGCCTTTCTCAATTGTGATACATGAAAAATCGGGTGTATAGTCGCCGTTGATGGTAGTTTTAGCCAATATGCAACTACTCTGATCTTCTCTAGCACTTCATAAGGCCCAAAGTACCTTGAAGCAAGCTTTTCATTCCTCATGTTGGCGACTGTCTTCTGTCTATACGGTCAGAAATTCGAGAACGCCCTCTCCCCCACTTCAAACTGGATGTCCCTCCTATGCTCATCCGCTTGTTTCTTCATAATTTGTTGAGCCCTTAGCAGATGTCTCTTCAACTCTTCTAACACTCTATCCCTCTCTTCCTAGTACTCCTAAACTGAGTAAACTAGGGTACTGCTACTCCCAAAGTGTACCAAGTGGGGGGGACCACTTTCATACAACACCTTGAATGGAGTCATCTGAGAAGCAGAGTGAAAAGAGGTGTTTTTTTTAGAGAGGTGTTGTACCAGTATTCGGCCCATGATAACCACTTAGTCCAAAGCTTGGGTTTCTCCGATACGAAACATCTCAGGTAAGTCTCCAAGCTCCTGTTCACTACTTCCGTTTAGCCATCCGTCTGTGGGTGGTAAGCTGTACTCCTCTTCAGAATTGTCCCTTGCAACCTGAACAACCCTCTCCAAAAATGCCTGAGGAATACCTTGTCTCTATTTGATACGATCGCCTCGAGTATTCCATGTAATCTAACCACCACCTTGATGAAGGCTGAAGCCACTGTCACTGATGTGTAGGGATGTTGGAGGGGAATGAAGTGTGCATACTTGCTCAACCTGTCCACCACCACCAAGATCACTGTGAACTCTTCTGAACAGGGCAACCCATCTATAAAGTCCATGGAGATCTCCTCCTGCACTCTTCCCAGTAGAGCTAACAGCTGTAGTAATCATTCTTGTGACATAGCCATGTACTTATTCCTTTGGCAGATCTCATACCTGGCTACCATCTCCTCTACAACTTTACGCATCCCTTTCTAGTACAGTTCCACAGCTAGCCTCCCGTATGATTTTTGTACTCCTAAATAGTCCCCCACAACGCTTCCATGAAACTCCTGGAGTAAGTTTGGGATGTGGATCGAGGTCCGGGGCATCACAAATATCCCCTGATATAGTAGTTTATCTTCCTCTAATGAGTACCCTGGGTGACTACCCTCTTCTCTTAGTAAATCCAACCTGATCTTTTTCAATCCTTCCTCTAGCACTTTCCTCTCTGATGGCCTCCCAGTCAAGCATCAGAGGAACAGATAGTGCCACCGCCTGCAGCTCCATCATACATCTGGTCAAGACATCTGCCGCCTTGTTCTCCACTGCTGGCCTATACTGAATCTCAAAGTCATACCCGAGTAACTTGGACAACCACCTTTGATGCTCCTCTATCACCATTCGTTGTTTTAGTAGATATTTCAAGCTTCGCTGATATGTCCTGACAATGAAATGTCTCCCAAGTAGGTAAGGTTGGCACTTTTGAATGGCCAAAATGATGGCCATTAATTCCCTCTCATAGACTAACTTCAGCCTGGCCCAAGCATTCAAAACCTGGCTGAAATAGGCAATGGGTCTACAATTCTGCATAAGCACTGCACCAAACCCGTATCCCGACACATCCATCTCCACAATGAAGGTTTGAGTGAAATCTAGCAAGGCTAGGACCGATATTGTAGTCATCACCTTCTTCAGGCTCTAAAATGCTGTTGTGGCCGCCTCCCCCATAAGAACTCGTCCTTCTTCAACTGCTCAGTGAGTGGCCATGCAATAATGTTGTATCCCTTCACGAACCTTCGGTAGTAACCTATCAGTCCTAAAAATTCACTCAACTCCTTCAGATTTTTTGGCACTGACCACCTTAGCATTGCCTCAATTTTGGACTGATATGCTGCCACCCCCTCTTTTGACACGACATGGCCCAAGTACTCAACACTGACTTGTGTGAAGCAGCATTTCTTCAAGTTGACCCTCAAATGGTGCTCCTGCAGTACCTCGAGCACCCTTTCAAAAGCTCCGAGTGCCCCTCTATCCTGCTGTAGACCAGGATGTCGTCAAAGAATATCAGTACAAACCGTCTGAGATAAGGTTTGAAAACCTTATTGATAAGGGCCTGGAAAATAGTGGGAGCATTGGTGAGGCCCAAAGGCATACCAAGAACTCATAATGTCCCTCATATTTCTAAAGGCCGTCTTGGGTACATCCTCCTCCATCTGAATCTGATGGTAACCTAATTTCAAGTCTATCTTACTGAAGATCACTGTTCCACTCAATTCATCTAACAACTCGTCAATAACTGGTATAGGAAACTTATCAGGTACAGTTTTCTTGTTGAGTGCTCGGTAGTCCACACAAAAATGCCAACTGTCATCCTTCTTTTTCACCAATAGAACCGGACTAGAAAAGGGACTGATGCTAGGTCTGATGATTTCTGCCTCCAACATATCTCAGATCAACCTTTCTATTTCATCCTTCTGAAACTGAGGGTAGTGGTAAGGTCGTACACAGATGGGTGACACTCCCTCCTTCAAGACGAAAGCATGCTCATGCTCCCTCTACGGTGGCAATCCTTGTGGTGGCTGAAACACATCCTGGAACTGCTGAATCAACGGCTGAATGGAGAGGGGTATGTCTACTCCCTCCAATCTCTCTCCCTCCAAACTGTGTAGCTCCACCATATACCCTCTGCCCGCCAACTGAATGTCCCTCACCATCATTTTAAGAGAAACCAAGGATTTGGAAACCCCTACATCTCCCTTAATCACCACCTTCCTCCCATCAATCATCAACTCCATCGTGAGTGCTTCCCAATTCACTTTGGTGTCCCCCAAAGTTTACAGTCATTTCATCCCCAGGATGACGTCTGTACTCTCGAGCTCTAGCGGAAGAAAGTCTTCCCTCAGCTGTATCCCCTGGATCGTTAGTCGCACTCCTCTGTAAATCTCCTGACCTTTCTCCACCTTTCCTGTACCCATCATCACCCTGTAAAAACTGATGTCCACCAATCTCACTCCCAGTTGATCGACGACCTGGGTGAAAATGAAATTGTGAGTAGTCCCACTATCAATCAACATCACCACCTCCCTATCCTCTATCTCTCCCTTCACCTTCATGGTGTGATTCATAGTGAACCCTACCACTGAGTTCAGGGAAACATCATCTAGATCCAAGTGTAGCTTCTCATCTATCTCCTCCTCACCTCCCTCAGTTTCCTCATCATCACAGACGATAAGAACCTGAAGAGTTTGGTCCTTGCACCGATACCCTGGCGTGTACTTTTCATCGCACCTGAAGTAAAACCCCTTAGCCCTCTTCTCCTGCATCTCTTTCCCTATCAGCAACTTGAAATTTTCCCTGCTCCCTCCTCCTGTCTTCTCCTTAGTGGCCTCTCAGCACCCTCTTATCGCAGAACCTTTAGGTGCTAGATGAGTGGTCAACATCCTGTAAGTGCCCTCGGTGCCGCTACTCCTGACTCCCCTCTCCAAATTTCTCTGATTTTCCACCAGTTGGGCCAAATTCATGGCCTCCCCCAAGTCACGGAGCATCAAAACCTTCACTGCTGCTCTGATCTCCGCCTTCAGCCCTTTCATGAAATTTCCATCCAATATTGTCACACCCCAGTTTGACACACCCTCTACCACGAACTGGAGTATAACAGAGAAAGATTTCAATGTATCAAACTCCACATTTAACAACAGGAAGCATATAATATACCTTATTGAACCTCAACATAATTAAAACAAATACAGAGCTCTACTAAAACTTTTAAAATTCATTTACATACCCAAAAGTCTTTACATCTAGCATTCAGATCTTGCTTTAGATCTCTTGCACCCCAAAACGTATTTACATCAAAAGAACGATCACCTCTTTTTATTGTCCCAATGGCTCCTTCCCCTTTCCTGCAGTACAACCACTGCTAATAAGCTTGGCTCAATGAAATATGCAAGCAAGTTATAAGAAATAATAATGAACCAATAAGAAATATCATAACTATGCTAACATAATTAAAACACATATTGAAATGTCATATTGAGCCTGAAAGTGCCTAGCAGTATTATTTATCTTACCAAAACTATTCTACATCTTTAAATAAGCTATAGAATTGCTATAAGCTTTTGCACCATTCAACTTTCCAATTCAAGGTTGGGTCTAATTTCCCAACTTTTAGAATGGAAGTTGTTCTTCATTCAGGGTTGAGTCAAATTTCTCAACTTCTAGAATTAAGAGTATAGGCTTACCTCATCAGGTTTTTTGTCTTTACTTGTGCGGGCCTATCCCCCATATATAACTTATTTCATTTTTCATATAGTCATCCTTTTTAGAGCTAATGACATATGCTTTTCATGACAGAGTTGTGCTTTAGCTCCCCTTTAGCTCCCCTTTTACTGCCCTTTTACTGCGCTTTTGGTGCGCTTTGTGCCCTTTAGGTGCGCTATTGGTGCACTTTGTGTGCGCTTTTAGTGCACTTTGTGTGCGCTTTGTGCCCTTTAGGGTTGTTTTTTGTGCACTTCACTAGTTTATGAATATGTACCCTTTTATGCTTACGAAATCATTCACATTGCTAAAGATTACCCTTTTACATAAATAATTTCATACATATACAACCATATTCATACAAAATAACCAAAATCAACTATAATACATGTGATCATAAACATAATCAAGAAGAAGTGCAATAATAAAATATTTACTAATTCTTATAATCTTGTTTGGGTATCTCACCTCATGAGAAATTGATTCTCCTAGACTCAACCTTCTTTTCCTTTTGTAAATAACCTTCACTAAACTTCCTCATTCAACAGCACACCTTTTTCAAATTTGGTCACCACGGTACCAGTTCATTTCTCCATATTCTTAAATTAAGTAACCACCACCTTCAGCTATATTTTAGAAATTCCAAAATTTTAATTCAACACAGATTACAGAAATTGCTATCTCAGATTTCTGAAAGCTTAAAACTCCTACCTCAATTTTATTACATGATAAATCAGCTACCACGCTTGAAATTCCCACACACAACCCGCCTCTTTCAACTCCAGTTCTCCCACGGCTTGCAGAGCTTCGTCTCTTGAATGGGAAGGAAAAATAAAATAAAAGAATGGCTACAGGTGTTGCTAATATAATAATATAACCATTCCACTAAAAGTACATTCAATTATAATACTATATACTTAATTCCACTAAGCCACTATACATTAATGCTATCCGTTAGATGAAGTATGAGAGAGATCAACCATTGCATGTCAAGCTAAGTGGATATGCTACAGTAACCGTAAATAGGAAAATGGGTTATTTGCTTTAGCAATTAAATCATTTATTTAAATTAATGCTAAGTATTATTACAGCTGATACTTTTAATTACGTGTTTAAAACAAACACATTTAAATGATAACATGCCTGTTACATGAATACAGATAATTGTACTATAAGGATCAAAATTAAAATTAAAAGCTAATAAAATAATTTGACATTTTCCATATATGAAAAAAAATAATGGATGATTTTATTGAGAAATATTCTTACTTACTTTTAACAAACTTTGGGTATTATAAATATTGTATTTGAGAGTCGCTCCACCCTGCTAGCTAGGTGCTCAAACTGCTCCCGATAATCTTCTACTGATCCCTCCTGTGTCAGAGCAAAGAACTGCTCATAGAAGTCTCCTCCCCGATCGGTTTGGAAACGCTCGATTATGTACTCTTTGAATTCCCTCCAATTCCTGATCGACCTCCTCTGGTCTCTCCACTGAAACCACAACAGGGCTTTCCCTTCCAAGCACAATCCAACTGTTGTCAGCTTCTCCTCCTCCCCCATTGGTGGCGAAGTACCGCTCTACCTTGTAAATCCACCCATACGTGTCTTCTCATTCAAATATGAGCATCTTCAACTTCCTCACCTTCTAGTCACCACCATTTCCACTGATCCTTCCATAGTTTCCTCTCTCCCAAGTGGGCCCATATTTTTTGATCTTCCCTTGCTCTGCCATAGCCCCAACCCTGTTCGAAATCCCTTTTTTTCTTCAAAATCAACACATCGGCGACCGTAGTATCCCTCCTGGCGTTCCCCATATCCACCTCCCCTTTCTTCCCTCTGAACATGATCTAGATGGGATCTTCTTCCTTCTCCTTCCATGATTTCCACCTCATCTTCCTCCCTACGAATTTTAGAATTTGTACTTTTTCCTTCCATTTTTTACACCCAGAAACCATCGTTTGGTTTTGAATTTCTAACATCTTTTTCATCATGTCCCGTAGATCGGCAACTTTCCCTTCCATGGAGGAAATCCTTTACTCCACCATCATTTTGATTTGATTCATCTCACCTTCAAGCCTTTCCTCCAAAGCCTCCACTTTTTTGGCCGCCATCACAATCCGGAGTTTGTAAAAATAAAAAATCTGGATTTGGAACTCTAAAAACAGCAATCTCCCTTCCGGGAAAAAAATAGCTGCTGAAATTAGCCGAAAATAGCCCTCCACCGGTCCCACGACTTGCTCTGATACCAATTTGATAGAAAATACTTGAGTTCGCAAGTAACCCTAAGGGAATACTTGAGTTCGCAAGCAAACCTATCACTAATTGGAAAAAAAAACAGGAGGATAAATCAAAATCTGGGTGAAATCAGCCCCAAAACGATAGAATGCAATGAACAAAACAAAGCAAAACCAACACGAAAGCAAGATACAAGTGATCCTCAATTCGAGAGGAGGATCGTCTTTCCCAAATCTCTAGACAAGAGAGTCTAGAGCTCAAACGCCAAGAAATTCTAATTCTCAATCAATCAAAACATAATCCTTCCCTAATTCCCTCATCCTTTTTAATACAAGACATTTCCTAATATAATTTCCCTCCCAAACCCAAGCCGCCCACTCCGTTTGAAAAATTCATTCAAATTACACAATGGGCCCCGCCCCATTAGTTGGACCAGGAAGAGGAGGCGGAGGCTTCCGCCTCCTATAGACCAGTGGCCCCTTTTGGGCCGGCTAGGGCTGGACCGGTTCACCATGAATCGATCTAACAAAATACTGATGGCCAAAATAAAGACCATTAAGCCTATTGTTCATAGCATTCCTGTGAGCAAACGCAAAATTTGATTTTAATACTCAAGCATTATCATGATCTTTTTTCTTTTTAATCTTTTAATTTAGATGTATGCATTTCAAAAAACCTTGTCAAGGAACAAGTTGATCAAGAGAATGTATTACCTCTTAGTCAAGCGAAGTTGTATCCACACGTGATGTCTACTCGACCGAAATAAGATGATCAAGTGTCTGAAAAGGGTCAGATGTTGGCAGTCAAAAAGATAGAAGGCCTAACGCCCCCCCCCCCTTTTTAGGCAAGCCCACCCCCCCCCCCCCCCCCCCCCTCCTAACTGAGCAAGGTTGAAGTGAGCTATTTTTTAGAGTTCTACTATATTGAGTGGAAAGATAAGAAAACTTTTGCCCTTGATTTATCTTTTGCAAAAATATAGTCAAATGATTACTCTTATAACCTTGGCAAGGCTATGAGGTCATTAGCATATTGAGGGGTGTTCAACAAAGAAAACTCAATCTATTTGACAAATCAAAGCTTAGACATCTAGCTTATAACTATCATAATACTTTCTAGTTGAGCAATACAAGAGGAACATTAATGCATCATGCATAAAGCATAAAGTGATTATCAATAAGCTCATTTATTTAATGAAAGTAAAAAAATTTGAGGAAAATCAAAGAAGAGAGTCAAGCTATTGAAGCACCTTCAAAGGAAGAAAATGCCAAACTAGAGGTTAAAATAAATGAGCATGTGAAAGAAATAAAGCAACAGTTCATCTATACCAGTAACGATTTGTCAGATGCATATATAAATAGCCCAACTTACAAGAGTTTGTTTCTAAATTATTGAGAATAAGATTTCACACTCTATTGTTGACCTTAATAATAATATTGGGGTTTAGTCAACCGTGCAGGGAGAATTTCACAAGAGAAAGAGTGTGGCATCGCAGGAAACTCACTTGATGCACGTCGACCAAAAATCCAAATAGCTGAAATGGTCTTCATTCGCAAAACAAATAACATTAGGAGTTTGGGGAAATAGAAATAGTTATATCAACACCCATATTAACTAGGGTCATCAATTGGCAAAAATCAAAATTTAGTGCACACGAATTAAGATGAAATCGACATGCGCGAATGATGATTATTTGGCGAGCGAATCGAGGAACTATAAACATACATAAATATTTTATATTTAATATTAATTCCTAATAAAACCCTTGACATTCCAATCACTCACATAACCAATCGAAATCCCATCCCTCGCGCAAGCTCACATTCGCCTGACTGCCTCCTCCCTCATCTCTCCCTCTGTCGCTCGACCCAAGCCACATGCACGTCGAGCAAAACAACACAACTGATCTCCCTGCACCCCATCGCCAACACCCAAGGCCGCCAACCTCCTCAGTCCCAACTACCTCATCATCTCTCTTCCTCAATTTCTCTTCTTCTTCCTCCTTTTTATTCTTCTTCATCTTCTTACTTCCCCTCTTTCTTCCTCTATTTCTCTTCTTCTTCATCTTCCCTCTTCGTCCTCACATCTTCTTCTTCCTCAAAACCTTCCTAGCCCCCCCCCCTCCCTCTTTCTCTCTCTAAATCTTGAGAGTAAAAGAGATTTTTCTCTCTACTTTCAACCCTTCACCAAAATCACTTCCCTACACTTCCTCCACAAAAAAAACACTTAACTTCCTCTCATTTTCTCTCTCTAAACAGAAAGAGAAAGTCCCTATCT
This sequence comes from Dendrobium catenatum, assembly GCF_001605985.2. NCBI lineage: Eukaryota > Viridiplantae > Streptophyta > Magnoliopsida > Asparagales > Orchidaceae > Dendrobium > Dendrobium catenatum. Next base: position 60,270 of record NW_021320100.1, read on the forward strand.
CCTATTCAACACTCTCACTCTCTTTCTCTCTCTACTTGGAGAGAATAGTTTTTCCTCTTTCTCTCTCTAGAAAGAGAGGAAAACCCTACCCTAAGCTCTCTTTCTCTTTCTACAAAGAGAGGAAGACATCTCTCTCTTTTACCAACTCAATCCCTCACGAAGAAAAGAAAGAGAGAAAACAAAAAGAATTGTGCGCCGCTTTGCTTCGTCATCTCGTCATCGTCGCCGCCTCCGCCGCACATTTTGATGTATAACCACGACCCGACACTAGTTTTATTTTATGAACTTCCATGCATGTAAATCCCAATTACTTTTGACTTCCTTTTCTTGGCGGGCGGGAAAAGACTGCTATGCATGTAAAATCCTAAGTACTCATGATTGTCTTTCTTAGCAAGTGATGAAATATTGCTAGGCATAAAAATCATAAGTATATATGACTATCTTTCTTGGCAAGCGGGAAAATATTATTGTGCATATGAAACCTTAAGTAAAATTAAATTGACAGACAAAATGAAAATGCATGAAAACCTAAGTTTTAACCATAAGAATAAAAAATAAACGAACATCAAATGCAACAGAACTTACTATGCACATGTTAGAAGATTGGTTGCTCTCGCCAACAAGCACGAATGTGACTAGAACTTCCCACTTTAGTTCAAAGCTAACTCGCACACACAAATCCCTTAGATACACATGGTGTGAGCTAAAATGTGTTAACAATTGAGCTAGAGTCGGGTTCATTATTTATAACCTAGAAAATTTATCCCCATATGGGACCCGTTGGGTCAAAATCCAAACACAAATTGATAAGGGGAGGTACGAATGTGTAAGGGGTATTAAGTGGTAATTGTGAAGCACCCGCATTGGATCTTCTATACATATGCAAACATGTTAAAAATGCGAGCATTAATGTACTTAAATGCGGGCAATAATTAATCTAAAAAAGTAAAGCTGCATACGCTCCTACGATAGCGCATTCATGTTAATGAGTGTCACGTAGGACCACCCCCCCCCCCCGAGGGGGGGGGATATCCCTAATAATTATACCGGATCAATGCTCCCTAATGAAATAGGGATCATCATATTACAAGTCACGGGCACACAAGTGCCCTAGATAACATACATGTTAGCTACTAAAAACAAAGGAATTCATATTCCCGTGAATGCGTCATACACCCCGTGAAAGCTTATATAATGTTACATGTCACAAACTATACAACTCTCACATTGAATTGTGTTAAACATGTCAAATCACTAAAAAAAATCTCATGCACATTTCTTAATCGTATAGTGCAAATGTATTCGCAACATACAAGTGCACTACACGAGAGCACTAAGTAGCATGTGTGCATAACATCAATCATGCAAAAGCATTATGTGTATATCAACATACAAGTGCACTATACTAGGTGCATTACAATAAATGCACATGCAAATAAACATGCAAATATGTGAATACAAGTATAAACACGTAAATGAACATGCAAGCAAGCAAACATGCAAACAAATAGGTGAACATGTATGCAAACATGTCGATACGTCATACACATTCACAACAATATATGCATATACACTATCTGATATATAAATGCATTATGCAAATTCTATAAACATATTATGCATGATGTAGACAAGGGGGGGGGGGGGCAACACAAGTTGAGTTTTTCTTGTAATTTCTTGCCTTGTGTCTTTTCATCTTCCCCCTCTCCTTCTCTTCATTATCTTGTCCTTTCATCTTCCATCTTGTCTTTTGGGCTGCTTGTTGGTTTCATATGATTCTTGGCTATTTTTGGTTGGAGCTTTAGTTATTAAATTTTTAGTTGGTGCAAGCTCATTAATATCTAGTAGAAGTGTAGCTCATTATGAGCTGATGTTTAGTTATAAAATTAATGTTGGGAGCAAGATTTGGTGGGTGGAACTTGATCTTTCACATTCTTCTTGAATTGGAGTTGTTGCAGCTTTTCTTCTCTGGATTTTTCTCTCACGGGCTGCTGCTCTCTTCGGGTTTGTTGCTGCCTCTTCGGGTCGAGCTTTAGTTGTGGAATTTTTAGTTGGTGCAGCTCATTAATATCTAGTAGAAGTGTAGCTCATTATGAGCTGATGTTTAGTTATAAAATTAATGTTGGGAGCAAGATTTGGTGGGTGGAACTTGATCTTTCACATTCTTCTTGAATTGGAGTTGCTGCAGCTTTTCTTCTCTGGATTTTTCTCTCACGGGCTGCTGCTCTCTTCGGGTTTGTTGCTGCCTCTTCGGGTGGCTGCCTACTTTACTGCTCTGGCACCTCTTTTTTGACCGAGAATTGATTTCCCTGAATTGCCTCCTGGTTTCCTGTGCTGAAACCGTGGCTTGTGCTTGTTCCTGGCTGGTTCCGTGGCTTTATTCATTGGAATTTTGATGTGGCTCTTGGGATTTCAGCGGGGAAGGTTCTTGGCCTTTCATTTCTATATGGGAATTTGGGAACTTTTGGCTGTTATGTTTCCCATCTATGGCCTATATATGAGATGATGTTGTAAGTGTTAGAAGTTTAAGTGATAAAGTGATTTTTGGAAGCCATAACCTGCGGGTTTGTTGTTTGGAAAAGCTTGCGAGCTTTGTCCATTCCCTCTTCCACCTCCTTCGGAAATCCTGCGGGCTCATTCCAATCTTCGTCTCGTCTCCTAATCTCTTTCTTCTCTCCATAGAAATCATTCCATTGTATCCTTCTTCTCAAAGTCAGCAAGTTTAGGGTGTTTTTTTTTTTTTTGTCGTCATTTTGTTTGAGTTGTTTGTAAGAGTCAAAGGTTGTAATGTCATCTTATGTTGAAAGTCAAGTTTGTAAGTCTTTTCTTTATATGATATAAAAAGTGTCTTTTGAGTATTTTTATGTCTTTATTTTGTTCTTAGAAAGAGTCTCTTTTTGTGATCAAAAATTTGGGTCCCTCTCCCAAATTTTTTATTGCATCAATGCATTATGAAAATACAAAATGCATTAGTTGTTCTACAAATGCATTATGTAAATACATTAAAAAAAACTAGATCACGTTCGACATAAATTTGAATTATCCGCATGGGCCCTAACAAGCGAAAAAAATACACAAGTGTAACATCTAAGGATGTTACGCCGATTAAAAATAATAAATGAGTTTTAAACCGTTCGCTCTAAAAAGTGTGCAAATGAATTATGCAAATGCCCTAACACACACACATATCATTTAAAATGAAACTTTAGAATACCCGCATGTGCAGCGACCACTATGCTAAATTTTTAAACCCTAGGTTTAAGAATGATGTGCATGTCAAAAGCGAACATAAGTTCAAATCTGCTTCTTGAATGGACGGTTGACGCAACTTGAATAAACGAAAAAATACATGATTGTAGCATCGAGCAGAATATTTGATTTCATACCTTAACATTAGACCTTCAAGGCCTTTTGTAAAAAAAAAAAATCATTCATTAAAATGAATACTCTCGATTTGATATCTATAAGAGAACTCTAAAAATTAGGAGCTAAACTTGATCCTCTACTAGCAAACAAAGAGTCAACAAGGTTCAAATAATGAAAGGAAATAACCATAGTTTAAAATTGCACAATAAGAGGCGTGCCTATGTGCAATTCTGCCCCAAAGAGCCTCATAGCTTAAGCTTTTTTGGGTCTTGGTAAGGTGTACGCCTCTGTACATGTGAGGCGTGCCTCTGAGGCTGAATTGCACAATTCAGAGTGAGGTGAACGCCTCTTGTAACTGGGATCCACACACTTAAGTTCTAATTAAAATAAGCTATCTTCCTCCTTTCTTATTTCCGCCTACCCGAAACCGAGCGGACAAAGCCACAAGCCGCACGCTCGCTCTGCTCGGCCTCCCTTCCTGTTTCCTCTCCCGCCAGCGCCGTCTCACTCCGGTGATCTTGTAGCGTCCGACCGCCCTCTAAGAGAACTCCACTATCGATTTTAGGTATTTTTTTAGTTTAAGGAAAAAAATTTTGAGTTATAGAAAATCTAGGGGTTTTTTTTTAGATTTTTTGTTTGTTTTCGCATTTGTGCATTAGGAAACATGGTTGGAGGCAAGAAAAAGGCAAATGCGTCATTGTGGCGTGACCCTTCTTGAAAATACAGTGTGCATGTTGATGTAGGAGGCGGCGAGAAGACATGTGTATTTAAAATGCAATTTTTGTGATAAGGTGGTGAAGGGAGGAGTTACTCGCATGAAAGAACACTTATCCGGCTCACATAAGAATGTAGCACCTTGTGCGAATGCTCCGGAAAAGTTGGAGAAAATTACTGCTTACATGAAAAAGAGTATCATGGCCAAACATTTACAACATGAGCAATTTGATGAAAAGGACGAACATGGTGCATTCTTTGGGAGCGAGAGTGGAAAGGGCTCTTCCTCCACTATTCATAATAGAGGTGTGCGGTCCTATGGACCAGTATATGACTTATCCAGGAGAGAATAAAGGACAAGGACAGATGATGCCTGCGACTGGTACCAAAGAGGGTCAACATCAAGTTTGCATGGATATTGGAAGATTTTTTTTTTTTGAGAATTTCAAACCATTTAATTTTGTGACATCGCTGACCTACTTCAATATGTTGCGTTCTATAAGGTTGTATGGGAGAAGGTTGAAGGCACCTTCCATGTACGAGTTGAGAACATGGATTTTGGAAGAGCTGCAGAACACAGAGCATAGTTTTGATGAGATTAAACGGACATTGAGTGAGACTGGTGTTACCATTATGTCAGATGGATGGTCTGACATGAAGAGCATGAACTTGATTAATATCCTTGTAAACAATCCCTACGGCATGGTGTTTTTCAATCAGTTGAAGCATCAGATAAGGTTAACAATGCTAAATTTATTTTCAATTTACTAGATGGGATTGTTGAGGAGATTGGGGAGCAATTGGTTGTTCAAGTGGTGACTGACAATGCCAGTGCATACAAAGCAGCTGGTCAGATGTTGATGGAGAAGATCAAACACCTATATTGGACCCCCTGCGCAGCACACTATATCGACCTCATATTGGAGGAACTTGGTGATTTACCTCAACACAAGAACGCCCTATTTAGGGCGAAGAAGATCACAAAGTTCATCTACAATCACTCAGGAGTCTTAGCCTTAATGAGAAAGTTTTCAAAGAAGGAAATCATTCGCCCTGCTACCACTAGGTTCGTTATTACATTTGTGCACTGCAAATCATTATCAATTCCTAATGCAAGTTTATTCTACAGGTTTGCCACATCTTATTTGACACTGCAGAAACTGCTAAATGTGAGACAACCTCTTGAAGCAATGTTTACATCGACACAATGGCTTAATTCTGCGTGGGGCAAGAAACCTGAGAAGGAAATACGAAGGCTAATTTTAAATAATAAACTTTGGGCTAGTGTGACCTATGTCATATTGAGCACAAGACCCATGGTACAAGTTCTACGTTTTATGAATGCCGAGAAGAAACCAACCATGGGTTTTATATATAATGCAATGGATGAGGAAAAGGAGTTGATTGCATATAACTTGGGAGGAGAGAAGGCAAGATATAAAGAGATTTGGGATATCATTGATGCTCGGTCGGAGGTCCAGTTACACCGTCATTTACATGCAGCGGCATATTATCTCAATCCTTAATTTCAATATTTACAGAGGAAATCCTCTAATCCGGATGTGAAGCTTGGCTTGTATCATTACATGGAACGACTAATACCGGACTAGACTGTCAGGGAGCTAGCAGATTTAGAACATGTTCAATTTCGGAATAGGGAGGGATTTTTTGGTCTGCAAGCAGCAAAATCTACTATTGTCAAACGATCTTCAAGTATACTTATTTTTTCAAAGTATATGTACATGCATACACTTTAATATGTTTTGATTATCATTTTTCTTCTTGAAAATAGTTGAATGGAGGATTCAATTTGGTGATTCCACCCCTGAGTTACAGAGGTTTGCTATTAGAGTTTTGGACTTTTGAGCCTTACTTGTTCTTCCTCTGGGTGTGAGTGAAACTGAAGTACATATAGTCAAGTGCAAGCGAAGAGAAGAAATCAACTTTCAACACTCATAATGAACTCCTTTGTATATATTATGCACAACAAGAGGTTGAGAGATAGGAGGTTGAGGAACAAGGGGTTGAAGGATGATGAGGACTCGTTGGTGTGTGATGATGTGGCATCTAATAATGAGTGGTTCATAGATGATGAGACATATTTATTATTATCAGACTTGCAGTTAGAAGATCTAAGTGTAGATGTCTTGAGGGGCTAAGCAGATCAAGTGGGCACATCCACTAATACCACACCACACACATCCACTAATTCTGCAACACAACAAGCAAATAAAGGTATTCCACAACTTCTTATGAGCTATATATATCAAGTGGGCAATTAACATGACAATAATCATTTTTATTGAACAAGAAAGAGAAAAGTGAGTGACATTAAAGATGAAGATATGACGTTTATAGATACAATTGGAGAAGAAGATTCCCTTGAAGACTCATTTAGTGATGGGACATGATTGGATTTTATATGTTCTTTTTTATTTGTACTTTGGGAGTTTTGATAAACTTATATTTTGTGGTTCTGTACTTTAAATTATACTATGTGATACATATATTGCATTTATTTTATTATTTTCCACTAGTTTCACTTGTCATTTAAATATTTTTATTGTATGATAGATTCTTATTATTATTTATCTGTTAAAATCCTTAAATTCTCATTTACGCAAATCTTCGTCCGTGAGACTTACGCCTCACACCGCCTCGAGGCTTATACCTTGCCTCAACAACAGCAACAACAACAACATCAAGCCTTTGTCCCACTACGTGGGGTCGGCTACATGAATCTTTTTTTGCCATTGTGTCATGTTAAAAGTCAAATTCCCATTTAAATATAATAAAGAAAGATCATTTCTAATATTTTATAACCAAGTCTTTTTAGGTCTACCTCTACCTTTCTTAACATAAGTCAAATATAATACCTCAACTTTCCTAACATGGTCATCAGAAGGCCTCCGTTTAATGTGGCCAAACCATCTAAGGCGACTCTCTCAAATCTTATCTTCCATTGGAGCTACTCCAACCTTTTCACGTATATGCTCATTTCGTATCCTATATCTAAGGGTAAAGCCACTCATCAACCTAAGCATCCTCATCTCTTCAACACTTAACTTAGTATTATGCTTCTTTTTTAAAAGCAACATTCAGCACCATAAAGCATTGCAGGCCTCAACACCATCTTATAGAATTTTCCCTTAAGTTTGAGAGGGAATTTTCTTTCGCACAACAAGTCCGAGGCATTCCTCCAGTTCAACCATCCAACTTGAATTCTACTGATAATATCCTCATCTATTTCACCATCAGTTTGAACAATAGATCTAAGATATTTAAAACGTGTACTCTTATTAATGACTTGATCGCCCAAAGTCACAATCCCCTCATTAGGTCTATTGCTACTAAAATTACACTCCATATATTCAGTTTTAAATCTACTCAAGCAAAAATCTTTAGACTCTAAGGTTGACCTCTATAATTCAAGTTTACCTTCAATTCCCTCTCAATTCTTATCGACAAGAAGAATATCATTGTGGGCTCCGAAAATTCGGCCCCGACCTCCGCTCGCATTTTCTTTTTATTCGTCGAGGGGAGTTTTAACGGATTAAGTTCCGGGGTAAATTTTGGAAGGCAGATGGGTTTGTAGATAAGACACTACCCAGAGATTTCGCCCTCATTTTGCGAGGACTTTATGATCTGAGTTCTGGTTTCCTATAGGCGCAAGCCCCTATAGTTAATTACCCCTCTCGATCACGAGAGAGAACTTTCGATTAAGGCTAGTCATCAATCAGATACGTAGAGTATACGTGTTATCTGGCATATAGTAGCAGCAATAGATTGGATACTGATAGAAATTGGATTTGGAAATTGGATATTTGGACATTTTGCTATTTAAAATAGAAATTGCACCATCTAGTACTTAAAGCGGATGGTGGGGGAATGGATGATGAGCCCGATCAAGATCCCATGGTTCCGTCATCCCGGGCCATCGTGGTCCCTGGTCTACTTAGTCAGAGGAGGTAGTCGACCCAACCTGACAGAAGGATCCTTGTCAGAAGCCATGGGTTGCTTCGTCCAAGGGGACCTTGTAGACCGGGGTTGAATGTTTGTCTAAGGGGACAAATTTAAATCCACCTTAGCTAACAGAGGGCTTTGTGCCCTATCAATCATATCCTATTGATTCATATCTCAAGGATTTAACGCCATTAAGGAACGTATTGGCTCTGGCCATAACCGCTATCTGTGGTGCCATTTGGCGGCAAAACCACTCGGTTCAGAGGGCCCCGAGTCATAACCGTTTACCTGCAGTGCCATTTGGCGGCGAAACTGCCGGTTAGAGGACACGTACCACGTCCTTACTAGCAAGAGATTATTTGAGAATGGATCATAGTGATATTTTCGACTAGGCATTTGGCTCTTTGTGAGCTAGAGTAAATTTCAATTTGTCCGCCTCGACAAACTGTTGCGGAGGGCGAATGGATTTTGCTTTAACTGCGTTGATGGATTTATTTCAATTTTAAATATTTTTGGGATTTTGGAGTTTTGAGATTTTTCTGAATTTTGAGAAGCTTT